>NC_084902.1:22770379-23075191 GCF_949316345.1 Pungitius pungitius | reverse complement strand
CATTGGGCACGACAAACGATTAAGTCATAAATGAATTGGAGTTATAGATATGAAGGGGATGTGCAGAGTAGGAGTGAGGCAGCAGGGTGAAATCACAGCTTTTGTGATCATTGTTCGCCTGTCTTGTTGTTCGAGTCTTACTGGAATGGAAAATAAACTGACGTAGCTCTGTCGCACACTCCGTATCTTCACACCGTATATTAACATCCCCCCTCGGCCCCCCTCCCTCGGCGTAACTCCAGCTTTAAATAGATTGTCAGGCAGCTTGACCCATTCCGAGGAATGCAGTAATCCATGTGTCCACAGCTGATCATTTGCTCTGGCGATCCATGTCAACACTGCTGAGTGATACAGGCTTCAACTGTTTACTCACAAACTTGTAGCCACTTTAAATCTAAATGCTAATTTAAGTTGTACCGCATGGAAAAATGTGGGGGGTTAACTGAACACTGCTTAGCCACCAGGACGACCTATGGCCAAAATGGGAATGGAATGAGTGTGTTTTCTTTAATATATATAGTACCTGAATGATTTTGGTGTTTTTCTTAATTTAGTTGTATATTCATATCTATGAATAAGAGATATGTTTCTCTTCAAGGCCCCACTTGCCATGTTTCTGTTTTCCTTTCCCGTGAGCAATCGGTGACATCAACTTTTCAATGCTGTAGTTTCTGACCATTCTGCTGTTGAGAGACGTGACTGAGGTGAAAATTTCATGTGCTAGTGTTTGATAGAATGAATAATAATCTGTAACAACATGTCCAATTTGTGAGTTAATTGCACTGCTTCTTAATGTTGCAGTGAAAATATTGCTTTTGAAAGGCTGAACTCTCGCAAATATAGATTAAAGCAGTACATCTTATAAAATAAATGTATGTCTTGAATTGAGGAAATTATGACATCAACCTATTAAAATAAACTAAAAATAAAATAAACTATATTGACACTTGGCCTAAATTTGTAATACAGTTTTAATTTCAATGTTTGGACAGAAGCTTCAAAGCAGCATACAGTACCGCTTCTCCTGCCACAACACACTATTCACACACCTGTAAAGGCCCCGGATGTATAAAGTGAGACGCTGCGGTGGGAAGGGAGGTGCTTCTTTGAAATCAAAAATCTGCATCAGAACCTTCATGTCACGTTCATGCATTATTCGAAAAAAGCAAATCCCATCCCTCCCATCCTCAGAATATCGGCTCCAACAGGTCATCACACGGGGGAAAAAGGTCACCTGGTGCAGTCCACTTCCAAGGATCCGGTCTTAGCAAAACACATAGGACACTAACGCACACATTTCCCCTGTAGCCTTTCCTCTGTTTCCATGGCATGGATTTCTTCTACTTATCTTTTTACCTACGTCAAGAAGGAATATGGAAAACCTACACGCCAGATCTTTAGGAAACTGAGTGGACACGAAACTAATTTATTTTAGAAGCTAATCCATTTCCTAGGGCGCGTATAAATTATGGTTGGATGGTGTACCGGTACTAGAAAGGTACCGCGGTACCCTTACGTTTAAAACGGTACGGTTCTGACTATTTTTAGTACCGGTACTTTATTAAAAAAGCGCACTCGGTGTTCGCTCCCTGTCCGGCTGCCTGCACGCATTGACTGGGTGGGCGGGGCTACCAGCTCACATGCAGGCAGCTGTCACTCAAAGAGTCATCTCAGGGGGACATGTCCTCATGTGCAGGAGGTGCTGTTGACCTCGGCTTGTTGAAAAAAAAACAGTGACTAAATACTTCGGGTACGAAGTATTTATTATTTTATGCATTTTTTGGTCTCAAAAAGAGGAAATGTTCGGGTAAAAGAGGACGTCTGCTTGGTCTTGTGTTGCATTTGCTGATGTTTTACTGTTAGGAAAGTTGTTGTCAAGCTAACACAGCTACAGGGCTGCCATCTCTCACAGTTCTCACGCTAAAAACACAATCTGTGCTGGTTCATCTCCAACCTCGCCGACGGTAAATGGCGCATCTGCGACTATTCGCGCACGTAGCGTTCAAAGAAGCCCACGCGAGAGCACTTAATAGTAGCATCAATGTCCAAGCGTGTTATAACCAGCTGCTAACATCGCTAACAAGACGTCTTGCTAGCGGCTAAACTTAGTGAAATCCGCTGACTTTGTTCATGACAAACCAGCAAGTCTCTGTGCAGCGTCACAGATGCGCCATTTACCGTCGGCGAGGTTGGTGATGAACCAGCGCGGATTGTTTTTTTGCGTAATAAATCAATGTGTCAAATGTGTGGCGTGAGTGCGTGTGAAAACATGCAAAAGCATGTGTCACACGAGGAAACCGTGAGAGATGGCAGCCTGTAGCTGTGTTTGTTGGTTTGACAACAGTCAAACATCAGCAAGTGCAACACAAGACAAAGCAAGAGAGCAAATAAGTTATTGAATAGTCCAGCAGAAATATAAACATGCAAAATGACCTACAATTTCACTCATGTGGGCCTATGTGATCATGAGGTCAGAATGCACACAGAATTGTACAAAATAATACAGACTAGATGCAATTTTCATTGTCGTTTTTCAATAGTGGAGAAGAAATTGCCCTTTAATTATGTGTCCATCTTTAATGTACCCAATCCACATAGCTTTAGTTTTTTTCCACCTCAAACGTTACCATATATTGATGCAATTCATACTTATGGAAATAACTATGTAGTCATATAGTCATATAGATATGGACAATAGGCCTACATAGCTGTGTATAATCAATGTTTTTTTACCATGTTGTTTTCATTAATATCTTGCTGTGGGCTAATACTAATATGAATGCCATTTGTTAAGTGTTCAAAAAGCTGGGCAGGAACAAGCTGGAAAAAAGAGAACCTTACAGATGTTTTATTTATTACTATCATAGATAAATATTCCTGTATATGATTTGTGGTATTGTATCGAAAGGTATATATGGCAATATTTTGCCAGGTATAGTATCGAAGTCAGAATTTTGGTATCGGGACAACCCTTGTATACATGCATTATTATTTTACTTGTGGAAGCGGAGATGTGCCCTCTTCAAATGCCCTTTTAGTTTTCACAAGTCTGAACATAATGCACCCTCCAGCAATGCTGTTTTAATGCAACTGACCACAATCCAAAATGAAAAGCATGAAAAGACAGTAATGTAAATATTACATTTTTTTATTACACCGCAATGTTTTGGGGTTTTCTCATTCCTCTCCTCAATGACCTAAACTAATAGCATTGTTTTACTTTTGACAGTTTGTGTTTGTTTGTATTAATTATCCAGAAAAATAGAGAGAATGCGTTTTAACCTCGGTCAGATTTCATAGTTGCCAACTTTAGACAAAAAGCCTGTAATCCGAGGGAAATCTTGATTCGTCATGAGTCACCTTATTGGAAAAAGCATGTATTATGAGTCGGCAAAATCATATAAATCTGTAGGAATACAAACTAGACACTGTGTTAAATGCTGTAAAATCTGTCTGGAAACAACAATTAGTGAGACCTTGGAATGTGCACGGCTGTGTTTTTTCTGTTTGTGTGCTGCAGCTTGCAAAGAAAGAGACCGAAATCCTCCAAGATATGAATTAAATAGATTACATTTCATGGTTTCCTGCCTGTGAGATTGCCTGTAGCGTTCTGTAATGCATCGAAACACTTCACCTTGACTTAGTTTACTTCATTTCAGCTTATATCTCCGCATTAAAAAGCGCTAAAGCTTTTTAAAAAACACATTGTAATTCAGAATTAGCTAAACACCTGCCCTATATATCATATCGTACAAAGGGAAAATGTTGTGTTCCCCTCTGTTAGGCGTCCTTGCCTTCATGTATTTATCTTCAGCATCTTCTTAAGTCAATGGTTCTGTACTAGTGGGGAGGTAATCCAAGCCTGCATCCACATTGTAATGATCCACTTACTTTAACTAATGCCTGTGGATTGGAGGTTGATGTCTTTATCTATCTCAGGGAGGTGTGACAAAATTTGTATTTCTGTAGCGTGTGAGTTAGTAATTACAGAGATAAAGATCTCTGTGCGTCCAGTGATCGAAACGTCACGCTGTGCTTTCTGCCATGAGAGTTATTAAGGATAGTAGCCGACGGGTATCTCCCGTTAATGAATCCATTCTGAACCAGATGTACGATGTGGGTACTGATTTCACAAGAATGGTTGTATAAAATAAGGGAGGTATCCATTCAGCAACAATCTTCTCTTCTGCTTCATTCCAAAAGAGGCCCGTTGTTTCTGATTCACAGTGTAATGATATCCTTGGATTACAGTAATAAGGGCTATTTAAAGGTTTTATAGTTAATTTACGTAGCCTTTTCGGGCCTCAAGTTTCAATGTTTCTCCATCAAATTATTTTTTCCGGTGAATCTGATATGTCAACTTGGTTCAATGTCGTCAGCAAGTTTTTTCAGAACCAGCGTCTGTGTCATGGAATGGGGTCTTCAGCCAATGATTCAACCATTTTCATCTGGCTTTTTAAGGGAAATAGCAGACTCAAATTTCCGTCCAAGTAGAACTTTAGTTCTGTTTTAAAGAAACGTAATTTGGGAGACAGATGTTCCGTCTCCACGTAGAGTTTGTCCTTAAGTTAGTTAGGACATCAAGCAGCGGAGAGTGATCTGAAAGGATAATGCAGCGGTGACTCAGAGCTGGCATTTATCTGCCGCGGGAAGATGTTGCGGTTGAATGGGTCCCGTTGGCTGTTATCTCAGTGGAGGATTCCTGAATGAAGATAAGTAGTCAGCGGGATGTGCGGATGGAAGCCTCTCTCTGTTTACCCAGTCACCAGGTCGTCTTCCTTCAGCTGAGATTGTGCGAGTTACGCTTCGTCTTTTGTGTCATGTGTCCGCCTTGTGATTCAGGATTTGAGTCACAGGATGACCCTATGGAAAATTCAATTACTGAACCTGGCAGCCTAAAACCTCCCCCCTCCTGATTTGTTTTCTTAGCGGATGATGGGTTCATGTCGGGCACGAAGAACATGACACTGATTTTTTCTATCACTAAAAGTAAAACACAGACACATACTCTGCTCACATCGCGTTTCTCATTTATTCGTTGATGATGTAATATATCTCCATTTGTTCTTGACAATATTCGGAACATTTCACCTCCTCTCTGACTCTTGACTCAAATCAAAAGACACAGGAGTAATGTACATTCTGTGATCTGACAATCAACAGAAACCTCTTTTACAGTGTTGGCTGGATACCAGTGGTTATTGGTCCATTAATACGAAAAATTTTGGAAAAAGAAGGCCACTTACATTACTGCCTTTTTCCCCAGAGTAGTTGTGTTGTGAAGAATAAAACATCAAAGATGTTATTTTACCTCAATGGCACCATGTGCGATCTGACAGTAGATGGAAACAGTCCAGCTGCAGTCAGGGACTGTCCTACAACATGCATGCGAAATGTAAAATGCAAAAACTTTCACATTTAGCTTTAAATTATTGTTTAATATATAGAAATTCTCAAAACTAAAACCGTACTTACTTTAAAATAACATTAAAATGCTGCCAGCACAGAGGGCAGTAGTTTGTCATTTTACGCTCCCGCTTTTGTAAAGTAATTTAACTTAAAGTTTTCCACTTTTCCTTATTTTTATTCTAGAATATTCCAAAACTGAAAAAGTACTGCAAGAAAAAAATCCTCACACAGAGCATTCACAGTGTGAAAAAGGTGGTGAGGGAAGGACACTGGAGAAATGATCATCCATATTGGATTACCCATACCACCTTCTCTATGACCTACTGCAGGGATAGTAGCCCCTGCATTATATATAAATGCTTCTGTACCAAACAATAACCCCGAGTGGGATTAATAAAGTAACTATCTATTGATCGCTCCATCTATCTACACTCACCGGCCACTTTATTAGGTACACCTGTCCAACTGCTCGTTAACACTTAATTTCTAAGCAGCCAATCACATGGCGGCAACTCAGTGCATTTAGGCATGTAGACATTGTCAAGACAATCTCCTGCAGTTCAAACCGAGCATCAGTATGGGGAAGAAAGGTGATTTGAGTGACTTTGAACGTGGCATGATTGTTGGTGCCAGAAGGGCTGGTCTGAGTATTTCAGAAACTGCTAATCTACTGGGATTTTCACGCACAACCATCTCTAGGGTTTACAGAGAATGGCCAGAAAAAGAAAAAACATCCAGTGAGCGGCAGTTCTGTGGGCGGAAATGCCTTGTTGATGCCAGAGGTCAGAGGAGAATGGCCAGACTGGTTCGAGCTGATAGAAGGGCAACAGTGACTCAAATAACCACCCGTTACAACCAAGGTGGGCATAAGAGCATCTCTGAACGCACAGTACGTCGAACTTTGAGGCAGATGGGCTACAGCAGCAGAAGACCACACCGGGTGCCACTCCTTTCAGCTAAGAACAGGAAACTGAGGCTACAATTTGCACAAGCTCATCGAAATTGGACAATAGAAGATTGGAAAAACGTTGCCTGGTCTGATGAGTCTCGATTTCTGCTGCGACATTCGGATGGTAGGGTCAGAATTTGGCGTCTACAACATGAAAGCATGGATCCATCCTGCCTTGTATCAACGGTTCAGGCTGGTGGTGGTGGTGTCATGGTGTGGGGAATATTTTCTTGGCACTCTTTGGGCCCTTGGTACCAATTGAGCATCGTTGCAACGCCACAGCCTACCTGAGTATTGTTGCTGACCATGTCCATCCCTTTATGACCACAATGTACCCAACTTCTGATGGCTACTTTCAGCAGGATAATGCGCCATGTCATAAAGCTGGAATCATCTCAGACTGGTTTCTTGAACATGACAATGAGTTCGCTGTACTCAAATGGCCTCCACAATCACCAGATCTCAATCCAATAGAGCATCTTTGGGATGTGGTGGAACGGGAGATTCGCATCATGGATGTGCAGCCGACAAATCTGCGGCAACTGTGTGATGCCATCATGTCAATATGGACCAAACTCCCTGAGGAATGCTTCCAGCACCTTGTTGAATCTATGCCACGAAGAATTGAGGCAGTTCTGAAGGCAAAAGGGGGTCCAACCCGTTACTAGCATGGGGTACCTAATAAAGTGGCCGGTGAGTGTATTTTCATTGTCTTAGAGCAGGGGTGTCAAAGTCATTTCAGGTCCGGGCCAGATAAGGCCCACTTCGAGCGAACGAGGGCCACAGACGATCGGCGCGAACACCTGACGGGGGGGTGGGGGGTGGGGGGGGGCTGGAGGTCCGACGACGACCGCTCTGGACGTGCAGCTGGACACCGGCGGCGGTCCGCGAGTTCGACATGTGTAACCTAAACAAATAACATGGACAGTTCAATATAATTAAATCTATGGTTTAAATACACGTATTTTGCCACCTACTGGTGCGAACACGTTTACTCTGCCATCTCCTTAAACTGTCTCTGCTCTGCTCACTGAAACAAAACAATACTTGGATAATAAATATCAGAGCCAAGAGCAGCAAGTGTAGTCACCTACTGCTGCTAACACATCCCGTCAGACCAGGATTATTTATTTATATCTGTTAATGAACTTTTCTCCTCATGTTACCCTGGTAACCGCTGTCATTGCAGACTGTTGCGTTGATTCTTACTGTGAAAATCAACGTACTTCTGGTTTAGCGGCTACGCTTCCTATTTTCTTTTAATGGGAAAAAACACAAAAGTGAAAAGTTGTCAAGTCTGTCTCGTTTTTTGTTTCTAAACGAGAAAACGACCGCCCACTTCCGTTATCTCGTTATTGATTAAAAACGAAAAAGAAGAAAACTGCCGCCCACTTCCATTTTACCGCTTTGGATCTAAAACGAAAAACCAGGACCGAATCGTTTCGTTTCGAGGGCCCGCGAAAGCGCGACGACACACAGAGAGTGCATTGTGGGATTTGTAGTATTATGCTGATGTGTGCGACATACCAGCGGGCCAGCTCTAATAGTAAATAGATTTGGTCATGCGGGCCAAAGATAATTCATTCACGGGCCGGATGTAGCCCGCGGGCCTTGAGTTTGACACATGTGTCCTAGAGACACACACGATTCCAGGTCCCGCTCCCTTTTTAAAACCATCCCGTTCCTTCTGGTTCGCAGTCCCTTAGTAAAAGCACTGTTAGAGAACCAACATTACAGCTTCACACTGTAATTGGTGATTAACTTTGCTAACATTGACTTTTACAGTGTAACATATTGCCAAAATGCTAACATTTAGCTAGCCCTGGCCAATGCCAATGCTAATGCAACTCGTGTGCGGTGCCTTCCCAACCGGTACTGTCCATCATACTCTCAACAGATAACATAAGAAAGCAAGATGGCTGACTATTTAGTTACTAGTGGTGGAAGTGAGCATGTAGAGATGATGTAGTCAGTGACACTTTCTGGCATCCCTGTTAAACTAAAACGAGATGTGACACAACGTGATACTGTGAATAACAATGTGTGTAGTCCCAGATACCAAATCAAATTGTATATCGGGACACATAGTGAAAGATGAGTCAGCGGTGTTTGGCGTTCTGCTCCATGTGCTTTTAAAGGTAACATTACTCTGAAAATGTAAAAGTGCGTTTGTGTGTGTGTTTGTGTGTGTGGGAGGTTTTGTGATGAGTAGAGTTACAGGATGGTGGATGTCTGTTGGCGTCTTTACTTCACTTTTGTGTTGAAGGAAGGTAAAAAAACAGCTGAAACAAATCAGGGCTGAGTGTGTCTGAAAAGCAGCCAGGGATTTCACACCTATTTGTTGGTGGGATTCAAAGAGCAGGCTGCCCTTCACGTTACCCGCAAAACTAAAGTCTCAGTCTCTTGAAACATGAAGAGGGTTTATTCATTATCCATTTTCATTAGATTTCTTTCTTTCAACAATGTAGCCAATCATCACCAACAGCAGACTTTGAAGTGAGCGACATATAACCTGAATGTTCTTTCTATTTATATCTGGCTTTGAAAAATAATGGTAGAATAAATAAACTACTACAAGTACTATTCAAATTGCTTAATTTACCTTATTGACTGTCTATACAAAAATAAAAATAATGTAAATAATGGTTAAATGGATTATTCTTGTATCACGCTTTGTAAGGCACTTTAACACTGCATTTTATCATTAATCCATTCACACCCATTCAAACACTTCCACGTCCCATCAGCAGCTAGCATTCATTCCATTCACACACACTAGTCACAGCAATCTGGGGTTAAGCGTTTTGCCCCAAGGACTCATTGACACAGACCCTAGTGGAGCCGGGGATGGAATTACATGTTACAGAATAACATGTTCATTTGTGAGCTTTAGAGTTGCTGGTGGGCGGATCCTGACCCTGGTCCTCTTACAGCAGACCGTTCTCATTTCCAAGTCTATTAAGAGGTCAGGATGATTGGACTTTTAAAAAACCCCGAAACGGTCATGTACTCAAAAGGCCATTTTCCCTCTTCTCGGATGTCAGACTCACAGAACAATTGTCCATGTAGGTTTTTTTTGCAATTGGGTTCAAATTAAGCCATAAAGCACGGTGTGGTTTAGGGTGGGGCTACCTTTGGATTAACTGCTCACTTCCAGAGCCGTACTTACACTTTCTCTTCCAAGGCGTTATTCCTCTGGTCACTTCCTGTCATGGATATGTAGTTTAAAAACACTTTGTGTGTTTGAAGAGGGGAAAGGCACTGAACAAATGGAGGTCCATTTACCATGTATTAAAAGCTTCCCAAGAAAATGTAGACTTCCTGAAGTCAACCAAAAGGTATGCATGCTTTATTGGAAATATCCATGGCCTTCTATTATACAGCACAAATTACAAGACAAAAAGCAGAACTGTGTCTTGTTAACATTGATGACATGATGAAACTATTTGGTAACACATTGTTTATAAAAGATAAAACACCTGTGCTGGTTTATTTATTCGCCCAACACAAATGGGACAAATATTACAGAAGTCAAATAAAAATGCTAAGAAAGTATTATTGATGAAATGCCAGGCTTTGAGAAAGGCTCAGCTGCCCTGTGTTAATCCATTTCATCTGAAAAGTTTACCTTTCAAATGAAATGTAATTTCTTGCAGTTATCATTCAATGAAAAGAAATACAGGAAGGAGTTTTTCGTATCCGAGGTAACAAACTTTCTGTAGAAAATAGTGTCGCACACAGCAGCTTCTTTGTAGACTTCACTTGTACCCTGAAGAATATTCAGCTGGCATTGCTTTTTCCTTTTCCACACAGAGGTGGCGAGGACACTCGCTGTGAAACATCATCTTGCTCGGAAATACTACTAGTTTCTAGATTGAAGGAAAGTGCTGGTTTGTCATTTGCATTTGAGCTTTTTTTTCCCCCTACTCGATTATCCTACGACATGGCAGTACTAAACACACTTCCCGTGTGGTTCAAGTGTGGCTCTGCTCCTTGCCAGTGTAGGAAAGCATTTGGAGTTGATTTGCTGTGAAATCAATAGAACATCTGTTTTGGGTGTCACTTTTTCTATAATTCTTAAGTTACTAAGTAGAAACACAGGCACAGGAACATCATTTGAGGCTGGAGAACATCCGTAGGACCGTCTTCATCGGACCAGTAAACAATGACGAGGGAGAAAACCTCTTTTGGGGGTTCTGTTTTTGCCAGCGTTGTAACATCCCAATGTGCACATCCCTCTTCAGAGCACCATTTCCCCCCCTTCCCTCTGTGTTTACCTGTGCTTTTTTCACTTATCACCTATACCCACGCAGCCCATTCAAATAACACCTCTGCTCCCAATGCACAAGCACACACTTACACACACACACACACACGCGCACTGAGAAGTGAAGGTCTGGGTCAGAGAGGGATGGAGAAAGATACAGACAGCGGGAGGGAAACGAGGACATGGGGGGAGGGAGGGCGATGTGTGAGAGGCTGTGTGAGTGAGACAGAGTGAGACATGTAAGACAGAGGGAGAGAGCACAGATGAAAGGGCCGGGTAGAAAAAGCCAGCGATAGGAAGTTATCGGTTATCTCCAAGATTGATAACCGAATTCCTTCATTGCAGAAAAGTTAGTTTTTTCTCTTCTCTTTCGGCTTTGGGTTTATTTTGTCTTCCCACGCAGTTCTCTGTCATTTTTACTCTGCAGGAGGGGGGACTCCACACATTGCAGCCGTCGTAATAATTCATGATTGATGCAGGCAAGGGGATCTCCGCCACGGTAATGATGGCGACGGGGACGGTGCAAAGTTATTGGTGAATGGCGTGCACAAGTAAATCTTTGCGCCGCTCACTCGTCCTCAGCGTCCTTTTTGTCCCTTTTGCTGTCCTCGCCAATTTGCCTCTCACTTTCTCGTGATTAATTACATCACTGGACTTTTGCTCGATTTTTGGAATCCTCCAATCGAGCCCGCTGGCTGTGTTAAAGCGAGTGTTGTCGGAAAAAAATGAGCCGGGATTAGCTGATCTCAAATCTGTTATGACACCCCTTAATAAACGGCCTGCATGGGAAGGTCACTCGCCAGACCAAGATGAATTGAGCTGTAGTCCTCTCGAGAGTCAACCATGCACCTGAGAAGTAGTGGTGAGGTTTAATCCAGTTATTGTTTTCCAGGCTTCTTTTGCCCGGTGGTGCCTTATACCTGCGTACTTTTTGAAACAAAATTATATTAATGAATATTATTAATAATTTCATAAACATGTAGGAACACAGGAAAATCTGCTTGCCGTTTTTATTGACCTTTTTGACCCATTAAGAACAATGCAGTTCAACAGTGGTGTTGTCTGCTTCCAGTTCTGACTCTCCAAGTCAAGTATCACTAATTAAGCATTCATCAATATTGAATTATTTTTGCGATGCTCATGTTATACGTACCAATAACCACGTGTTGATACTCACTGACCTGGTAGGTTGTGGATAGAAGAATCCTCATAATGAGCCTTATGCAGTGCCAAAGCAGACCAAAACATATCGCGCTACAATGTGTGACAGAATGCCCACTATGGAAGTAGCTAAGCAGCTATCATGTATTTTTATGCTGTTTCCACGAGTGAATTCACTGCTGGTTTGTACCACAGGTTCATCAGCAGTGATAAAGAACAAGCTCTTGGCTATTATCCGCTGTCTTCAGGTCACACACACGGCCGGTCTCTGCGTGTACTCGAGGGATGTCTCGGATCAAAACTTTGACCCCCAACGCCGTACGGGTAAACTGACCTCATGTCAGTGCCTGCAGATGTTTCTTACAGCCATGAAGTCAAAGCTTCCTCAGACTGAAAGATGCTGTTACATAGCCTTTTCATTAAAGATCACGTTTAACTGCACGTTGTTTATAAGCTCGAGACATTTAAATGTATATGTGTGTATGTGTTTCAGACAGGGAAACCTCCCGTGGAGGATCTGTTCTCAGATCTGTGTGATGGAAGACGCCTGCTGGAGCTGTTGGAGGGGCTGGCGGGACGTGAGCTGGTAGGGATACAGACACACACACACACACACACACACAGACATGAGAACATGCAATGTTGGCCACCACGTTCACGCAGTAAGTCTTTCCCACAAAGGGCATGCTGGGATCAACAAATCTGATCGAGCCGTTAGACAAGCAGGCCGGTTGCTCTTTGTGAATGGAGTCTCTGGCAGACTTGTGTTGCACGTTTTGCTGAATGTAGTCAGGATAATGCAAACTTTTGGACGTATGAAAGGTTTTTGTTAGTACCACACCGCTAACCCTGCCTAGCATACAGGGCTAACTCTCCAATGACCGTTTTCCCAGCATGTAAACTGTCTTCATTGTTCCTCTGTGTCACAAACCCATGGGGTCAGATCAGTCTCAATAATTGCAAATGCACACAGAAAGAATCACAAATACATTCCAATGCACACATAAATAAATTCTGATTCATATTTATATCTGTTTGTGGATGTGGATGTATTTGTGCGCGGGTTTTTTGAGACTCCCCTGCTCTGGTTGGATTCGCTAATGCGTTTTTTTCAACGCTGACCTTTCTGTAGCCAATCAGATATTGCCCTCATTTTCAACCTATCAAATGAGTGCACCTCCACCCTCCCCTTTCCACGATGCTGCCAAAGTTATTTACACAATTTCTTCAGGCGAAACGACGGGTCAGAGGTCAGTTAGCAATGGCGAAAATGTTTGCGAATCTTTCTGTTTGCATTTGTTGGTCTTTCTGTATTCAATTGCAATTACCGACCACATACAAACTGGTCCCATGACAGGAGCGAGATGCCTGCGAGTCGAGCTGATTAAAATAATGATTTACTTTTTTATTGCCGACGTAAGTGGAAAGCTAAATGTCACTGTGGCATGTGGAGTCCGTTAGTGGGGCACTGTGGTCGATGGCGTGGCCCGATGCCAGTCTCATGGGCTTAAAGTCCCGTTGTCGAGTGTTTGAGGGCTCTCTGGCAGACATTCAGAGTACTCCGTGACCTCCTTTCTGTGAGTTTGGATTTCTGCGGCTTTGCCCGAGGGAATCGCCCGCAATTCATTGCTGGGGGATACAGAGGGGTACCAGTGGAGGCCTCAAATAAAGGAATAATTAGGGGTTAAGGATGAAAAATAAAAACACAAGACAATTACCCACAATTCATTACGAAGTCACGTTAAATTGAGACAACCAGTGAAAGCCAGTGAAAAGTCAACATAGAGGAAGGCACATTTGTGGTAGGTCTGTTATATTTAATCATTAAGACCTAAAGGTAGAACCAAACACATGAAATCAGACAATATCTTCTTATTTATTAACAAATGTAGTCTTTGAAGCAGTTTGTCAGAAAAAGTTCATTGATTATTTGACAAGTGACTCACCTTGTGGGGGCACGGCCTGGAAGAGGTTCAAATCAGGCAGTAAACGGTACAAAAAAATACCCACAATTGGGTATCATAATTTTTGACGTTGTCACAGTAATGTGACTCCTCACCCTGCTCCTGTGTAAGATACAATCTCCTTATTGTTAAACACACACTTTGTATTGTTATGTGGCTGTTCAGATGCTCCTGAGCAAGGTCTGTTTGTGCCTCAATGACTTCTGTGTGTGTGTGTGTGTGTGTGTGTGTGTGTGTGCGTGTGTGCGTGTGTGTGTAGGTGAGGTTGGAGAGGGGATTCACGCGCGTTCATTCGCTCAACAATGTCAACCGCGCTCTGCAGATCCTGCAGAAGAACAATGTGAGTAGAAGTGCGGGGGCACGGACACATTTCCCTGGAAGAGTTTAATATGACACTTTGACTGCATTAATGTTTCCAAATACCTTCCTGTTCACTTTGACGTTTCCTGTCTGAAAAGAGCATCCCGTCCCTCTTTTCCCTTTTTCTCTCTCACTCTGTTGCTTTCTCTGTGTGTTTTTTCACCTTGTATATCTTGATATATATTATTTTAAATCAAGATAGATGAATGGGTTTGGTTCACCCAGTGTTGTGCCTGAACGCGCACATTCATTGAACGATAGTTCATGAACTCGTTCATATTTTGGGGTGAACGTGAAC
Source organism: Pungitius pungitius (assembly GCF_949316345.1). NCBI lineage: Eukaryota > Metazoa > Chordata > Actinopteri > Perciformes > Gasterosteidae > Pungitius > Pungitius pungitius. Next base: position 23,060,783 of record NC_084902.1, on the reverse strand, counting down.
TGAGCGTACTGTATTAATGCCCGATGAACGTTACTGTGAACTCGTTCATTCTGGTGTCTGTGAACAGCACGTTCTTTCAGGTTAACATCGTTCAAATAGGGTGCCAGATTTCTATAGAAAACACACCGTAAACGCGCCTTAATAAGTAGCGGAAAAACACCCATTCTGGCAACACCAGCCACCAGTGTCGCACCGCCGTATGCGTCATCAAAAAAAAAAGAAATGCATGGAGGCGACAGCTGCGTGTAGCAAATATTTTAAATGAGTTTTATGAAGTTACTGACAATGTCTGTGAGGATGGGAGGAATCTGACCTTTCTTTGCAAACATTTGCACCTTAATGATAACTGTCGTGTTTTTATTCCTTATTTAAAAAAGACCATTCAAGCAGCATGTGTTTGAGAATGTACTGTAGGGGTGAACGCTGCAGCTGCTGCTAGTGTGGAGTGAATGGACAGCAACATTAAAGCAACAAAGGGGAAATGCTGTCCCCTTAATGCTAATGTAAACCCTGGTTGGATAAGGATTCAAAATTGGATATGAAGATTAAATCTGATGCATAGCTTCAGTGTTAAAACTGATCAAATAATTGCTGTCTGTGGTTTTATATGGGCTGTGGCAATAATTTTGAAAAATTATAGCTTGCAGCAACATATGGAAAAAAAATAACTGAACTAGTTGAAACTGTGATCTTAGTTCAAATATTTAATTTTGAACTATGAACTGAACTAGTTCATTTTAAAATTTGTGAACTGAACTAGTTCATGTAGAAAGTGAACTTTCCCAACACTGGGTTCACCTTACCGAACACATTTTATAATATGCACTTGCAGTGATGATCCGGTAAGGTAATAATAGCATTGTCCACAATGGCTGCATATACAGTTGTAATTGTAATGGTAGGTTTTTTCTAACTGGTAGGTAGATTACTTATTTCCCACATTAAAATGTAAATCAATGTAGGACTTTTTTTATAATGTGAGTTTCTGCATTTCTTTATTCTGTCTCTAGAATAAACCTACCATTACAATTATAGACCAATTATTTCTGTAAACTGTAATCAGCAAGTTAGTACGATGCCACCCCCTGTCGGAAAAAGTTAGGGCTAATCTGAATTTTTGGAGGTGTTCAAATTATTTTGCAGGATATTCTTGGCCGGTGGTTTAATTATTTGCGCAAGTAGATTCCATGCAAAGTCAATGCACAGACACGTCTGGTCGCGAATGAGGCGATTTTTAAACTGGCGGCGTGTTTGACGCGAAAAAACGAAAAGAGCGAAACGAAGAAATTTGCCCAACGCTGTCATGCGAAAGCCAATCAGCGCTTGAGATGCTCTGCTCGTCATCACCGCCGTCCTCCTGCAAAGGCGTGAAGACACTTTCTGAAACAGCCGCTCACCGGAGACACACAGTCAGTTGAGCTGAGTAAGTTGTGTCTAACTGAGAGGCGCTGGCACCGAACCGACACAACACGTCATCAAACCGGCTGCTGGTCGGCCTGAAGTAGCGCTGGAAGCGGCGGTCATCCAGACGCACTTCCTGGAGGAGTTGGTGAAATTCAAACTTTGTGTGTAATTCACACAACAAATAAATATTAGAAATAGTGGTTATTTATTTCCATTGTGGATAGCGGAAATGATAACTGTCTTTACGGAAAAAATCATGGGTAAGCCACGCCCCCTTTCAGGTGCGAATGAAGCAAAATAAAGTAAAGCGTTGCGGAAAATTTGCTTCGCTTTTGGTGTGATATCAGCATAAGACTTAATCTGGTGACTGTCTAGTTAAATATGCTCCATAAGCAGAACATGTGAACTGACGCGTCTCCTCCAGCCTTGACCCCTGATGTAGTAACATCTTGGCCACGTCGGCCGACCGGGGTGGGGAAGAGGACGTAGTCACTCTGTTGCTCCCTGCGAGCGCCACACGGACATACTCCTGACATATTTACTGTATGTCTGCTGTGCATGGATTAAAAACATAAACACGCCATTCATTCCTTACTCCTTTTATTTGTGGAGAGCTTTGGGTAGACAATTGCTTTAGCAAACAATAGAAAATTGTTCATGGCTCATGTTCCATTACGCATGCAATGTCACATTGTGGATGTTGCCTTTTATTTCAAAGGGGTCACTAGCCGATGATGATAGGAACCAATGAGTGACAGGAAGTGTGCTTAGTGGACTAAAACCCTCCTTTCATCCCTCCTCTAGGTGGAATTGGTGAACATCGGAGCGACAGACATTGTTGATGGAAATCACAAACTGATCCTCGGGCTCATCTGGAGCATCATTCTCCACTGGCAGGTTTGTGTGTGTGTGTGCGTGCTTGCATAGCTGTTTGTGTTGTTTCATTTGCCGTGACCTTGAGGAGTATTTACTCAGCAACAGCAAACAAAAAATTCTAAGCTGTGCAGTGTCCCTGTATTTTAAATTATATGTAAATCAATTTCCATTCATAATTGCACCTTATTCCATAGCGGCCATTCAAAGGGCCTGATCTCATGGTGAAGATAATAATGCTAACACAGCTAGAATTACTGCACATTACTGTTGGCGAGGGGATCAGAATATATAACTCTTTTTATTAGGAAGCATCAACACTTCATGACGCTCCCAATCCCTTCGTCCCAATCTATCCCTCAGATTAGACCGGTACTTCCATGTGGTCAGGCATAATCTGATTGCAGTCCGATCACCACAAAAAATGCGGTGACGAGGGCAGCGTTTTGTTGACTTTTTTGAAAACAACTGAATCTTTGAACATATGGTTTAGTGACATCTACGGCTGAAGTTGTAGATTGCATCCAAACGGACTGAGTGGCCTTCAGGCATCATAACGCCCACTCTCCCAAAAAAAGAAAGTTCAATTGAGCCCGTGTTTGCTCTGTCCACATCCAGTAGAAACATGAAGAGGATCCTTAAGATAAGAGAATTCACAAGACGAGGGTTCTTAGTTTCAGTGTTCTTCTACACAAATGAAAACATATTTCAACTTCTGTCAATAAAACACCACAAACTCTTTCTCTTCAACTGTGTTTAAAGATGTCAATTATTTATGACAGACTTGTTGTTTGGAACCAACTTCATTTAAAGTCATCTTAAATAGCTTTCATCACAATACATTTTAACGGTATTTCATTCCTCATTAAGATAAATAGTGGCTAATGTCTCAATCCCACGAGTTTTGGCATTGACTTAATGACGCGATTAATGGCAAAACACGATGCCGTAATGAGGTGTGTGTGAGTGTGTATGTGTGTGCGTGCACACACTCCTGTCAAAGGCTGCTACGCCCTGGAGGTTATCGTTTCACTTGTGCGTGGGCACGTCCGCCAGGGCTTCTGTGTGTGTGTGTGTGTGTGTGTGTGTGTGTATCTGTGTCAGTATGTGTGTACATAGCAGTCTTTGTCACAGTGGCCCTCCAATTAAAGTGGAAATGAATGCAGTGACCTATTCCCAAATGAGTGCCTTTTTTACCCAGCAGGCCACATTCTATGAGGAATCGCTAACAAATCTGTGTGTGTGTGTGTGTGTTTTCCTGGGAGTTCACCTCAAGTCCAAATACACCTTTCTCTATTATTAGCTTTTGTGGTGTGTAATAGACTCTTTATTCCTCTATCTTACTTTTTATATCTCCGTGCAACTGTGTGTGTGTGTGTATGTGTGTGTGTGTGTGTGTGTGTGTGTGTGTGTGTGTGTGTGTGTGTGTGTGTGTGTGTGTGTGTCTGTGAAGCTGGCCAGGGTAGTTTTTTTTGGCTCATTTGCTGACAGGATCTGAGGCTTCTAAGTGTTTTTTGTTGTCATTCCAGCCTCCATTCATTTGTTTGGGCTGTACTAGCACTCACCACACTGCCTAGCTGCAATTGCATGTGTGTGTGTGTGTGTGTGTGTGTTTTGAGAGAGTAGAATGCTAAGAAAGTGGGGCAGAGGAGCTACTTGCAGGAAGAATAACAGGAGTGTGTGTGTGTCTGCGTGTGTTAGTGAGTGGATATGGCCGATAGAAAGGTGAAAGTAAGATATGCATAAGCAATGCACAACTGGGCAGTGAAAAGTATAATCTACCTCTCTCTCTCTCTCCCTCCCCGGAGCTCTGAACAAGTGCTCCAAAACTGTCAGTCACGACTGCCAAAAGCAACCGGAGGATGAGGATGCAACCCTATCCACTCACAGGCTCGGGAGCAGATATATGTGCATGCAAAGACTAGTGTCCTCTGACTTTGTGCCGCTGTGTGTGTGTGTGTGTGAGAATATGCTAAGTATCCACTGACAGTGCAAGTCAAAACTTAACTCGAAAGCAGCAAAGTCTGCATCTGTAATGTCTCATATGGAGGCGTCACGTCAGCATGGGCTCTAATCTTTTCCACTATTCAGGTGGACCTTTTCTGGAATAATTTGGTGCCTTTTGCAGCTTCATTTCTGCCCTTCGAATCAACTAATGAACAACACTCTTTGTGTTCTATATCAACAATTTTAACTTCAACATCCTCATCACAACAGTCACTGTGATACATCCACTAGGGACCATGAATGTCTAAACCAATTTTGAACCCATCCAATGTGTTGTAAGAATCTAACAGAAACGCAATTGATAATGATTCTTCCTCTCAGGACAATACTCTTCTTCAAGCCTTACTCCTCAGGGAATGAACCCTTTCGATCCCTCCAAAAAGTCAACCTCGCACAATGCCTCAATCTGACACATTGTATTCCTTTGAAATTATCATTCAATTGAAAGCCTCTCCTGTTGTGAGGTTTAATCAAAAGAAAGAGGGTTTGTCTGGTGAAAGGTAAAGGCAATGAGTTTTTACAGCAGCTGTACCCTTGTGTGTGTTGGTCTGTAGGTAAAGGATGTGATGAAGGATGTGATGGCGGGCCTACAGCAGACCAACACTGAGAAGATTCTGCTGAGTTGGGTTCGTGAGAACACGCGCCAGTACCCTCAGGTCGGTGACCTTCTTCTTATGGCTCATTACATGACCATGGAAATGTGGAGCGAATGTCTTTCTTCATTTAAAAAGCAATGGCTTCCTTGGAGATAGACAATGTCTGTAGCACGGCCAAAGAGTGTATGTCTTCTTTTGTTGTCCATCCTCTGCGTGGGTATCTAAAACCCCTCATGAATAGATTTCTTCCACAATGTTTGCCGGATAGGCTCAGGGCCAAGGAATAATCGATGTGTTTTTGGTGATGATCCAGACCTGGGATGACTGCCATGAGATGATTATCCTTTTATAGCCGTACGTATGAGACGGAAACAGTGAGAGAGAGAGAGAGCGAGAGAGGAGCCAAAGTCCTACTAATATGTTTTCAGGGGTGAAAAATCCAATTAGCTTAAAATTCCAGGGATAGGCATTCAGTCTTTGGACTGTCTGTTCACGTTTGTACAGTGTCATCTAGCTTTTTGTTTCTGCAGAAATTGTTTTCTTATGTATAAATCCTCACATCTAAACTGCTGAGAGGACTCAAAACAAATCATATGCCACTGGTTTGGAGGACATATGGCATTTAATTGTTGATTCACCCCCAAATTGTACCATTTGCACCAAGTGAAAATGCCTTTGATTGCCTAAATAACCTTTGTTAACCCCCTCCTCCACTTCAATTGTGTCAACTAACTGCACTTCCTAACTAAAGATCTCGCATCTGGAACAAATGATAAAATACAGAATATAGAAATAAGCTCCCGTTCCCTGAAAAGGAGTAAAAAGTATTTTCCCTCACACGGCAGTTCTGACTTGCCACCTTAACCCCGGCCGAACCGTTTGCTCCGACTACTACCCCCCAGAAGTTGGATACCTAGGGGCAACACTGGATAGTCTGCCGGTAGGCTCCAAAGTACGAGTTTAAAGGATATATCCAGGATGTCTTATGGTTACTTTTCATTTTGTTGGCATGATATCAACAGCACGGTATCTATTTAATAACCCATCCAAAACGAAAAGACACTGGAGCTACCACTATCTCAGTAACTGATGATGTAACCACCTACAACATCATCATTTTGGCATAAATGGGTGTCTTCTTTGAAAGATTCTTCAATCTTTTGGATATGAGTGTTGCACAGTAGTTTGGTTTCTCCCAGATAACAATGGATATTTGTGAATTGAGGCCTCCTTAGTCGTAACAAATTTATTGTTAATAGCCTTCGCCCCTGTCCTGGGTAATGACCCATTGAGACCTCTACTGTGGAGCCAGCAAAGAAGAATCATTTACAGGGTTAACTGGTAATAATAAAATGTCCTATTTTTAACCTACATAGGCTTAAATTGATTGAAGATAGCCGGCAGTAGCACAGAATAGGTTCTTCACACACGTGTTACATTCAAACGCTCCTGTTAGCTATGGTATTCTGTCACATACATACGAAGCGCACACTGGCAGTTTGAGACGGAATAGACGTCTATGACGTGTATCATCATAAAAATGGAAGCCAGTATTGGGGCGAGAGTGCTTCGACAGTGAGTGTCATACTCGTCAAGGTTAGCCCGGTTAATATCCACCATCTCTGTCCTCAGGTGAATGTGGTTAACTTCTCCAGCAGTTGGAATGATGGATTGGCCTTCAATGCCCTCATCCACAGCCACAGGTAAGGGGAGATTGGTATTGTGTGCTGTGTCTGTATTATTGTTTGAAAGAGAAAGAAAAAAGAAAAAAACATGGACACAATGAAAGTGAGTGGAATCTCAAAAGGGTTTCAGAGGGAGATTCAATTGGTTGCCCTTATTTTGGTCTTTTTCTCTTTTGTTTTATCAAATAGATATACCCAGAGGTGGGAAATCAGGCAATTATCACTTATAACTCAGAAAAGGGTGAAAAGAACCTGTCAGGTAGTGACAGACGACTCTGAAAGCCAACCATATATGTTCTTACTTCAAATCTGATCAGTGATTCTGCAGATATTTACATAACCGAATTATATAGAAAATTAATTACTCTGCTAGCTGCACTGAATGAAGAAATACGTAAGTGAATTAATGAATGGATGTGGGTTGAAAGCCTAGTCGATCAATGGATGAACACCTTTGTTGAGGTGAAATGGTGCTAGTCTGCCTTCATTGGTAGCTGTGAGAGTTTGGGTCTCAGGCCATATCTATTCATTAACGAATGAATTAAATAAAATATAAACTTTTTTATGACTTCAGCGTCAGCCCTTTTTACTTTGGAGAATGCGCTTTGTCTCCTTGATTAAAATGGATCCTAATCTGCGGAACGCAATGGACTAAATGCTCGGGTGTACATGAGCCCGGTTTCTTTCTTCTTTGCCTCTGCAGACCTGAGCTATTCGACTGGAGCTCGGTGGAGAAGAAGACCTCTGCGATCGACAGACTGGAACACGCCTTCAATAAGGCCGAGCAGCACCTGGGGATAGACAGGCTGTTGGACCCTGAGGGTACCTGCCACACACCGCCCAGTACTCTCACTCAGATAAAGCATTCGACTGAATGTCACCCCAACTAACACTTAGACACATCAATTATTCCACTAAACACCTGGGGTAAGTTACGGCTCGGACCATATTTAACGCCTCCCAATCAAGCTCCTTACTGTGATTTGGCGTAACCATGGTGATGACTTGAAGTCACCTTGGTGGAAGGATATGATCAGTAAAGCCTGAGTGAAAAGTTGACTAAAAATGTTCCCACCTGCAGGAAAAGTGCTTTTTTAATTTATTTTTCTGCAAATAATCCCCCGAGAGGCCTTACTGCACTTTATTCACGCAGAATTGGTTGACATCCGTGACGTCCATCACTGCCCGGGTTGCCGCTGGCCTGAGACCAGTATACAGACCTTTAATCAAAACTGTCAGGTGGAGGTAAAGTGGGTGAAGTTGACCTGGTTCAATCAGGCAGCTCGCTGCCATAAATGCTACTAGGGTTCTTTTTGCCACATTTATCACAAGAAAAATGTCAGCCATATTGCTTAGAAAAACAATAACTAGGTATTAATAAAGTTGGATGGTAAAAGCTGTATTATTTAAATGTATCCTTATATTGTATATATAGAAGGACATAGACCTTTATTATACCTATTTTGGTAGATAAAACAGAATGAGATTGTCACGACGGCGGGGTGCCGAGGCAGGAAACAGGTTTCAGAGGTAACTTTAATAAATCCAAACTTCAAAATCAAAAATGCCAGTGGGAAAAAATGCAGACACAGAAAATACGCAAACAGGGATTCAGCACATCGAACAGACTTAGAATTACTCGACAAGGGACCAGAGACACACAAGGCCTTTAATACACTGGGAAGGTGCAGGTGTTTGGACACAGGCGGAAACAATCATGGACATGGCAGACAATCACAGGGGATGACAGGAGCTAACCCAGGGACACAAGAGGCAGGAAACTACAAAATAAGACAAGACGTGAATCCAAACCGTGACAAAGATAATATTAATAAAAAGGTTGATCCATATATGTATATATACACACACACAACAATTTTAGAAATATCTTCTACAAAAAGTGCTCAATTTATAAAAAAATGGACACATAGTTCCATAACCTGTTGAAACAAATAGGGCTCCATGTAACGGCAGTCTCAGCAGGAGCGGTGTTCCTCTTTGATCCCTCCGCCCCTGAGCTGCCGCGGCGGGGGAACGATGTAATCCCTTGGAGCGCTCACTTAATCCCTGGAATGACACAGCAGACAGGATCTCCAGCGATCCTACAACAAACAGTCAGGAGTTCTGAGCAGGGAGGGGAGGCATGCCACCGTTAGAGGGCTGTGCATTAATGCAACATTTATAACCCCCCCCCCCATCACGCTATGACATAACCTCAGTGGAGAAGAAGTCATCCATTGTTTAACTTTTTAATGAATATTCTGGTGTGGACATGAATTGCACCAAGTTCCTTACTGGGGGTTTATTATATTCTCTGTATTATTTTATCACTTGAGGGCATGTCTTTTTACGAAAAGCGGATAATCACCAAAGCTGTAAATAAGTAGCACAAAACCATATTGCGCTGATTCCTATTTTTGTTACAAGATGTATAACGAGACAAAACCACGTAACCACATCATGGTCACGGTAAGGAAAAGTTTCAAAACTAAGTAATGATTATAATATTCATCTTTAAGCTTGAGGGATGGTACCAAGTCAAAAATTCAGTTACATAGCAACGGGAAATAAACTGAAATGTTCCGTTAATTGTGTAGTTGTGACATCACAACCGTGCAGATATCCTGCAGAGATTGACGTTATTTACAGAGCCGGTCCTTAGACAAACAACAGGATGAATCAGTATTCTGCAGCCAGAAGTATGACTCTGGGGTTTATCTGCCCCCCCCCGATGGGACACGCCTATCTGGCCTAACACGAGCACATCTCTTGGTTCCTTTTGCACCCGGCCGTCTCTTCCTCCCCTCACGGTCGCCCTCCTTTCTCCCGCTCATTAATCTCCAGAGCGGTGAGCCGGCCACGCTGCGCGCGTCACTCTGTCAACACCCCCGCCGCCAAAGGCAGCTCATTAGCTCGCGTCTCTTTCTCTACATGTCCCTCTTTTTCTCTCCCCCCTTTTTTCTCCCGGACCTCCTCGCCCCCGCCTTCTGCCATTCATTTGTGCGCTGTGATGCGTCTCTACCAGCTTCGCCTCTGGGTCACCTTTTCGCCACTCTTTTCGTGGCTCTTTTTGCCACCTTTCTATGGGACCATAGAACCAAGTATTTATTAAGCTTTCAATTCACAAATATGCATTCCCAATTCCTAAATATACATCCAAAATACATACCGTTGCAATATTAAAATGCTAAATTAAAGGTTAGAAGTCCAGACTGTGCCAGAAGAGCTGGGTTCCATCCGTGGTTCTCCACCTCCTAACCTCAGTGAGTATAAGTTTCACTGGCAACCTGGTACTCCACAGGTTAATGCATTTAATGCAAATATGCAGATGATGATCGGAGAAAGTTCTCATGCCACAGAGCATACCCCCCCCTCCTGTGCTTTGCCCAAACTTAATTTAAATGTGACTTTTCAGGAGGGGGGTTGAAGGGCACGGGCACAATGCTGCTTTGGGAAATCAAAAGAAAAAAAGCAAGTGTGGCCAGCGATGACTGGTTTGGGAGTGAGGGGATGGATTGAATCATCCTGCAGCCTTTTGCAAGAAATACTGACAAATGCCCCTCGGATTTCTCTAAAGCTCAAGTCAATATCTTATGATATCTCGTTGACAGAATTTCCATTTTCCTATCATGAGGACTAAAATAAATGCCTCATCTGGGCCTAACTGACATCTGTGCACAGGTGGTCGCTGTTGTGGTGATATTTATGTGAAATATTTGGGGGTATTTTGGGATATTCTGGAGGATCCTTCCAAATCATTTTGAAGGATAATTTTCTTCCAAATGACAACAACATAAAGCTTCCTCTTTTCAAAATAATGTAGAAACAAATTCTATTTTGTATTGACTTTTGTAAATACAATTCATTCATTTATTTATTTTGTCACTGTTCGATTGCAACTTTAATCTGTCACCTCCACTTTGACTCACAACTTCATTTGTCTTTTTCTTCCTGCTCTTCAGATGTGGCCGTGCCTCACCCTGACAAGAAGAGCGTCATCATGTACGTGACGTCACTTTTCCAGGTGCTCCCCCAAAGCGTTTCCATGGAAGCCATCAAGGAGGTTGAGACGTTGCCTCGGGTGTCCGCTTCCAGCGTTGCCCGGGTGACGACCGAGGAGCACTACCAGATTCAGACCCAGCAGCGATTCTCCCAGCAGGTTAGACACACACGCTGTTCCAGTTGAACACAGTACAACCAATTAGAAGATCCGTTTCTGTTTTTTTTGTTTGACAGTTTTTCTAAAACTATTTATCTGATTTTGTTGCCTAACTGTATTTAGGTTTTGATGACTAAATATTGGTGGGGGGGCCTGTGTCTACAACCTTCTTGGAAAATGTATTTCATAAACCTCTGTTGCATGAAATGTGGTTGTTTGAAAACAATTCAAACCCCACGTCACCTCAAATCCCATAATGCTTTGTGAAGCGTTTTTTTGGTCTGTTGGAAATGAATAGTTGTAGACTTCAAGTCAGGGTTAATGTCTTGATAATGTCCTTAAAACCCGTTTCAGATCTCATACCTATATAATAGCGATGAGAGTGCCAGAGTGACTTTTATTTGAAAAAGGAAAAACATAAGCCTCACAGCTTTAATCATAAAAACAAAACAAGAACAGTTAAGGAAGGAAGGACTGAAGGAAGGTAACCAAAACTAATGATCCCTAGCTAGTGTCATCAAGGCATCTTGTCACCATGGTGATGTACCATTGTTGTTTCCCCACCCAGTCATCATGGGAACTAATTGAATAGTGATAGCCCCTTCTTCGCTCTGGTGATTTCTGTCAACCGGAAATTTGGTGTTTCTGTTACTGTGATAGTAGTAAGAAGCCATGATCGATCTCCCATGAGCCTTTGCCTGATGGGTTTCGTCTTGTGCTCAGCCATGGAGACTCGTTGGTCTCACAAAAAGCCTCACAAATACCTTATGATTCTCTATTCTACTTCATATTACACAACTAAAGGACTAAAGTTAGCATATTTGCATGCATTTTCTCACCAAGTTGCAAAATAAGTTTGCATCAATAATCCCTCCACTGTCCTGTCAATGTGCAACTTCCTCAAGATGACAAAATGGTTGTGTGCTACTTCCACTCGCAACTGTGTGTTGCCCTACCTGGAGGCAAACTGGTGGGGGATGCTCCCCAACGCCCTCAGAGTTGTCTTCAATGAACGGCGTAACAGAACTAATCAGAGAAAGGCTTGTCTGCTTGTAACAAGCAGAAATCGTCATGTTTTGAGAAGGAAGATAATACATAAAGACGGTATTCATGTAACAAGCAGCAGCATGAGTGGGCATCTCATATAGCCTGACTTAATGCCGCCTCCTTTAAGGGAGAATTACTCAAAACGCCCATCTCTCTTTTTCATTCAGTCTGAAATTTGTGAGATTGTCGCAACGGAAATTGACCGCCTGTAAAAGTAAAAAGTCCCAAATTAGATCCACCTGCGCTGACCTTTTTCAAGAAAATTGAGACTGGTAATGTTTTTTCCCCTTCCTCCTAACCCCCCCTTTCATCATCATCTTCTCAGTTCAGAATAGAGAAAAACTGCAGAGCTTTACCTTCTGAGAATCACGACAGAAAAGAGGGAGGAAGTTGGGTAGGTGAAAAGATTCATAAAGATGTGCAGCGAGGGATGGAGATGGGAGGGAGCAGCGGAGGGAGGAGGGAGCGGCGGGGGGTGGAGGGAGGAGGGAGCGGCGGGGTGGGGGGGGGAGTGAGTGACATGGAGCAGACAAATTTGGAGTGCCAGGAAACAAGTCAGGTGGCAATAAAAACGAGAGACGGTGGAGGAAAGACGGGAGGGAAGAAAAAAAGAGTAACTGACAGCGGCTATTATCTGCCTCTTCCCTCATTCGTCATCAAAGCGCCGCTGTCACCACCTCCTTACATCAACGCCACGCTGCTACCACCACCTGGGACCCGGGGAGGAGGAGAGCTTCCTGGGGAAGCACAATGTTGCTTAAACTAAACAAAGTCGGCTTTATTGGAAACTGGCCCATTGCTTGGAACACTGTTAAACCCAGGGGCGGGTTGCCTTAAGGAGTGAAAGAGGGGCAGGCAGCAAGGGTCAAAACAGGAGCAGGGAGATGGATGCAAAACATGCAAACAAAGTGGATAATATTAGTGTGACTTGGAGGATCTGATTCATTTAAGCTGACATAAGTCATCACGACAGTCCGGTGTCCAAAATAAACAATCAATCAATATGATTATCTGAGACTAAACCATTTGATAGAACAGATAGAGTCTGCATTTCATTCTCAGATTTCATTGCGCTTTTATGTGGTTATTTTGAACAACTCTTCTTGTTTACTTGTGGTTGAATCCAAGTGGCCTTTGGGCAGACACAGTCTCTCGGCAGGAAAAAAAGTCAGACAAAGTCTTCCAAAGGTGCCCAGAAAGTTACTGATTAATCTCGAAGCCCACGGCAATGGCTGAACACCCCCTCGACAGTCAGCGGAGGAAGGATGTCACGCGGATAAACTTTGTACTGCTTGTCTGATATGGCAGGGGAAGAAAAAACATTGTTTTAATGAAATGCCATATTTTAGAATGACTCTTATGCTAATATTATCTTTCTTCCACCTGCTAATTAAGGGTGCCAAATGTTAAAGTGCCTCTCCCTCCGTGCCTGTTGTGATCCAAGCGTCTGCATGCTTTTGTTTTCCTTGTTTTTATGCGGCGATGACAGGCAAGCGGAGGCTCTGAATTTCAAATTGAATAGAATGGTTCAAGGAATTAGCCTTTTTTTGGAAGAACTATATGAGTTTCATGACTGGTAAATACAGATTTGCTCAAAGAAGGGAAAGCTGCCGAAAGTGAACTAACACCAATGCATTTATTTGACACTACAACCGCTTTTAAATCCTTAATACCTAGATCATATTTTCTTTCACCCTGCGATAAGGTTGTTTCTGGCAGTAAAAAAAAAAAGACTTATTTTATATTTTTGGGTGGCATTAACAATACTGTTAACAACTTAGCCACTTATCTAGAGTCCAGGAAAAAGAAATGGAAAAGTAGCCACAAAAGGTCTATTTTATTTCAGTGCTCTTCTTGTGGAACCTTCAAAGAGAACTTGTAACGCAGGAATAAATCGGTAATTTGTTTGCTGGCCAATAACTGATGAGGGCAAAGCCAGAGCTAGACAGAGCTGCTAGTTTGGGAGCATCGTGTGTTACATGTCATCTAGTGTGTGAGGCATCTTGAGGCCAAAGAGGAGCAACGGGCTGCTCAACAACACCAGCTTTGACTGTGCACAACTGTCTGTTGTCCATCTTCGGCATGACATCTGTCCTCTCTCTGTCCCCCCCCCCCTTTGCCCTCCCTCATGTCTGCATTCATTGTAGCCGGGTTTCCACCCAATCATCTTCTGACGTATTAAATTAATTTCCTAATCAGATTACAGGTGACTTTACTTACTTTGCAATGGGAAGTTATTATTATTATCAACTATAGTTTTTCCATTCAATGCTACTTTATTCTTCACATCCACTATATTTTTCCACTATATCCACTATACTATAAGTTTTACATATATTCAGAAAATATTATTGTCAAAAATCAATGATTTGCATATTATTTTATAAATATTATGTATTGTTTGTTAAATAATAAATCATTATGCTATATTTGGAAAAGGGCGCACTGGTGGTCTAAGTGGCAACTGAAAGCTACATAGCAGAGACATAGCAGCAACAAACTGCAAAAAATATATAAATAATACAGCAAGATTCGATCGACTGTTTGATAACATCAGCCATTATACAGTATATTTGAGTAATACTTATTGGTGTTTTTTTTGGCCTTTTAAACTCATCTTTTCATTCATATAAGCTATAATGTGGTGTTTTTCTTCCTTAGACTAAATAGCCTCTTTTAAGTAATTATTCGTTAGTTTTAGTTGAATTAACGTCTGATAACAGTCCAGCAAGTAAATAACTTATCCGATATAGAGACTTTCCATTTTTCTTGTAAATGTGTTTTTTGACTCATGATGGAAGCGCACAGAATCTGTATTTTATTTGTTATTCATGCTTTGAAAGTTCACCTCAAATTAGCTTGACATTTGGATGGAGACAGAGCTTATGTGTGATTATTCATGTTCCATTGTGTTTTTTTTCTCTCCTGTTTTCTGCTTCTCTTTCTCATCTTTCCTCATCTTCATTTCTCATCATCACTCGCTCCCCGTTTCCACTCTTCCAATTCACTTTTTGCTTCATCCTCTTCATCCTCTGCACATTTTGGCCTTTTGACCTTTTGACTTGTTGTCTTCACTGCTCTGTTTTGCATCCTTCCGGCTGTTTCCTCTTCTTTCTTTTCCCCCCGTCGCCCTCTCTCCTGTTCCATCTCTCCGTCTCTCTCTCTCTCTCTCAGATCACAGTGAGTGTGGCTCAGGGCCGAGTGCGCAGCCCCTCTCCTCAACCTCGCTATAAAAGCTATGCCTACACCCAGGCTGCGTATGTCCAGTCGCCCGAGCAAAAGAGGAGGCGTGTTACTGATCAGGTCCGTGTCTTACAGCGCTAACCCTGCACGCCAAATGTCCATACGTCTGTTTGGGCTGTACTCGTTGTTATATGTTGGCACTTGGTTTTCCTGCCTCATTGATGAGAGAAGATTCGTTGTAAGAAGTCTTATACACACACACACACACACACACAGCGCAGTGGCAAGTATATACACGTAACGTTACATAAACATTTATATATACACGTAGGGCTGCACGGTATGGCCAACAATCCATACCACGGTATTTAGAAAGATTCTGACGGTATCCCGGTATCTGAAGGTATTGCTTTTTCAAGTAAACACATTAATTCATTGACCTCGAAAAGGACCGTGCCGGCTACCCAAACAGCTGTCCGCCACCCACTGGCCAACTTCCTCGTAATTGGCCGGCTCGTTAGTGTGTTAGCTCGTTAGCTAGTTAGTGTGTTAGCTTGTTGTGGCTGTTAGTGTTGCCACCAGAGGCTCGACAGACTTTGCAATACATTTTTTTCTGATCTAATGTAACTTATGTTAGATTTTCCAAAACCAAAAATCCCCCAAACAGACACAGCTCCTCTCTTGGGCACAAGTTGTGTTGGTGCATCTCTGGTTTCTTGTTGTTCCTCCATCCATCGCTCTTTTCCGTGTTGTCATGTAGCAACAGAGTCACTTGTTGTTGTCAGCTGTACACACCATGCAGTTGGACAGGATAATTTAAAAATGTACAATTATTAGTATTACAAATGTGTTTATGTGTCACAAGCTGTTGTGACACATAAATGTCACAACATCGTGGTGTTTTACCCTGTTAAAGAACCACATTTAATGAAATGTATTGCTTTTTGATGTATTTATTTTGTATTAGTCAGAAGTGATAGTAATTCTGCCGTCGCTAATTCATCAACCCATCCAACTCACTAATGTGGGAGACATTTGATTTATTTTTAATTGGACCAGTGTCAAAGGACAAAGCCGCAGTGTATGTGCACTAAAACTAGTTGTTTTTTAAAATAACTCGGGCCCTGTTGGAAGGGTCGGAACCTACGGATGAATGAACCATTTTTTGGGGCTGATGAGATTAAGGCTGGTCTCATCAAAAGCAATCTTTAGCAGTATATTTTCGGATGTGATTCCGTGATGTGATTCTACCACCAAATCACTCAAAGGGAGGTTTGAGAGGCAAATCATTGTAAAGCCAGGGACCAGATTGGTCGAGTCACCTTGAGAATCAAAACTCTGCTAACGCTTTTTATTGTGTATTTTGTTGAACATAGTTTACCGTCCGCAGCAGGAAGAAAAGCTGTTTTAGAAATAAAAGAAAAATAAAAGAAATATTCCTTTCTTATGGCTACAGCAACATAAAAATAATCATTGTTCATCCAATCTGCTCATACTTTTTTCATTTAAAAAAGTTCGAAATGCTCTCGTAAAGCTGTCAACGGGTAATAAAATGTGGCCCCCAAATATGTAATGTACCGACAGGGTGCTCGACTTAACTGCTGGCACCTGGAAAAAAAAGACAATCATTTGTTGGACTTCAGCTTCAATCGAGCACACCCGCCCTGCATGTTTTAGACAAAAACGCATTGCGCATTTGATCACTCCACAAGACTCATTTCTGAGTCCATATCACAAGGAGCAGACATGACGAGGTGAGGCTGGAGCGGTTACCAGCGCCGTGGAAGGGCCTCGGGTCAGCCCTTATTACCGGGGAGGAGAGCAGAGTGAGAGGAGGAGGATCCCAGATAAAAAGAGATTTGTTAGTGTTAGAGGTTAGTGTCCAGATGAGTAGCGCAGCACACAAAGAGAGCTGTGGGAAACAGAGCGACAGAGTGGCTGTTGAAGTTGGATAGGGGCCAGAGCTGCCTGTCGGTGCACTAACAGGCCTCTTGTCGTCTCTCCTCATCTTCTATGTTCCACTTTTTTTCACGCTGCCCGTCACCGCCCTGTTCCTTGACCCCCCCCCCCTCCCCTCCACTTTGTTGTCTTCCCCTTCCTTTGTTCTTTATTTTCAACTCTTACTTTCCCTCTTGCCCTGACACCCTCCATTCCTTTCCCACTCCTCACATCCCTCTTCACGAATGCACCCGTTACCTCCCACCCTTCCCTCCCCTCTGTAGTTCCTGAGTCCCGGCCAAGAGGAGCTGCAGCGAGGCCTCAGTCCTCTTCCCCCGGGCTCCACCAGCCTGGAGAGCTACCAGGCCGCACTGGAGGAGGTATGCCACTATTGTGGTGACGCAAATGTTTCTTATCTTGCATTGAAAGTATTCTTCTGTTCAATGACTAGTCAGGTGATATGTAATATCTTTTTGGTTGTCATAAGAGTATTGTGTGAGTGTGCTGTAGGACAGCATTTTATATCCAGGAGCTTTTGGAAACATCATCAATGGGCCAAACTGTGGCTCTATGCAGCATGGTCCTTCACAACCGTGAACAAAGTTGCTAGTTTATTTTGACTTGAACTGCCCCACATACTCACTAGAACACCATTCCACGGTTAATCCGCCGCTGAAAATAGTCCCCCACAAATGTAACTTATCAAATAACATTGATTTTTCTGGAATGGATTAAACCAAGTCAAATATCAATAACATGTATTGATGTAAAAAATAATAATGATGATAATAATAATGATAATTATGTATCTGTGTCCTGTTATTTATCTTTAGTATGCATTTCAGAAAGAAAAAATGGTTAGGATTCAGGTGTAATTGCAAATAGTGATTAATCCTGATTAATCCACTGAGAATTCTGATTAATTTGATTAAAAGCTTTTTAATCATTTGACAGCCCTAGCTTTAGCATATTCATGATTTGTTGACAATGAGAATCTGAGCAGAATGATCCTTTAAGTATGTTTGTTGATTGACATTTGTAGGTGTTGACATGGCTGTTGTCAGCTGAAGATGGGCTCCAGGGCCAGCCTTCCATCTCTGACAACGTGGAGGAGGTGAAGGAGCAGTTTCACACTCATGAGGTAAGAACCAGAGCAGCAAAGTTAGTTAGTTATTATACACTATTAGACTCTCAGAAAAGCCTTTTTGTCTTATGATATAAACAGATGTTAGTTGTTGTAATATAATGAAACGTTCATCATTTTAAAACCATAGCTTCTTGCAGTGGTAACATTAATGTACATTTCCAGATTCAGCCATGTCAACTCTGGTGTCCACGTTGAGATCCAGTTGGTCTTCCAGGACCCTTAAGATCTGTGGAGCTAACACTATTAATGGGTTCAGCCAATGCTAAACAAATGGCATGGACACACTATGAATCGTTTTGAAAAGCTTTCTTGCTCGTAGCTTTACTCTTTTGCCCCGTCTATTACCAGGGGTACATGGTGGAGCTGACCACCCACCAAGGCAGTGTGGGGCGGGTCCTCCGGGCCGGCGCCGCCCTACTGGCGGAGGGGAACCTGAGTGAAGATGAGGACTCTGAAGTCAGGGAGCAGATGAACCTCCTCAACGCCCGGTGGGAGCACCTGAGAGTTGCTAGCATGGAGAGACAGAGCAGGTAGATAAGTACTCTGAATTAATTGTAATTAATGTGACCTTCTTTGAGTTCAAAAGTTGTTGTATCGTACACCTGCAAAACTAATGGCATTTCCTTCACCCTTAGCTTTACTTTGTGTCCAGTGCTGTTTGTTTTTCTGATATAATGAACCAAGATAGGTTGAAAACATGGTAAACTTTACATCTGACAAAAATCTGCATTTTTTCGTCACTGTGTGCATCTTGATGAGCTAGAGTTAGCATTTAGCTCAAAGCTTGGCCGTCAACTCGTATTTGATTGAGAGTGTCAGCACAATCTGAAGAGCTATAGCTTTACAAATATATGTTGAAGTCAAAGAGCCCATATTCTAAAGTACTTTTGGCGAAGCGGGACAAAAGGCATTCCCCCTAATGAGAAATGTTGGTACACATTGAAAGACACAGACACACAAATGTTTTCACGTGCTCTTTTCAATCTTAATTCAGGGTTATGAATGGATTTCTATCTCTTGTTTACACAATGATCCCCACAGTAGACAGCATTCATGGATACAAAGAGCAGACTAATTATAGAGAATCCAATGATAACACCAAGCAAAGTTTAATCAACTCTTCAGCTATGGTCTTTGATAACATTGGTGATTCAAGCATAAAGCTGTGCAGACAAGGCCCGCAATCCCAAATACCACTTAGACGAATACAGCAAGGGTTGGGGGGGTTTAAGAACAGGATTAGTGGCGTCAGTGCGTTTGAACCAGACCTCCATCTCTCCCTCTGAGCTGCTTCTGAGCTAGTCTCATTTTGACACACATTGACACAGTGATTGACAGCTCAATGAACTGTGTCTTCACCCCCACAGACTCCACGAGGTCCTGATGGATCTGCAGCACCAGCAGTTGAAGCACCTCACGGACTGGCTAGATTTGACAGAGGCACGGATTAAGAAGATGGGGGCCCAACCGCTGGGTCCTGACCTGGAGGATGTCAAGCACCAAGTGGAAGAGCACAAGGTCTGTTTGCCATGCCTCACCCACCTTAGAGTTTCTGAGTCAGTAAAGCATTTCCTTTTTCGTAAGGAAAAGATTTGACATTACAAAAGCAGTTGGAATGGGAGTAATCCATTTAGCCACTGTGAGGACAGCAAAGTCAAGAAAATGTCTCCAGACAAATTTGAGAGCGTAGGTTTCAATTGTGCTATCAGCCGCTGGTTGTTGTAGCCCAGGTAAACAAATGTTAAACGTTTGACCTTGGGGGAAAAAAGCATTGCTGAGAACATAAAACTCAATGGAAGGTCTCCCAAGTGCCCAATCACTCAGCAACAATTGTTACTAGGCAACCATCAAAACCCCCAATCCTTAGCTTCTGAATTCCTCTTCTAACAACAATGGCTAAAAAGGACAGTAGCTGAACCGTAATAAACTAAACTTGAGGCCACACATTTGTCATATATGTCTTGTCGCTTGCTGAAGGCGAGCTTGAAAGTGAACGTTAGCTGAACACAAACCACTTGGGCGGTGGAAGAAATGCCAAAGACTTTAAGTGCTCTTCTGCTCAATTGCCTTTAAAGAAGCGAGGCACTCAGCCAGCAATACCAACATCTCAGTAAGGAAAGTACCTATTGGCTGCCCTAAAAGTTGAGCTGAATGACGCCATCACCTAACTTGCATGATGGTATTAGACGCTGTAGGAGAGAAGACTAAAAATAAATAGTTAAGGAATCCAAATGAACTTCTTCGGTTGATTCTTTATCCTTATTTTATACTTTTATACATTATACATTATTTATTTCTATGTTATCTTTTGCTCGCTGCTTTTGTCCAAAAAAAAGTTGGCGAGCGGATTTCGAAAGTCGCCAGATTCAGCAAGAGAGTTGCCGAACACAACGATTTACCCACGCGAGTTTGCCTGCTGAACTATTCGTAGTTGATTCGCTTTATTTGCATCCACTTCATTTGTGGCGCAAAGGGGGAGGGGCTTATCTATCATTTCTCCTATCCACCATGGAAATAACAACTATTGCTGCTCTGTAATTGTTGTGAAAATGACACAAATATGGGCATATTGTTGCACCAGACGGACGGGAGACATCTTGGAATAAACAGTTAAAATCAAAAGTATTTAATAAATGAAAGGGTGTTGTGCTAAAAAGGATCATCTTAGCTGAGGAGCCGCTGGTCACACGACCATCCCTAGACCATGTCTGTTGTCTACGACCAGCGAACTCGAGAACAATGGCTGCGTACAAGTATTTATACCGATCAGTAAAGGTGTGAAAATCTGTGACCACGCCCCCAGGGAGTGGTCTCCTGATGAGTTCAATGTAGCTCGGATTTTTAAGGCCTCTCAGTCTATCAGTTGTGGTGTTATCAAGTATTACATGAATGCATTTCTGTAGATTACATTACATTGAATACAATCATAACTGTACATTGGTATTATTCTATTGATTACAGTTTCAAAATTACAGTGGTTTTATAACATTCACATTACTTTATCGAATACATATCTCCAGAATTATGGTTGTATTTTGTTGTACACTAAATGCATTTTATCTATAGTTAATTTATGAACCTGGTCGTCAATTTATTTTTTAATATCCTACACTATCTAGCAGAGGATGGATTGTTCTGATTGGACAGATGGATTGACTGTCTTTTAGCCCTCTTAATCCGCCGGAAAGCGACATGAAGGATTTAAATAACCGCAACCCCTTAACTATTTGCACAATCTACGTAACTCCAACGGATTCTGGAAGCTGAGAAATGCCGCTTTCTAGACATTACGGTAATCAAGAAATCAGTGGCGGAGCCTGTGAGGGAGGGGGGTAAGTAAGCGCAGCAGGAGAGCCGCAACAGAAAGCCACAATAGAGATGGCAATGTTTTACGAGTGTCTTACAAGTGTCCTACCAGTGTTTCACCATTGTTTTACTTGTGTTTTGTTGTTCAATTATTAGATATAAAATTATTAGTATTGTTACTACTCATCTAAAATACAGTCAGTCCGTTCCAATCAGAAGGGTCCGTCCACTACCCTTTCCGTAAGAAGTTAATGTCGTTGTGTTTTCCTATTTGTCGTTAATGTCCCTTCTCCACTCTCAAATTCAATTTTGACTGCTGCTCTGACTATCGTTTTATGGTGGAAATGGAAGCTTTGCAGATGTTAAGTACAGACCAGATATCACTGTTCATGTTGGGGTGGAAATATTGCAGAGCCCGCTTGTGAGAGTCTTTGCAAAGGTTCAATCGTCCTACAGCGTCCAGCGTGCATGAGAAAGAACCACTCTGAAGCAGTTAAGTTGTCTATTTAACAGATACAGACAAACATATCTGCTCCACAGGTCACATTCTAAGGTAGGTACCATTTAAAACAAAGAATTAGAAAGGAAGAAACAGGGAAGTCAGTAAAAGGGATGTTACCCCGGCCACACAACGTCTCCTTTCTCCTCTCACAGCTGCTGCAGGAGGACCTGGAGCAGGAGCAGGTGCGGGTGAACTCTCTGACCCACATGGTGGTGGTGGTGGACGAGACCAGCGGAGACAGCGCCACCGCCGCTTTGGAGACTAAGCTACAGGTAAAGACTCCCCCGGAGGGCTGTGCTCCGTGGCGCACCTCACTGGTAACACAGAGACTTGGTGGGATGTTCATCTCTTTTTCTTTTTTTTTGCTTTCTGCTGATTTTTCTGCGGCCGACTCGTTATAGCGTCCAATGCACAGACATTCCCCTTGTGGACTCTCATTGCATGTAACGGTTCTATGAATCCTGGCTGACCGCCAGAGGTCCCGGTCACTTGCAATCCTGTGAACTTGCGAGAAGATTTCATGGGCTGCTCTCAGGATGACAACATCTGAGGTCATGACTCAAACTGCAAGCGTGAGCCAGAAGATGATCCAGTGTTAAGCACTGCCTGTGGCGGTCAGTAAGGATAAAATGGAACTGCGGCTGCTGTTTTCGGTTTCTCTCTCATGCTTGAGCCTTAAGTGCAGCTGGCGGCCCCAGTGTTGAGCGCCTTCATCCCTGGCGTCCCCGCCTTGCTCCGGGGTTTCGGGTTGCTGGAGGCTCCTTGCTCTGAAATTGATCGGCTCGAGATGTTGGCACAAGCAGCCGTGCAACTGAAGCAACTTGCTGATGAGCCGCAGTTCCAATCTCCGACCTTGATCCCAGCTGTTATTTGGGCAATTAATCAAGTGACAGCTCCACAGTGAGGGGAAAATAATTGTTGGATGCAGGCTTCAGTTAGGGGCTAGTTGTGGATGTTACAGTACCG
Organism: Pungitius pungitius; assembly: GCF_949316345.1. Taxonomy (NCBI): domain Eukaryota; kingdom Metazoa; phylum Chordata; class Actinopteri; order Perciformes; family Gasterosteidae; genus Pungitius; species Pungitius pungitius. Next base: position 23,037,970 of record NC_084902.1, on the reverse strand, counting down.
TCCTCCCTTATTTAAGAAAGAGCTTCAGAAACTCAACTGACCCAACAACCCTTGTTGTTAGCGATCACCTTTTTATGGACAGGCAAAAAGCTTCCAAGTACTAGGAGAACTCTGTCGGTTTATAATTATTTCACAAAAAGAGAAATAAAAAAACATTTATGATCATGTCTGAAGAGATTTGAATTTTAAAAGGAAGTGGCTCGGCAACGATTCGGTGTGATTTAAGTCAGAAAATAAAAGGTAAAAGAAACAGATGAAATACACATTGCTGCTTAAATTCCCTTCCCTCTTATATCGGATCTGTCAAACAAGTCTCAAAATCAGGAACACTAAACACAATGCATCTCTTTCTGAAGTTTGGAAAGTTTGTGTCTAAATACTGAATATAAGAGAGACCAATAGAGAGCGCAGTGGGTCGAAAAAAAAAAATGCAAATGTGGAAGGGGCCTTACCTGGTGGAGCCATGACTTGATTAATTGCGGGCCATTTGTCTTCAGATGAGCCCGCTGAGCCCCGCTCTCCCTCTCAGAGTCTGTCTTTAACTGTTGGCTTGTCTCTCCCTTCATTCATTGTTTTGGATTCTCATCCACGCCTGTTAAAACGGAAAACGGCCTCTTCCACTTTTACTGAGCTCCTCCGTTTCCAACCCTGTGGCAAAGAGAGTCTGCATGTTGAACACCACTCGCCTCCCCCAGATGCCACCTTTATTTCAATAACACTGCTTTAGAGTCAACAGGGGTCCGATGGAGGCTACGGGGGTAACACAAGCTGTGTCTCAATGTCGCTAGGCCGCATCCTTGTAGCCTTAAGCAGCCTTCCCGGTAGACCTGGTCGGGGTCCTCGGGTCTACAGGGGTACTTCCTGCATATGTCATAAGCTTTACTGCTCCCGTTGCCTAGCAACCTGCTGTGCTTGACATTAAAAGCCAAAAATTACAAAGTACAGATAAAGAAGATAATCTTAATTTCATTTATTTGAGGAAGATATGCTTCTCCTCCGGAGCATTATATATTTCAGGCTAAGAGAAGAACTTTTAGTTATTTTACATTTCAAATTAAATCAGTTAGGCCAGAGCCAAGAGCAGCGAGTGTAGTCAACTACTGCTGCTAACACATCCCGTCTGACCAGGATTATTTATTTATATCCGTTAATGAACTTTTCTCCTCATGTTACCCTGGTAACCGCTGTCATTACAGACGGTTGCGTCGATTGTTACTGTGAAAATCTACGAACTTCCGGTTTGGCGGCTACGCTTCGTATTTTCGTTTTATGGGAAAAACGACAAAAAGAATTAATGGAGTAAAAAGTTGTTGGCGTGGTTTTTACGGTAAAAGCCTCCCACCTGTCTTCCCACTAGGGATAGTTGAAAGTTGAAACAAGTGGTTTGTAATACAGACTGTGAGGCGCGCTTTCGCGGGCCTGTGAATGCGCAACGACACACGGAGAGTGCATTGTGGGATTTGTAGTATTATGGTGATGCGTGCGATATACCGGCTCTAATAGTAAATAGATTTGATCATGCGGGCCAAAGATGTCAGGATATCCGGCTGGAGCAGGTTGCAGGGAGGACTCAAACGCAGAGTTTTTCCAAATAAAGTGCTCTTTATTCCAACGTAAACGGGACGTGCTCCAACAACGGGTGACGTTAGACAATGACGCGACAAGGGACAACAGGCACACAGGGCTTAAATACACAAGGGAGGTGCAGGTGATTGGACACAGGTGGAGACAATCACGCAATCACAAGACAAGGCAGGAAGTGAAGTTAACCCAGGACCACAAGGAACATGAAACTTCAAACTAAAACAGGAAGAGGGACCAAACCGTGACAAAAGATAATTCATTCATGACGTTTGCTGTATAATTGTGTGATGTGGCCCGCGGGCCTAGAGTTTGACACATGTGGTCTAGATCATCATGTTTCTGTCATCCACACACTGAATGGACAGAATGAAGAGACAAGTACGTTCTTCTGCGATCCTGACCAGCCGAGAACAGAACGAGAATCAAGCAGCATTTTTTGCAGCTATAAAAATAAATAAAATGTACCTGTCAAGTGAAGATGTGAATCAGTCGGTCTTTGAAGCCACGCGATGAAAATGTCTGTCTGTCACGCATTCAAAGGGACATTTTGGGCAACGTAAACACAAATATGGATATATTTGTGCGTGTCTGTGTGTACAGGTGCTAGGTGACCGCTGGGCAGCCATTTGTAGATGGACAGAAGAACGCTGGATTCTGCTTCAGGAGATTTTACTGAAATGGCAGCACTTCACAAATGAACAGGTAGGAGTGTGTGTGTGTGCGTGTGTGCGTGCACAATCACAGCAGCATTTCCTGCTTGTGTAATGAGATCAGACCATCAGGATCGTGTCTGCTCCCGCATTCCGCTGGCTCTCAGGGACAATTTGAAGCTGAGCAAATTTCTTGGAAGGATGGTGGCAAAGGAAGGAGGGAAGTTGTCTGAAACTTCAGAAGACAACGCTCCATTTGTCAGTCAGAGCGTTGTACTGAAGCTGAAAGACATCTTTGACGCTACAACCAAAAGACAAACAGGACATCAAATCTGTTTTGTTAATCTTTGACTGTTTACACCTGCTATCAACTATAGGATGAACACAAAACTATATCAGTATTATGGTGGTGCTTTGGGGCACTACCGATTACAAGAGAATACTTCATCAATAGCTTGACCGTGTGTGTGTATATGTATGTTTATGCGTGTGATGTATATGTGTTATGTACTTTACACATTCACACCAGGGTATTTCCTCGTCGTCTCACAGAGAGCATTAAGAAGTCATGAATTCAGATAAGCGCTCGCGATATGTAATAATCATAATACAGATGGTTTTTCCATTCCAGTAGGAAAAGCGTGAAGTACTGGTCCCGGAGTATTGATGACAGTTTTTACTAGTCTCATCCACGTGTATAAAAACCAAAAGCACAGCTGGAGGTCATCAGCATGTCATTATGTTTGCAGATATTTGCTCATAAACCAAAACATTAGTTGACATTTTTGGCCGCCGCAGACTTTTTAAAAGAGATTAAATGCGTCCCAATATCCAATCTTCTCCTTCTCTATGATTAACTAATCAGTCTTATTCAAAGGCCCAATATTAGCTCCCAGGCCCCTTTGTTTACTCTTTATTTTACAAAAACTTTAATGCTCCAACAATGGCACTACTTAAAGGCAAATTAACACTTGTTTTTTTCCTTATTTATTATCAATATTTCTTGATTAAAACCAATGAGGGACATTTCAAAAAATTCTTCTTGATATATTTGGTCAATAACACCATAATTAAGTTTTTTTTTTTAATTGAAGATTTACAGATGAAAAGTGATGGTGCATATATTTATGTAATTTCCTATCTAGGTCTAAGTCATTTGATTAATGTACCTACGTATTCATTATGATGTCAACTCTCCACTGTGTTTAATATATCTATAATTAGATTTAATTGGCAGTTTAATTAGATTCCTTTTTCCCAAACTTCAGGAAAAAGCATCAAAGTCACCTTTATTTAATCTTTGGGTCAAGTACTAGTAAATCAGTAAATATTAGTCTCCTTCCTTCTGTCCTAAAGTCTTTCCTTCCTCCGTGCTTCTTTATCGTTTCCTTTCTTCTCTTTCTTAAAGACTTCCGTTTCTATGTGCTCCCTTGTCCCCTTATTCTCCTTGTCTCCTGTCTCCTCCTCCTTCCAGAAATAGAGAGCTCTTAGGTTCTGCTTTGTTAACTTATAAGCCCCATAATTAAGGACAGAGATTGGGTTATTTTTTCACACTCCTCTCCTCCCCCTACAGTGTCAGTTTGACTCGTGGCTGACTCAGAAGGAGGAGCTGGTTCGCTCCATCAAGACTTCCAACCTCAAGGACCAGGCGGAGATGGTGACCTGCCTCCGCCGTCTTGCTGTCAGTATCCATGTGGCTCATCTGCTCTGACTTCCATTGGGCAAAAAGGAGGAACAGTTAAAGTAACTCTGGAGTCCCTCTTCTTTGATGTTTGCACGCTTGTGTGTGTGTATGTGTGTGTGGTCCACCAGACGGTGAAAGCGGACCTGGAGGCCAAGCGTCCCACCATGGACAAGCTGTGCTCCATGAGTCAGGACCTGCTGTCCAGCGTCAAGAACAAAGAGGTGGCCAGCAAACTGGAGGCGCGGCTGGACAGCTTTGCCCAGCGCTGGGACCGATTGATCCAGAGTCTGGAGACCAGCAGCTCCCAGGTACCCCGCCACCGCCGCACACGCTCTGTCTGCGCCGGGTCACAGCTGCTTGTATGATGCAAGATGAGTGAGTCCAGGGCGTTGGTGGGTTTCCCTCATCGGTTTAGGCAATACTTGAACGGGACAGAAGGTCTCCTCTTCATCTCTCTGTTAAGCCGTTTCCTCCAGCCTCTGGGCAGCAGCAACTAGTGAGCCTGTCTGCTAAAACGACTTCAAAATGACAAATGTTACTAATTATGTGTATACAAGGTGATAGATATTCCAAATCATACTTAACTGACGTTTGCTGTATAATTGTGTGTTTGTTTATGTAGTGATTTCTACATCAGACATGCTTCTCTAAGCCGATAGACTCATTGTACGCTACACAATAAAGTCCGGATAACGAAATTTGAATTATATGTTTTAACATCTCTGTGGAAACAACACAGCGATCATGAGTTATGATGCTATTAATCATGAAAAATACAAAAGAACCAAGTGTAATTCCTTGGAAAAAATGAATGCAATCTTTATGTGTTTTCTATAATGCATATATATTGAGTCTCCACTAGCTACAGAGTTAACTGTCTAGATATGTTTCCCTACATTCATGTCATGTGACTGCCGAATCATTCATGGCTTCCCAACATTTTTTTTTTTCTCACAGGATCTGGTTAGTGAAAAACTGTTTATTATATGAAAGCAGGCATGTAGAATAAAGTGCTTTGATAGAATACCCTGATTTAATTTCAAGCTTTAATTCAGTTAGCTTTTCCCAGAGGAAGCATTTGTCACAAATGATGTGTTCAAGCACCACCTGAAGTTCAAAATTGCACCATAAGAAATGGTTCAATTTTGCAAATGTAATAAAAAAAAGCAATACCTGCTTGCATAAACGTAGAGATGATGTTGACCAGCGGGGGAGGGAAGGTTGGAGTCAGCGCCGACCCCTCATGGGGCCCATTGTTTTGTTTACCAGCGCTGCCCTGAGGTGTGCGATACGTTTATAAGCTCTCTGGAAATGTTCAATCTCTCGCCGCCTTCCATTACTCCACAATGCCCTCTTAGTCTTTGGGTCTCTGCGCTGGAGGATTTTGGTAAAGATTGTACTGCAAAGTAGCCCTTCGGAGAACTTTACGCTGTCAAATTGATAATTGGAATTACTTTTATTTCTGAGGTGCTTGTTCTCAGGCAGCACTCTCTGTCCCGGACTTCAAGTAATACTCACCTAATATTAGCTTCCTTCTGTCAAAATGGTCAATGTTTTCTCTGCTTTGAGAGGCTCATTTGGAGGCCTGAGAGATGTTAAAGATATACTGTATATGAACACGATATCTGTTTGACATGTCTTAAATATATTGATGAAGTTGTAAAATTGTACGGAAATAATGGTGATAAAAATGGCAAGTAAGAAATCTTGCGCCACGTCCTTTTGGGATCCACTTTAAATTAAGACTGTAGGAGCTGAGGAGTAGAGGAATATACATGAACTCATGCATGAGCGGTAATGATCATAAAAGGGGCTTACTCCATCTCTCTTCCGCTCCCTCTCTGCCTCTCTTTGTCCTTCTTTCACGTATGCATTTACTTGTCTTTGAAAATCAGTTAGATGATTAGCAGACCGACCTCTGCAGGCACACGCAGTCTTCACCACTTCAACTGCGTTCACACAGTCACAAACACACACACGTGTGCTTCCACGGTAGTAAGGCTGCCCGGAGTAGTTGCACTTAACTGTAAAGCTCCTGCCTGCTGGAACAGACTGCACACACACATACGCGAAAAAACAGACAGTGGTCAGAATTTGAGTGAGCATGCTCCTTCAACAAAACATCAGCAACATGAGGCACTTAAAGACACTCTTCAATCTTTCACAAAAATCCCAAGTCACTACTTCACCATCTCACACACACACACGCACACACACATACACAAACCCTCACATCCCATCTTGTCATCTTTTTTGTGATAATGTGTGATTGACATAACTGATCCTTGACTCATTGCCTCTCAAGGATGCTTAAACACTTAGTGTGTGTGTGTGTGTGTGTGTGTTTGTTAGTGACTGAGTCAAGTGTCGATCTGGGATCAGTATTATTTTCGGATTGTTGTAAACTGATGCTGCTGTTGTCTGCGCTCTGTCAAATAAATGCTGTTGCTGTTGTTGTTGTTGTGTACATTCAGCTCTCATCGGCCGTCAGCATCGTCCAACAGTCCGAGCTGACCCACTCCGTCACAGCGACCGTTACCAAGGTGGTCTCCAGGGAGAAGGTGCCCGCTGCGGTGCGGCAGACCCGTGAGTCACCGCCCCCACAGAAGAAGAGACAAGTCGTGGTGGATTCTGAGCTCAGGAAAAGGTGTGTGTGGGGGGCTTTGCAACCCTCAGGGCCACTTCTTTGTGATTCATATCACACGGTTTTATTAAATCTTGTAACTTGTGTGAAATGTTCAGTTGCATGCACCCCTTTCTGCTGTCTTATCTCAGCAGGTAGGTGATGGTGAGTGTGTGATGAAACCAGTGATGGTAGTGAAGTAGGAAATGAATGTCCTCTCGATACTCGTAGAGTGCATTGAATCAAGAAAACACATGCAGTAGTGGAAAGTATCACAAGTATTCACTCTTGAAGGTACCAACTCAATAAGTGCTGTACTGTACTTGCTCTGAGAAATTTGGTACTTTGCATGGGTATTTGACTGTATAAAGATACTTAAAGTGAAACCAATTCTAAATGTATAATATAGTATAATAATAAGGATGGTCCATTGATATGATCCATCCACAAGTTGTCTAATTGAATAAAGTGAATCATCCAATCAAATGAGGTTGATTCATATTTTTTTTCATTCGCTTTCACTTTCTTTTATCAATGTAACGTTTTGTTTGTTTGCTGCTAGACCACAGCAAAAGAACTCCGCGATATCAGCATTGCATATCAAATTGCCAATCGTGCATGCGTGCGTGCATGTGTGCACCCTCAGATTTGACGTGGACTTCACAGAGGTCCACAGCTACATGACCCGTGGCGAGGCCATCCTGCACAGCCCCGAGTTCTCTGTGTCACGCAAGGACGGCAGCATTCAGGAGCTGCGTGACAAAGTGCAGGTGAATACGCCGTGTGTGTGTGTGTGTGTGTGTGTGTGTGTGTGTGTGTGTGTGTGAGGCAGGACATTTTGATCCGTCCTCACTTTCTCCAAAAGCCTAGTTTAGGGCTCGGATTTGGCTCTTAGGTTTGGGAATAAGCATTAAATGCCAGATAAGGTGAGAGGAAGGCGCTTGGAGAGGCCCTGTGTGGCTGTATCTGCAGTTTCCACCTCAGTCGGGTTAACTCGTTCTAAAAAGCTAACCCCGTAGTATATATAAAATATTTTAACAACATGTCAGCCATGTCTTCCCATGTGACTCAAAGGAATGGTTTTGTAGTTTGGAGAGAACACTTGTTTGCTTTCTTGCATAAGAGCAAGAAGAGAAGATCGATATCTCTCTCATATCTAAAGGAGCGTAGTGTAGAGACTGGTCTATTTGCTGATTGTTCATTGTTGCCTCAGCACTACGAGCAACTTCTTCACCATTCAGATGTTGCAGAACAACCTATTAACACTATTGGTTGGACAAGCTTTTAATTAACAAAATTAGGCATAATGACATTTGGTAAGAAATGAGAGCCATAGCTTAACATTAAATTCAAACACCATAATAACCCATTTCCCATATTATGCATTCTGAATTAGTGCCTGTTCTTGAAAAAAAAAACATTTGTTTCAACTTTAAAGGGAAAAGACAATGTAAATACTGCATTCATACTGAGTTAGAAGAGCTTACATGGATAAAGCATCCAAATGGCTCACAAAGCGCTGTGTTATAAAATGAAAAACAATTAAAGCTGTAGATTAGGCACAACGCAAACGTTAGTCATTCTTAATACATCATAATACATCCATCATTCATATTACATCGGTTCAGCAATGCACATAAACCTTGTTTAAAAAGCTTAATCTAAAAGCAGCATTACAAATGATCCCTGCACTTTGGTAAGAGATGCAAACTGGTGGATTTTAAAAAGGGAGGCAAATTCTTCATCTTCTCTGACCTCAGCTGCCTCTTCGGCTCTCTGCTGCAGCACATTTTATATCCCGCTTTTAAATTCTTCCAGGACGCCACTTTAGGAACCAAAATGATTATGAATGATGTTTTTTTATTCCTGTGTTAAAGATGTTGGCTCTCCCTATTGGAGGGGATATTTGAAATCTACATTTTATTTACATAAGTATGTTTTTAGATCTCCATTATTTGTGTGTGCGTACAATCAGCTGAAACAACAAATAATTGAACCATTCATATCTATATTGAGTCCACCGTGTTTCTAGAGGAGCGCCTTGAAGTGGACGGCTCTTGCCACTGTTGTCCCCTTATACTCTGAGGGGTATTCAGTCGGTGGCCATCTGCAGCCTCACCACTAGATGGCACTATACCCCACACCCCAGACCTCTGTAAAGGAATTAGGGGAAATGTTTTCTTTCTTTGGCGACAGATGGGAAAATCTAGGCCGTCTCATGTCCGCACACCACTGAATGCTTGAACTAGCTTAGCATAAAGAGTGGAAACAGGCAAATCAGAAATTATAGACCTATTTGCCGTGTGACCGCTGTAAACTATTGGTAACTTCAACATACAGGAGAATTAAAAGATAACCGCCGTCCCCAAATTGTTTGACCATGATTGCCTGAATACTGATTTCCTCATCCAACATGGCGAATATACCTTCAAATAATCAGAGTCCAACCTCTCTGTCGTCGTGCCCTCAAAAGGCCCAGGCGCACTCGGGTTCCAAGCGTCGCGGCGGTAGGAATGTCAGAGGTTGATTAAAAAGCCACAGGAGCTCTTACTCAGTGGAAGTAGTAGTCTGCTGATTTCCTTTGCAATAAATAATCCTGCTGTGTTCTTTAACCTCCTATCTCTACCTCTGTCCCATTGCTCTCTCTGTCTCTCTCTCTCTCTCTCTCTAACTCTCCCTCTCTGTCTCTTTGCCACAGGCGATAGAGAGAGAGCGGCCAGAGAAGTACCGAAAGCTCCAAGAGGCGACGCGCACGGCGCAGACCTTGGTCGAGCAGGGTAAACGCGCACTCTCGTACCACCACGCACGCCCCTGTCTGTCCCCATGGCAACAACTCCACCTGTCCCACCCCCTCTCTCCTTGTCTCCATAGAAACACTAGTAGAGAGAGGACCAGACGGAGAGAGAGATGTCCTTGTCCTTCTGAGCTTTCTAAAGCAGAGGCACACTCAAATGAAACTATGCAAATAGAACATGACAGAAAATCATCGCTTAACTTGTTCAACAATGTGTGTGTGTGTATATGTAGAATATATTAGGGCTGGGCACGTTAACACATTATTATTGCGTTAACACATTAATTTATTAATGCTGACAATTACTTCAAAAGTCTGTTGCATACTGGCTCTGAATACACTGTAGATAAACTTTGGGTGGTGCAAGGCGGGGCGGAGTCTCAACAAATGAGAGCATTGGACCGAAGACTGCTCTTTAAGCTCAGATGAAGTGAAACTGAGAAGAACTTGCATTGAAATGGACAACGGTAGTGATCTCTTACGTGGACCTTTTCATTTAAAATCGCTTCCAGACGGAGTTGTTAGAACCAAATTTATTAATAACCTGCATCACTGTAAGTGTGGTACTCCAAAAAGAAATCTGATTCAGGAAATCCACTTTGCAGACTAAAAAGTCCTTGCTCAGCAAATCCCAGATGCATGCTTAGTGCTGGACCACCTCACTCGAACAGGGCAGGATGCTCCTGGATAAGAGAAACCTGTTTCTGCTGGTACCTGTTCAGAAAACAACTTGTTATGGCAAATAGCTTTGGTTTTATGATTTGATTACATTAATTTGTATTTTTAAAATTGAATTAAGTTTGAGTTGAGATTCACAAGAAATTCTATACTTCTCTAACTACTTCTGTATAAATGAATACTGTTAAAAAGCACCGTATTTTGTTTTAAAGTGATTGCACACAATACAAGTGCGAAATACACTATTTTTGAATTCATTATTGATTTTTGTGCATTCCAATTGAATTAATTGGGACATTTTCTGCAAGCTGTGTATGTGGAAAATCTTAGTTTCCAGAATGCATTGAACGCTTTTCCAGCGTTAAGCTCCTCCTACTGTATTTATAGTACGTAGCCTGTACTGGAAGACGGCATCCATCGAGCACTCGATATGCAAGTGGAACCTAATGGAGGCACGGTTACAGGAAGAAGAAGCAATCTGAAGACACCAGGCTAAGGCGCTGCCTTCCAGGTCCAATTATCATCTGGCCGATGGGCTTCAGGCGCCCTTTTAGAGGCCGGGCGTGGATCCACCCGCCTACAACTTTAGCATTGATTATTCCCTCCTGGAACCTCTTAGAGGTTTTCATTTTCCAGGCACTGGCCTTTAACGTTCGCCTCGAATTGGCCATTTACATTTTTCTTTTACGGTCAGCAGCGAAGGTGAAGTGTGTGTGTGTGTGTGTGTGTGTGTGTGTGTACACAGCTTTGGTGAGCTCACAATTCGTGCAGAGTATTGATGGCTCACCTCGCCTACGCAGGACATTCACTACACTTGGTGTGTATTCATGTTAGTATCCTACAGAGGGACCGGTTGTGCTTGTGTGTGTGTGTGTGTGTGTGTGTGTGTGTGTGTGTGTATGTTTGACGGCCCCCTCTCCTTTTCTGCCCCTCCACAGAGGGGAGTCGTGCTGATGATATTGCACAGGCAGCGGAGCAACTGAACCAGCGCTGGTCGGGATTCTGTGCCCTGTTGGCAGAGAGGCTGGCCTGGTTGGCTTACCAGACGAAGGTAGATACACACACACACACACATCTGGGGTGGCGGTGGTGGAGCGGGACAATCCGCGGTCCGATCCCCGTCGTCGGGCAAAGACATTTGCTCTACTGCAATGATTTTGCAGTCCGGGTCAAGCCCCATGGAGTAGTCTTAGAAGACATGATGCTATATATTAAAACTTTAACACAGACTACATGACTAGTAAAGTGATCCTGCCTCAATAAATTATTGGAATCACATTTATTTTGTCTATTCTTTTTAATATTAAATTATTTGTGGATTTACTGCCAGTGACATGTGTTTAAATGTTTTATGTATTTATTTATGTAGATGTAAATGTATGTCTTACAATTCAGGTTTCTTGATTAGAAGCTACAAGTTAATATTTTGAGGTTTTCTTAGCCAGGCGGAATGTTAATACCTTTTGATTTATGTACATTGAGATGTACAGACCAACCATTTCCATGGCATCTGGTTCGTTACAGATCCCATCTCACTAACAATGCCGGTTGCTTATTGAGATAACACACAGTTACTCATGGGTGAATAGGACATATATCTTTGAACATCTGCCCCACGTAGTTATACTTCCTTATATAGTTCTTAAAGTACTCATCACCCTAGTTAGCACTACTGCAAACTGTGACCGTTTCCCACGTGTGCGTCTCTCTCAGGTGGTGGCCTTCTACGGCTTGTACGAGCAGTGCGAGCAGGCTGTGGACGCCAGTGAGAACTGGCTCAAAGTGCAGGCGCCTGCAGCATCCGAACCAGAACCGCTCAAAGCACAGCTGGATCGATGCCGGGTGAGTAAAGACAAAGTGTTTCGGAGATCCAACAAGTTCTTCCCTATTTGCCTCAAAGTAAATGGATGATAGCAACAAGCCACTTATTGTAGAATTGAAGACTAGACAAAATTATTTAATAGAATAACTCTCCTCTTTGAAGGTGGGGGTTATCAAACTTTTGACAGGCACAGGTGAGCTGTTTGCTAAGGAAGCCCTGAAATGCAAAGGAGGAATGTATTCTGTTCATCTTTTTTCAAAGTTATTTTTCCCTTTTGTGTTTATTAATGAAGAAAAAGGTCAAATATGTTGTGGGAGGATCATTTTTTTAAGTGTTTTATTGTAGCAAGTTACAAATAAAAGTAAGTACAATCCCACCCTTGTGACTTTACTACGGTGGGAATGTCCGACTTTGAAACCCTGAGCCTTGGGGCTTCAGACTAAATGGGCCTGTCAATGGGTGGGCGCCTTGAAGTGGACGGCTATTGAATGGCATAAGACACACATGTGGTTTGATTTCACCAACATCTAAACAACAGAGGCGCAGAGATGCAAGAAGGGGAATAAAAGTGAGAGAGGTATTGAGAGAAAGTTCCACACAAGGCTGGCGGCTTTGTAAGTATTAGAGAAAGAAGAACAGTAAAAGAATGAAGAAAAAAAAAATGAAAGGCAGGAGACTTAAAAAGATGGAGCACTGACATTTTTCTACAACTATGTTTTGCCTCCAGCATAGACAAATTTACACAAACATTTATACTTCTTTACACACAAAAGGTGCCCATGATTTCCGATGAAGCAATACTTTCCTTCCGTTATATTTAACAATAGCAGACCTCATTCAAAAGACTACCTCCGACGGCATATTTGTCAGCCTATGGAACTATAGGCTTGTGTTGTCTCACATCATCACTAATAAGGAGTCTAGAGTCTTACTGACTCAGTGTTACAGGGGGATGTGAGCCCCAAACCCCCAGGACAGATCAGTGAACATTAACCCTAAACATAACCCGCCACATCCTGCAGCTCACTCGGACTCATCCTTCTCCCCTTTGATGGGATTTAAGGAGACTAGTTAACTATTTTTTTGCTCTAAAGGATGGGCCCAGGGGCATTCTATATTTCTGGTGTTAGCAACAATTCCTGGTAAAATTCTTCAAATACTAGCATTGAATGCGGCTGTAATGTAAATGTAATTGCTTGACATTTTTGGATGTTTGTATCCCCAAATGTACTTTGTTGCTGAAAGTTGGATGAAAAGACTGTTACAGCTCTCACCTCAGTCCACTAATTCTGAATCCAGTGGCGAATTAGAATTGAAAATCTACCAGAACCTGTATATTTGGCCAATTACGACAATCTATGAAATGATGCCAAAACCATTTGGCTTCAACTTTATTTTCAAACTAGCCAATTAAAGCAGTATTTGAAAACCCCAAATGTCGTTTTAATGGTGGACCCATGCAATTTCCTTTCCTTGCAGATAATGCTCAGGCATATGTGTTACTTGTTCTGTCTGGACGCTGATGGACCTCAAAGGTCTGAGCAGCCGGTTTTGCTGCGATGATGGTTGACTATCGGATACTGGTGGTTTCCACAGACAAACTATGCAGCTCACTACTTTGAATCTGGCCTCATAGGTCTACTGTCATGGATACCACCACTCTGTGTCGGTGTTATCTGGAGCTAATAGCACAAAACTCCACTGCTTCTAGACCAGATTAACAGGAAAGGCCTGTGTGCTGTGTATATTTGTGGATTAAGGGTGTACAAGAGTAAAAGTGTTAGGATTAAGACGTGTATTTGTTCAGCTTATTTGTTCTCAGTGGTAGCCTAGCATTACTGCCAAGGCTAATCTACGTGAGTAAGTTATCCAGTTTTTGAAAATGATGATTCTGTGTTCCTCCAATGAGGGCAAAGTTAGGATTTCATCTACTTCTCTTTGTTTAGCTAAAGGAGAAAAGTTTCTAAAAAAAGGTTTCTGGTGAGCTTGTCCAAATTACTTCTTGGCTTACTGCTCATTAACATTTGGAACTGTGCTTTAACATTCAGGTAGAATACAATTGATCGAGCACACGGCAAATAGAATGGAGCTTAAAAATGAAAACACAAAACTTTTTTTCCACAGATAATTTTGGGTTGGACAAGTATGAATAAAATAACATGGAATCCTTTTTTTCCCCTCCAGAATCTCCACGTAAACAGTAAATTCATGGTGTGCTTTTCATCTGTGACGTGACCCCTTTTCATGTGCAGGAGGAGGTGGTTCGCCTGGCCTCCCTGCAGCCCCAGGTGGAGCTTCTAGAGGGTCAGCTGAAGGAGCTGAGAGAAGAGAAGGAGGGGGAGGAGGACCCGTCGGCCTTCCTGGACGCCGACGTTGTTGCCTTCAAAGAGCACTACCACAAGGTGCTGGAGGATCTGAGGGCGAGAGAGATGCACTTACACCTGGGTGAGAGAGGAGGGACGCTGATTTCACTGAAGAATCTTTTACTGTACGAATGGATCTAGTAGTCGGATGAGTACAGTCGTGGTGGTTGGGAGACTGGAGCCATATTGAGGCATATCATGGAAGGTTGTTGGATCATTGAATCTGCCTTGAGACCTCTTTTGTTGTACTGATGTTATTGTTACATTTCCCAGGCTGAAAATCACTTTAGAATTATAGAATGGACATTTCCAGAATGCAAATTCAACCACCACCCATCAGAGTCATCAGTTTACTCCTGCTGTCTCCATGTCGATGGGCTGTTTCTATGTCCCTTGGCTCTGTCAATGTCCCTTGGCTCTGTCTATGTCCCTGGGCTTTGTCTATGTCCACAGGCTGTGTCTATGTCCCTGGGCTGTGTCTATGTCCCTTGGCTCTGTCTATGTCCCTGGGCTTTGTCTATGTCCACAGGCTGTGTCTATGTCCCTGGGCTGTGTCTATGTCCACAGGCTGTGTCCATGTCCTGGGCTGTGTCTTTGTACCTGGGCTGTGTCTATGTCCACAGGCTGTGTCTATGTCCCTGAGCTGTGTCCATGTCCCTGGGCTGTTTCTATGTACCTGAGCTGTGTCTGTGTCCCTGAGCTGTGTCCATGTCCCTGAGCTGTGTCCATGTCCCTGAGCTGTGTCCATGTCCCTGAGCTGTGTCTATGTCCCTGAGCTGTGTCTATGCTGTTCATCGTGCTGACGTATCCACTGGATCGATAATAATTGCTTGTGTTTGTAGTTCCCATTTTCAACTCCACATTCTGCGAGTGCATCTCGTGGTATTTGACTTTTTGGGCATGACTGTGCACACTTACAGTCTGTTAACAGGTCTATTCAGTACAGGGACATAGTAAGACCCCCAACTGCACCCCCACGCATTCTACATTCTCAAACGTTGCCCCTCTAGGTGGCCTAATAGTTCTGGCTTCCACCTGTTGCATGAAATGCTTTTTGTTTATGGTATCTCAAGGCCAAAGTACCACTCAGAACGGTTTTGAAAGTGAGAATGAACTATTGGGTCCAATCTGCGTGCGGCTCTCACCGTGTTTTGATTAAGATGCCGTGTGTGAAAAACATCGGCAGTGACACAGCGGGATCGATAAAGAAGCCGACAGCCGCAGCCATCAAAATGGGGCGACGCTAAATCGGACAAACGCCCTGTCAAAATAAGTGCGTGGAGCTATTTGCTTTGAAGAGGAAAGGAATGATGGGAATAAATGAGAATGTGAAAAATAAAGCAGAGCGAAAATAACCCCAAGAGAGAGAAAGATGCTGACCGACAAACACATTTTTTACTTGCTCAGACAGCTTCTCCCAACATGCTGCACTTTTCTCACCCACGCCAGGGGTGAGACATCCGACACACACCAACCCTCACTGCTGGAATCTCATAAAGATGACTGTGTCAAATTCAAATACAGAGAAGCATATGCAAAAAAAAAAAAAAAAATCCTGAAGGACTGTGCCGGTAAATTATACATTTTCCTTTTGGGGTTTTCTCTCTGAAGTGAGCTCAGTTGAAATGAGATGGCGGGGGTGCTTCATCAAAATGAATGAAAAGGTTTACCAGAGTAGAACATCAGTATAAAAGTCAGAAATTGCAGTGAATGCAAGGTTTTTTAAAAAACATTTTGGAAATCAAGATTTCACATGTGAGGTATTTATTAAACCGGATTCCCATGGGGTATTGTTAGAAAATAAATGTCATATTGTGAAATATTGCCTTTAAAACTTAAATTTGGTTCAGAAAAGTTAATTAGAAGACGCTATAATGTTTTGCAGGTAAAATATTTTAGCACTAAACACAGCACAGCTGAGGCTCAATAGGTGATAAGTTCATTTCTGAGATCACCAAAGTCAGTGGGACTTGTCTTCTGGGGACCATGAATGAAAGTAGGGCGCTTTACCAGCAAAAGAGGATTTTTGTTCATTAATTGGTTCTTTTCAATTCTACACAAAGGCATATTTAAACTATGTTGGATTCTAACTAAATATTCTATTTCATTCTGTTGATGCACTTTGAGCCGTTGAGGTTGCTGTAAACAGAAACACTGGCCTCGTTAAGATTGAAAGTATTGATTTGTATATTTATAACTTGATGTTTGTGTTAAATCATTCCACAGTAATTAGATGAAAATGAAAACAGGATCATCAATATTAAATTCATTAAAAGTATGACTTGAATAATCTTATATTCACAAAATGGATTCAATTACATAATTGCTACGTTTTTTTCAATTAAAAAGTTATTTTTACAAATAATTTATGTACAAATACTGAATATATATTCTGGCCGCTATTGCCCTATTTTTGTTTTGGATATCAAATTAGAAAAGCTGTCATTAGCCGTTTGTGGCCCTTCTCTGATGTACGTCTCCGTCCCTCTACAGTTTTGGAGAGCTTGCCCCCGGCTCGTTACAAGGAAACCATATCGACACTGTTGGCATGGTTACAGCAGTGCGAGGCCAAGCTGGCCGTTCCCTCCACGGCTGTGACGGAGCTTCCTGTAATGGAGCAGAGACAGAAGGACGTTCAGGTAAACATGGAGCAATGTATCCACGTCTTTGATAACCTACAAGGAGCGTGTGTGCATTTAGAAGTGATGCAAGTTGTAGTTATTTGTCCTAGATAGTCTTTTGACCTCCAACTCGTTAGTAAATCAATTATCGAGCAGGATGTTATAGCACCATTTACATAATAAAAAGAATGAAAGTTATGTTACGTTACGTTAGTTATCTTTTGAACTTCCCACCTTTCTTGCAGTCATTGCATCCACTTGCATCCACCGATGCTGCAGCTACTTTTTATCGCGTGCACGTCAGCTGATGTCACAATAGCATGCACATGCTTCCAGTGCTTTCGCATCAACAGCCTCCACCGTCTGACTGTAGAGCTGTAACGATGTAATCAGCTTTTACTACGAGTAGTAAAGTTCTACAGTCCGTGGCAAAGGGATACTCTGAGGAAGGATCTGTTTTTGTGTCTCTTTGAGGTAATGAAGCCTCACAGTTGTTCCTGCTGTGGTCTGGCCTGACGTCCACTGCTGCCCTCATTATTATTAGAAGTCACATTACTGTACCTGCCACATCACTTTTGTTATATTTGTCAGTCTACTACATCCACTACAGCTGTTATTATTGGTAGTCATCTTAAATCATTATGTGACTTCCTACTACCAATATTTGAGTAATTTCGGTAATATGCATTGATTGTATTGTACATCTTTGCGTGTTCATTCTGTATACATGACATCCGTCACACTTCTGTCCCTCTTGAAAGAGGGATCCGCCTCTCTGACGCTCTACAAGGTTTCTTCTCCCCCATGGAAGGATTTTTTCTTTTGGTGGTGTTTCTGCTGTGCCTATGTGAGGGTCAGAGGTCCGAAGATTGTGGTATTTGTACAGATTGTAAAGCCTCACGAGGTGATTTGTGATTTTGAGCTGTAGAAAATAAATTAATTTGAATGGAAATTGTACAGGATAAAGAGGGGACAGGAACCAATGGTCATGATCCATTACCCACGACTGTGATTCTTACCCCATAGTCACACATTACAATCACTGTGTAAAGAGAACAAAACCTTCTAGAACAATCTTTTTAAGTATTATTTTGTGGGGACAGTGCACATGAATAAAATATGCATTTATATGCACCAGATTCAGAGATTCAAGGATCATTTATTATCATTATGCGAATCGGGGATGCACAACAATATTCAGTTAATAGTGTCTGCGTCTGCAGATGTTACAAAATCATCCTTAAAAACATGTGAATATGAACAAGTACGCAGAAACGATAAAAGGAGAGAATATGAATGAGTAGAAGCATCACTCAGTGTACTCTTGTGCTGCATTGTCAGGTTGTATTGAGGCAAACAACACATAATTATTCCAAATAGATGAATGGACAGAGACGAATATGCTGCAGTGTTAAACATACGTCAGAGGCAGAGTATTAAGAATATATCACTCAGCAGCAAAACGAGAATAAAAGACAGGCAGCTAGATGAGTGGGAGCAGATACTTTCAACGAAGAGCTCTTTTGAAGAAGAGGACAATTCTGACTTGGGAATAAAGTCTTAATGGAGAAGCTTTTTGTGTATATGTGTATACACACCATTTAGTATATTGCGATGTATTGCGATATTGTCAGCGAGGTAATATTTTGTGATTATTTTCAGTTTATTTATACAAAGAAACATGGGCCCTTATGCTACTTTCTGTCTCAGTTCATGTGGTTACGCTGATTCTTTTGAAGTGTTTACTCACGTCACTGCAGAACCGAGCCAAGAAGCTCCACCTTCATTTTTATTTTTCATTTTTATTTTGCTGTCCTCGTAAACCGGGGCCATTCTCTCTGAGCAGCAGCTTCGAGACAGTGAGCTTAACTCCAGCATCAGACCCCTAGAAACGGCGCTGGGGAAGGAGCCCGGGTGCTCAACATGCAGAGCGTGAGGCCGGAGCTGCCGAGAGTGTTTGTGTACGACTCTGCAATGATGAGACGCGGGCCGAGCCGATCCCAGCGGAGCGAATCAGAGCCTCTGCTAATCACAATATCTACCTACACACACACACACATACATATCAAAGCGCATATAAAGAGTGCACGTACACACACACACACACAATACTCCGTCAATCCAGTCCAAAGGATACAAGGACTCGTTATTTTTTTGTTCTCACTTTGTTTTTTCTGAAGTGTTGACTTCTTATCTTCAACCTAATTGACGTGTGTGTATGTGTGTGTGTGTACATGATTGCACGTGTGCCTTCTTTTTAAACCTGATAATGCTCTTGTTGCATAGCAGAATGATCAAGTCTTATAGGCTGAGTTTGATTAAGGTTTATTATAGATAATAATTAGGGATTCCTTCTGCATACTAAAAAGCTTTCATTAATTTCAAGTACAAGACTTTCCCTTCTCTGTTTTTGCGCGTGTGTGTGTGTGTGTGTTTCTGTGCGTTTGTGTGCCCATGGTGGGCCGTGGTTGGCAATGCTTCCATTTCCCCGGTGATAGTATCATATCCCACTCTAGCTACTTTATTCATTTCAATAATGAGCGTTCCTGTCGGCTTGGAACTTTGAATTCTGAACTCCAACAGATATTAAAAAGAGCTCCGATTGTCAGTGGCAGATGTTTTTTAATACCTTCCACAGCTCCTGATAGAAGTTTCTAAAAAACAGATTGCAGCATTCAATCACCTATAATGTAAGTGTTATTACATTTTATGATGATTAATTTGTTTGCTTTTGTTTTTTTTTCATATGTAAGGCAAGCTGTCCACATGGATGTGATGCATCCATATGCAGCTATACCTGAAACTATGCTTTTGCTTTAAGGAGTCGTCTGGCTCTCAAAGCATTGACAAATCCACCCGATGGAAACATGATGTCCTGCTTCCCGTCCACACCAATCTGTGGAGAAGTCCTGATATTGATCTTGATTTTAATGATGATAATGCTTTAAAGCAAGGCGAGGATAGAAATCCTATTTTTTCACTGACTGTTAAGTAATATCTCTACAAATCCATGTCGTACTGTATGTCATCATATTACATTGTGAGGAAGGCGACAACGATATTCACTGGGGTTTTAATGCTTTTCTTGTATTCTTTTGCATCGTGATACCTGTCTGTTGGACCTTTAATGAGGGGAAAGTGAAAGTGGGAGTCACTTCTAGGAGCAGGCTTGTCCACGTGCTGGGTGTAAGTTCGGAGGAGGACAAACGGAAAGACAAAGCCAAAACCCAGGGCAGAACCAGTCTCTAATGCCTCCATGCTTGGGATTCATTGTTTTGGCAGGTGGATTGTGGTTAAGCCCAGGGACGCCCGAGGGGCGCCCTGTACCGGCTTAAAACTAAAACCTCGGAGGCTTTTACTCCCGCCAGAATGTTCCACTGCAACTCGCCGAAGGTTCACTGGGGATTTCCCTCACCTCTCCACTTGTAATTCCTCCCACACAAGGGGGAGCCCACAATGTGGAAAAGGGCTTTCATTACAAAGCGTTCACAGTGGCAGCGCTCTCACGCCAGTCATCCCTCACGCTCCCATTACCCCCGCTCATATCCCGTAAAGCACGTGGGTTGGGTTCTACTTATTGATAAATGGGTCAGGGAAATCCGGGTTTGACTGTTGATTTGTTGAGCTTCAGTTTGAAGCCGTCATTGAAGGCAAGAACTAACTTTGTAATTTTAGGGATGCAATGGAAAGTTCTTCCCTACATTTGGTGAAATCTGTTTAAGACCTTTATATGACCGTAACTGTCTACACTGTGCATCCTGAGTTCCTCCTGTTGCGTGTACAACGTCTTAGTGTCAAACCAAATTGACTCTTCTGACTTGTCTTTCCTCTCTCCCCCCCCTGCTTCATTTCTACCGTGTCCCTGTTTGAACCCTCCAGGCCCTGCAGGTGGCTCTGGCTGAACACCAAGGGGAGGTGGACTACCTTACCTCAGCTGTGGAGCAGGTCTTCCAAAAAGCTCCACCTGACATCAGCCAAAAGTGAGATATGGAGAGTAAAAACACACACACAGTAAGATCTGGCATCAGTCTGTAGTGGGAAAGAGTTGGAGTCCATTCAAATAAGACTCACTGTTTATTCAACAAAAACCACATCTAAATGGTCTTTCTTGTGCTATGGAATCCATTGAATCAGAGAAACTACATACGACATAGAGCGCTGTGTCAGCAGTGCCAAATAACCACAGAGCCAAGAGACACTGACCAACTTAAAACACAGGATTTTTTCATCCATTCTATTCAACAACAAAAAACACTACCGTGACACATGTAAGAAATTCAGGAAAGTCAGTCGGTAAGTAAACGTGTTGCTTCATAAGGCAAGGGAAGTCAATTTATATTGCACAATTCAACAACAAAGCAATTCAAAGTGCTCCACATCCAAACATAAAGCAAAAGAAAAGGACATTAAGAACTTCAGTTAAGAATTCAATAAAAGCTAGTTGACTTTATGAAATAAACAGCTGTAAATTGCAGACATTTAAGAAAAGCCTTTTTAAAGGGTTTTTAAATTTTCAATGGACAGTTTTTATGTTTTTAGAACCAAGATTCCACCATAACCTTTCTTTAGGTCCCTCAACTAAAGGTTTTGAAAAAGCCTCCTCCTTGAATGTGGCTCTATGAAAAGCAGCCGCCAACAGAAAAATGCCTGGAGTCTGAATTTGAAGCAGCTGAGAGTCTGTGAACCACCTTCTGTCCTTTGCTGCAGGTATCGCATGGAGATGGAATCTGTCCTGGCGCGTTGGAGGCGACTGGGAGCCACGCTGACGGACAACGGCCAGAGACTCAAAGAGCTCACGGCCAAGCTGCTGCAGTTTGAGGTGGGAGGAGCTCTAATCATGGAGCAACGCAGTGCTTGATCTGCCGGTTTTTCTCTTTTCATTAAAAAAAATTCCATTCCCTCCCGCCCTCCCAGAACGACGTCAGGACTTTGAAGAAGTGGATGGCCGACGTGGACGTGTTCCTGAACGAGGAGTGGCCGGCCCTGGGAGACTCCGAAGCTCTGGAGAAGCAGTTGGAGCAGTGCACAGTGAGCAGGCTGACATGTCTCCACGAGACCTCGGGGTTCAACCTCCAAACCTGGTCTTCTTTCACCAAAATACACCCCTCGGAAATATCTAGTCACTTCTCTACCTGTGTAACCGTGGCCCTGCATTCTGATTGGCCAGGCTCTGGTGAATGACATCCACACCATTCAACCCAGCGTCAATGGCATCAACGAAGTGGGTCTGTACCTAAAGAAAGAAGCCGAGCCCCCCTTCGCCATCCACATCCAGAAAGAACTGGACGAGCTCAACGGCCAGTGGGAGAATGTCTGCAAACAGGTGAGTGGCCTTCATCCCGTCAGGGAAGGATTGGGGGAGGGGTTTCTTGCTTCCATGGTCTGTTTTTACGCTGAGTGTCGTTATTTCCTCCCTTCAAGGCTTATGCTAAGAAGTCGGCCCTGAAAGGCGGCCTCGATAAGACCATGGCCCTGAGGAAGGAGATGCAGGAGATGCAGGAGTGGATCAACCAGGCCGAGGAGGACTACCTGGAGAGGGACTTCACGTACAAGACGCCGGAAGACCTACGCAGGGCTGTGGAGGAGCTCAAGGTACGTGCACATGAACAGTCTATTAGGTTAATATTGAATTTACATTTCATTATGAGAGTTTGACACGGGCCCGATCCCAATGTCCACCTTCTGTCCCTGTGTCACGTGGTCGAGTGTTTGAGGGGCTCTCTGGCGGCAATTTTGGGCCCTCTACCAACCCTTTCCCCGAGTCGGCATTAGACGCTAACTTTGCCAGAGGGACTCACCCACAAGTCATTGCAAGTTGAAGCTTACATAGTTGTCGCTTTTGTAATGTTCCTTTGGGTTTTGCTGTGAAATGTTTATTCAGCATTTTTTCTATATATATTATATATGTATATATATTATACATGAAAAACAACAAAAAGGACAACTTTCACACCTGACACGTAAATGTGCATTCTTTACAGATGTAAAGGACAACCATTCGAGTGGTTTTCCACACAGTATCTCATCCATGTCTGTATTTACACCGTCGTACTTCATTCATTCATTCCATATTTAAAATGATTGACAGTCCCAGTGTTGAAAATAACTTTACATAGATAGATTTGAACTGTTGCAGAAAATATGTTTTACTCATGTGAATTTTTTCTTCAATGTCCGGTTCCTGGCATGGTGCGCTCTATAGAGAGTTATCTGGATCCCTGTTTGTATCCGTGGTGCAATCATCACCATCTGGGTCTCCCCTGTGTTCTCAGCTCTCTTCTCAGTGACTCCCCTTTGATGTTGCTTAATTCCAGGTCGATAACACCCCGTCTGCCTGGCTCCCCTTTTCAGTATGGAATATAATGATTAAGAAAAGGAGCTCTCTACCTGTGTTCCACCCCACTCCCTTCTCGTCTGCCTCTCGGCCCTTTTCATTTTTAGCTTTCATAACTTTAACACCACGTATTTGTGATGTGAATTCACCTGCTTTGCGCCTCCTTGCTAACAGTCGTTAGCCCCCCCCCCGCCTCCTCTTACAAGTTCACCTGAGTCAAGTTGAAAATAAAGAAAACTGATTTCACCCGTGCTAATCCCCCCCCCCCCCCCACTCCTCTGCCTTTCCTCTGCTCCCTCTTTTCTGCACTGAGCTCAAAAGAAACTCTCTTTTCGCTCGCTTATTCTCTTAATCCCCCCCGTCTCCCGTTCCTCCTCCCTTCCTTTGGGAAAGGGTTAGCTACACTACGTCATCCATTGATTCGTCTCTCTCTCTCTCTGTCTCTCTCTCCCTCTCTCTGTTTCTTTACACTCACATGGCTTTGTCAATAGGCACGTTGTTTGTGTATCCGCTCCTCCATCCGTTAAGCCCTCTGCCCCCCCCCCCCCCCGCGCCTCTCCTCTCTCCCCCCTGTCTGGATGCCTTCTGAGAGAGTTTTATTGACAATCTAAATCAACTGAGGCCGAGTTTCCCAGAGTGCCTTGGGGCGACCTGTTTGACTCTGGCAAACACTTCCTCTGTCTCTCCATCAGAGGGCCCAGGAGGAAGTCCACTCCAAGGAGCTGAAGGTCAAGCTCCTGACCGACAGCGTCAACAGTTTCATCTCCAAGGCTCCGCCCACTGCCCACGATGCCTTGCGCTCTGAGTTGGATGTGCTGACGGCAAACTACCAGCGCCTGTGCAGCAGGTTGGATGGGAAATGCAAAACTCTGGAGGTACTTTATCCAATTCACCTGGGATCATTTCATGTTAATTGGATTTTAAAAACACAACAGAAACCCCCCGAGAAAACCTCTAGAAAACTAGTAGTGTAAACACGACACCGTTTAAGGATACATATAAATAGCGTGTGTCTACATAAACACCCACAGAAACCCTAATATGTATACACATATAGCATCTTCTGTGCCTCTGATGACATTGTCTGCGCGTGTGCCATGGTGCAGGAGGTGTGGGCGTGCTGGTGCGAGTTGCTCTCCTACCTGGAGCAGGAGAACGCCTTCCTGGACCAGCTGGAGCAGAAGCTGGACGAGACGGAAAACCTCCAAGGAGGAGCGGAGGAGCTGCAGGAGGCCCTCGATGTGAGTTTCAGTCAGAGGAGGAAAGGACCAGGTGGTATGCGCGATAAGACAAGCTTCATGTCAGATTATAGGGCGAAGCCGGGGGGTGTTAAAAAGACATCACCGATCCGTTTGTGGACTTCTGTGTTCGGGCGCCACCATGTTTAAGTTAAGAGTTAAGTATGGATATGACATTTTTTAACCCAATTTTATTTTATGGGTTATTTGACGCTAATTGGATCATAATTTAATAAATCAGATCTTGCTGTATTGAAGAAGACTTTAAACTAGAGGTTGAGACCATAAACTCATGTTGAGGTTATGTTCTCATGGGCTTCACTTTGAAACCAGAGGAATCAGTTTGTGATGACTGAGAATGTTTGAGGCACTTCCTCATTGGCTTCAATTGTACTGAAAAAAATGAAAAAAGAATAGAAGAGGAATTTTATTTTAGTGTTAACTAGGAGTCAATGGTAATGGCTGCGAGGTCCTGCAAGAAAATGTTTTCTTTTGAGTAGAGAGAAAATGAAAGACATTAAGTTAGCAGGCATTTGGAGGACGTAAAGATAGATTCGGTGTGTCATCTAACGATGTTGACATTATGTAGTACACACACCAAGAAAATGGAAAATAAAGGCAATCCAATGGGATTTAAATTCAATCTCAACCTTTCCTCTTCCCGTCTTTCTTCAAAAAATCAAGTAAAATGTTTCAGTGTCAACCCTGATCGTTGATATTCTTAAACTGTGCTTTTGCGGACTTACTAGATGATATATCATAAAGGGATTTGGTGAGATCAAACAATGCAAATAGGCGTAAAGCCGCTAGACCACAGTGCATTTTTTCATTTCACTTTGTACAGAGCATTGTCACTTAACAATCATGCCCTGCGTTAATATCACTTTTCCTACCTCATCACGAGTCACCTTCATCAAAAGCAACGTGAGTTTCAATGCAACAAGAAATGAAAAGAACTTTCCCAGTGGTACGTCTGTGTGTGCTTGCGTCTCGCTGCGCACAGGGCCTGGAGGTTCTTCTGCGCCACCCGGAGGACAACAGGAACCAGATCCGGGAGTTGGCCCAGACGCTGATGGACGGAGGCGTTCTGGATGAGATAATCCAGCACAAACTGGACCTTTTCAACGCGCGGTGGGACGAGCTCATGTCCAGGGTAAGATACAACCACTTGTACATTCAGTGTTTCCCGGGCTGCCTTTGATGCTTTTAGCATGTTCTGCCAGTTTAATAATTAAGTCATTGTACAACTAAATATTTCAGAAATCTATAGAACACTGATATTTCACCATGCTTGTCCTAAATCCATTACCCTTTTCATTTTAGACAGACCCCAAAAAGTGCCATGTCTGTTCCGGATGCTTATAGTCATGAGAATGCCCCCCCACCCATACCATTTATTGTCAAGAGGCAACCTTCCGTGGCCGTAGAAGTTATGATGCGATAAAAAAGGAGGAAGTCATCGTAATAACGCAGGACTTCCAACCGTGGTGACCTTGTGTTTCCCTGGTGAGGCTTTAAGCAAAGTTTTGCTTAGGAAGCTTTTTCTTTGAGAGGCCCAACGGCAGCATTTTGAGTATTTCAGGAATTCGTGTTATTGCAGCCAAGGACGGTCCATTCATAAACGTCTTTTCTATGTGTTTTTTCCAATAAAAGTGAAGTTGTTTCATTCTTGGTAAACGTTTGACGCTGAGAATAATTGCATTTTTAGTAAAACACCTATTCTGTGTTCCCGCGTTGACTTGTGACATCATCAAACGGCGCCAAATCAGATTACCAATGTGAGACAGATTACATCGTCCTGGGGAAATCCCAAACTTTCTGTTCCGTACAGCAGCGACTTTCAACCGCTGTGCTGTAAGAGATCATCTGATGTGCCGTGAGAAAATGGATTGCCAAGACTTTACCAGCCGACCTCGCTCCTGTGTTGAAGAAGCCCCGTAATATTTGCATCTTTATGTGAGGAAATGGGGCGGAGTATACAGCCCTATTGCTCCACACAAAGTGCAAAGTGCTGGCCCGTGTACGAGCTGCTAAAAGTGTTTTTGGCTGATGATAGGTGCGATGAAGTAATGGGTGTTGTGCGGGGCTGGCGTACATGGCAAATTTATTTCAGCACCTGAATGAGTCGAGGGAGAAGTCAAAACTGCTGCACTGTGGGAGATGATGGGTTCAAAACGTTTGAGGAGAATTGGTAATTTAATTTCCCCTCAACCTCCACCAAAGACCTTGACTGATTTAGGGAGCCGTATGGCTCAGCGACAGTTTTTGGAAAGGACGTGACTTTAGCAGGACGGACTAAGCTGAGCTTTGCTCATCTACCTTGGGACAGTTTTTGGTTGAGTTTGCCAAGGAGTTTTTTACACCACATATCTTTATAAGAGCATGGCCGTGATAAAAACTAGTAAAAGTACATCTCTTTTTCCTCTTACACGTCTTCCTCACCTTCCTCTAGCCCGTTTTTCCTCTCCTCCCTATTTTGTGCCTGGTCAATTTCTTCTGATTCCTCCTCTTCCTCTGCCATTGTCCTCCTGCGTCCTCCTCCTAGCCACTGTAAGCCGTCATTGATGGCGATGCCTTCTCAGCCTCCTGTAGTGATCCTCTGTGACGGATTAGTTACACTTGCACCCCACAACACACACACATACACACTCTCTCCTTGCCCGCTGGGTGGATCCTCTCTCACAATAGAAGCAGATTAATGTTCTCCTCACAACCAGATAAGCCTCCCTTTGTTTGTCTACCCATCGGTGACATCCTTTTATTACAGACTTTTTTTTGTAATTTTTTCGGGGGAAAAGCGCAGCAGCGCGTATTGTCTGTGTGTGTGTGTGTGTGTGTGTGTGTGTGTGAGCATGTGTTCATGCAAGGTGATGCCCGCTTGCTCTGAGCCCTGTTTGTTGGTCATCTGTAAGAAGGAAGTGGAGCTCAGAGAGTTTGAGTATGTCTGGACAAGACCGATGGAAACCCAAATATGGCCGTCCTCTATTTTATGTTATTGCAAATATTTTCAAAATAAATCATAGCTAGTAGAATACTGTCAAACTTTCTTGGATGGCTTTCCTTTGTGGCTGGTTTTAAGCATGAAACCAGACATTTCATAATGTACAGGAGCAAGACACGTGCTTGTCTAACAACTTCAAATGCAAAGGTGTTTTGCATAATTTAATACTTTAAAAGTTGATTGATTTTCTAAAAATGTAAACAGTTCTTACTTAGCTCAAGCTAATTTAGTTATGTTTAATAATATGCCATTCTAATCCTTGTTTATTTGTAACGTACCGCAATTTATGATTCAAAATATCAGTTCAATGTTCTAGAATACTGAATTTAGTGTATTTTGAAATTCAAAGAAAGAAATTTAGGAACATAATAGTATAGTTTAACTAGATGCATGCATTGACATGTTTAGCAAATATATAACACACAGCACTTCCTGTAAACTGTTGATTCAAAATGAAATGTATCTTAATGGGGAGGCTATTTGTGCTTCATTAAACGCACTGACGTCTTCGAACAGCACGGAACCAATTCTGATACCCCCCCTTTACCTAGAGAGCTGATTAATACCCCCCTTGATTCCCCTTCGCAACGCAACCGACAGAGTGGATGTTGTTCAAATTCAAAGTACGCATCAGAGAAGCATATCCCATTTCTGGTTGCAACTTGTTGACCAAAGAGAAGGGTGAAAGTTTTAAGGGGTGGAGTGGTAAATCTAGAGACAGTGGAATAAGTACATAATCTTGTTAAATCAGTGTCCCACTTTAAAGAGATAAAAAAAAGAAAGGTTTCTCCATATCTCCGTTTCTTTAGATCAAAGAGAGTTGTCTGTGCCTCTTTTTCATTTCAGCTTCTCATAAAAGGGCCCCCGGGACCCAATGAGAGGGGGCCGCGTTGCGACAAAAAGCCCTCGCTCGCTGCCCTGCCGCCGGCGGTTTCCGACATGCGGCGGTTAAGCGTGCGGCGAGTCCTCCATCTCTCTCGTTGGTTTGTGTGTGTGAGAGAGAGAGAGCGAGCCATAAGTAATAAGGGAGTGTCACATGAGAATATGAATGCACGGGCCTACAATCGAAATTGAGACGCAGTCGATCGCCACAGGGAAGGTTGTTATCGATGTTTGTCTGAATAGTTAATCTCCCTCCACTTCTCATTTCGTACGTTATCAGCAGGGACGCATCTGCTGGCGACACGAGGAGAGCTCTGTGTGCCCGTGTGCGTGTGTGTGCGTGTGTGTGTGTGTGTGTGTGTGTGTGCCTGTGTGTGTGTGTGCGTGCGAGCTTGAGGGCTAAACTTGGAGTCATTATCCCTCGGAGAGAGCTTAGCATGATCGCCTGTAACCCCTCTCACGTAATGCGATAGGTCTGTTCACTAGTTAATCTTCCGCGCAGTCACCAAGAAACACTTCAGTCGTTGCCGGGGGAGACGGATGTTTGTCCCAGGCTGGCAGGTCGTCAGAGGACCGTCGTTTGTTTGTGTTGTCAACGGCGGTGCGGCCGCTCGCAAATAGGTGCCATGAAAGAGAATCCCTGCTGTCCGTCCTTCTTGAGGGTACATGCAGCGCGTGTGTGTGTGTGTGTGTGAGTTAAAGCTGTTACGACGTACACAGGTTAGTAATTGCTCTTTTAAAACAATGGAGGAAGATATCGCAACTTTGATTCAGGCGCAAGTGTTTTAAAATTGTATTCTTTCTAATGGCCAGCAGGGGACAACTCCACCGGTTGCAAAATCAAGTCTCCTCTATAGAAGTCTTAGAGAAATTTACTTCTCACATCATAAGAAGCACATTAACAGGTCACACTACCCCTCACGCTCCTCATCATTCCAAACATGGTAACTGCTGTTCAGTGGTCGCGAAAAAATTAAGACGGCGAGGGCCAAAACTGTTTAAGGCTCAACCCTTCAAATTTGGAGTCCGAAAAATTACAGGGGTAGAAAATGTTTCCTTAGTTTTAAGATGTGTAAACATGTTGCCATTTTTTGACAAAGTGTGTTTTTTCCCCCCCCCCAGGCGGTCCTCAGGCAGAAGGAGCTGGAGAAGAGCGTCCAGTGGGCCCAGGAGAACGACAAGACCCTGAGGCACATCCAGGACTCGCTGGCCAACACCGACCGCCACCTCACCGCGTACCTGGCCGACCACATCGACTCCCTGCAGATACCGCAGGAGGCTCAGGTCAGTGCAGTGCAAAGGAATGTTTTAAATATATATATATATATATATATATATACACTCACCGGCCACTTTATTAGGTACCCCATGCTAGTAACGGGTTAGACCCCCTTTTGCCTTCAGAACTGCCTCAATTCTTCGTGGCATAGATTCAACAAGGTGCTGGAAGCATTCCTCAGGGAGTTTGGTCCATATTGACATGATGGCATCACACAGTTGCCGCAGATTTGTCGGCTGCACATCCATGATGCGAATCTCCCGTTCCACCACATCCCAAAGATGCTCTATTGGATTGAGATCTGGTGATTGTGGAGGCCATTTGAGTACAGCGAACTCATTGTCATGTTCAAGAAACCAGTCTGAGATGATTCCAGCTTTATGACATGGCGCTTTATCCTGCTGAAAGTAGCCATCAGAAGTTGGGTACATTGTGGTCATAAAGGGATGGACATGGTCAGCAACAATACTCAGGTAGGCTGTGGCGTTGCAACGATGCTCAATTGGTACCAAGGGGCCCAAAGAGTGCCAAGAAAATATTCCCCACACCATGACACCACCACCACCACCAGCCTGAACCGTTGATACAAGGCAGGATGGATCCATGCTTTCATGTTGTAGACGCCAAATTCTGACCCTACCATCCGAATGTCGCAGCAGAAATCGAGACTCATCAGACCAGGCAACGTTTTTCCAATCTTCTATTGTCCAATTTCGATGAGCTTGTGCAAATTGTAGCCTCAGTTTCCTGTTCTTAGCTGAAAGGAGTGGCACCCGGTGTGGTCTTCTGCTGCTGTAGCCCATCTGCCTCAAAGTTCGACGTACTGTGCGTTCAGAGATGCTCTTATGCCCACCTTGGTTGTAACGGGTGGTTATTTGAGTCACTGTTGCCCTTCTATCAGCTCGAACCAGCCTGGCCATTCTCCTCTGACCTCTGGCATCAACAAGGCATTTCCGTCCACAGAACTGCCGCTCACTGGATGTTTTTTCTTTTTCGGACCATTCTCTGTAAACCCTAGAGATGGTTGTGCGTGAAAATCCCAGTAGATTAGCAGTTTCTGAAATACTCAGACCAGCCCTTCTGGCACCAACAATCATGCCACGTTCAAAGTCACTCAAATCACCTTTCTTCCCCATACTGATGCTCGGTTTGAACTGCAGGAGATTGTCTTGACAATGTCTACATGCCTAAATGCACTGAGTTGCCGCCATGTGATTGGCTGCTTAGAAATTAAGTGTTAACGAGCAGTTGGACAGGTGTACCTAATAAAGTGGCCGGTGAGTGTATATCACTGTTGGGGTGTGTAGTCGGTGGACACAAAAGCACGCACACAACAGCTCTCTTCAGCCCATTCCTTTTATTTTGTGCTGTACCGGGGAGGTGAACAAAAAACAAAACGATCGCAGAAGGCAGATTTTCCAAAAGGGAGAACAAAGTGCCTCTCAGGCTCAACAGGAGTCAGGAGGGCAACTCCACCGACTTCTTGTAGTCCGAGGGGATGGGGCACGGTTCTGGTGTGGAAGCCCGAGGTCCAACACCATAATGAAGAGCCTCGTACAGACGTGTACTCCGTGGTTCTGGCACTGCAGGACCCAAAAACAAAAAACATGCAAACAAACTGCTTGATATCCAAACGCACCTGAGACCAGCCTGGGAACTGGGACGAAATGATGACAGGCCTGGCAACACTGAAGCCTTTATACCCGCCACAGGTGATTCCTGGAATGAGCCACAGCTGAGCTCTCTAGAGAGGGGCGGGGCCGAAGGCGGGACACAGAGGTGGAAACTAGATTGACAAAACAGACAGGGCAAAAAAAAAAAACAGATATGCAGATCGGGTTCCTAACAATCACAAGTTCAACAGGGCTGATAAAACAACGGCCAGCGTTTCTGAGAATGGAGGTAGACAAGGAGAACAGGTGATGTTGTGATCTTTGCACGTGATGAATGAAGTTTAAATCAAGGCCCTTGATGAGTTTGCAGGTCTGCATCATATAGATCTTCTGTGTGTGTGTGTGTGTGTGTGTGTTGGGGGGGCGGGGCATGCAAAGGAACCCAAGAGAGAACGACAAATGCTCTATTTATCTCATAGGGAGAGTCAGCGATTGAGATATCCTTCCATGTGTGTTCAAGACCCCAATTTGAGAAGGCTCGCTCTTTCTCTCTTCTCACGTGGGGGAGGGGGAGAGATAACAATTGGATTACGGTGGCGTGGATGAGCATATGTGATTACCAAACTATTGATATTCATGGAGAGGGGTGACGTAGACCAAGTGTGCATTTGTGTGTCTGTGGGAGAGAGCTTTTGATGGTCCTCTCCTCTCTAGTTGATGCCTCCTGCCATCTTGTGGCCAGCAGAAGGTGGAACACGAGGAAGCCAGAAACTTCGTTGGCATTAGTTTCATGTTCCAGACGGAGCTTATTAAATGACTAAATCTAGAAATATAACTTATTACCACACTTTGTTCAGGCCTCATTCATAAAAGATGATCCGGCTTTTAAATGTTTGTTTGTGCGTTTTTTGAATCTGAAAGAAAATCCAGTCGGAGCTGAGCAGCCATGAAGTGGCCCTGGAGGACATGAGGAAGAAGAATCAGGACAAGAAGCCGTCCCCAAGGATCCTGGGACAGATTGACCTTACCCAGGTACAAAACACACTCACACTCTAGATATGTTTAGACCCCAAACACTATCTGTCTAAAAAAATATATCTTAATTTGCTTTGCTGATTGTGACAAAAGGTACTTGCGAAGACAGGATATAAAATACATATACGTATATATATATAAAAACAAAAAAATAAAAAACGCCCCAGTCTGTTCCTCCAGCTGGTATAGTATCGAGGGGTCTTCTGCAACTTTCTGAGTGTGATCCACGCATCCGAAGCTACAAAACGGATTAAAAGGATCCCTCAGGG
Source organism: Pungitius pungitius (assembly GCF_949316345.1). Lineage (NCBI taxonomy): Eukaryota > Metazoa > Chordata > Actinopteri > Perciformes > Gasterosteidae > Pungitius > Pungitius pungitius. The sequence goes on along the minus strand of NC_084902.1, from coordinate 23,005,500 downwards.
TCTAAACCCCTACCCCCCCCCCGAGGTTGAAAGTGAAAACCATCTGGAGGTGCGAAGGTTGAAAGAAGTGAGCTCCTCAGGAGACTGAACTAATAAATGATGGTCTCCTGGTTGCTGCTGTCGGAGCAACTGGACCTGGCAGTTTGATTTCCTTCTTACTTGTTTGTGTAACTGTCCTCTGTCACATCTCCCCCATCGGTACCACACGGCCCCTCGGCTCTCCCTTTACAGCTTCTTCTCCCCCCTTTACTCCCGCAGAAAATGCTGACCGACGTGTGGACCAAGTTCCGGCTCTTCCAGAAGCCGGCCAACTTCGACATCCGCCTGGCCGAGTGCGAGCGCCTGCTGGCCGGAGTCAAGAGCCAGGTGGGGGTGCTGGACATCCGCAGCGTGGAGCAGGACGTGGTGCAGTCGCAGCTGGACCAGTGCATGGTGGGTCACATGGCGGCCGATCGACTGTTCTGATCACGTGTTGAGCCCCTACTTACCCCTCCCCTCCACTTTGTGTTTCAGAAGTTGTACAAGGTGCTGAGCGAAGTGAAAGGGGAGGTGGAGACGGTGATCAAAACGGGGAGACAGGTTGTCCAGAAGCAGCAGACGGAACAGCCCAAGGATCTGGACGACAGGGTGACCGCTCTCAAGCTGCTCTACAACCAGCTGGGCTCTCAGGTACACACACTCACACACACACACACGTGGCTATGGACACACAAAGGTCCGGTTTTGGATTCAGATGTAGTCCCCTTTCATGTCATGTAGGTCACTGAGAGTAAACTGGAGCTGGAGAAGAGTCTGAAGTTGTCCAGGAAGCTGCGCAAGGAGCTGAACGGGCTGACGGAGTGGCTCGCCGCCACAGACGCCGAGCTGACGCGGCGCTCCGCCGTGGACGGCATGCCCGGCGACCTGGAAGCCGAGGTGGCGTGGGCGCAGGTACGAGGCGCACACGTTCGCGCGGGTGGATATGGCGTTGTGGATATGGCGTTGTATATGCAAAGAAGAGATGCACAGCTCCTTTGAGCTTCTCCCTGTCCTTTCTTACTCCTCAGTCCGTCCACGGGGAGACGGAGAAGCGCCGGCCGCAGCTGCAGACCGTGGCGGAGCTCGCCGAGGCCCTGAAGGCAGTTCTGCGGGGCCACGGGGGCCTTGTGGATGACAAAGTCAGTCTGCTGCACTGCAACTGGATCGCGGTCACGTCCAGAGCGGAAGAGTGGCTCAACTTGCTGCTGGTAGGAGGAAGGGAAAAAGAAATAGGAAAAAATAACTTGCAAAACAACTTTTGGCTTTTATGTGTGTGCTAAAATTAAAGGTTTAAAAATAACTCAAGAGGTTGAAATAAATGCTTTCAACGCTCTCTCTCTCTCTCTCCCTCTCTCTCTCTCAGGACTACCAGCGGCAGATGCAGAAGTTGGATGGAGAGATAGAGGAAGTGAACGGGTGGATTGACGGCGCGGATAAGAAGATGGACGAGATAGACAGCCATGGACCCAACGACGCTGTGCTCAAGGTTGTAAAACGTCTCATTGTTTTTACAGATGTTGTGTGTCATCTGCGTCCGAGGGATCCATGTGGCATTGTGGGGATAATAAATGTAAGTCCAGCCAGTCCTGGTCAAAGGCTGCTGGCATCTGGGTCCGCCTATCGGTGACCATTAGCCTAAAACATGACTTCTCAATTGCTATGGAAGAAATAGAGGGAGTTAGGTTTTTTTACTTTGCAATTAGGTGTCTGATATGTAGCCATTACAAAGAGGCTGTAGGATGTCTAGAATGCCAAAATCCACGCAGAATAAAAGCTCCTTGTGTGTGGGAATGAATTTCCATCCTTGTGGAGGATAAAATCGCTTGTGCACACGAATGATTGCGTTTATTGCCCTGCCCGAAAAGGTGTTGCGAGCGGAGCTGGAGCTGAACAGGCGAAGGGTGGAGGAGGTGAGGAGTCTGGCCCGGGACCTCATGTCCACCCAGGGGGAGAACTGCCAGGCCCAGGTGGGACCCAAAGTGGAGCGGCTGGACCGCAGGTTCGATATCGTGGCTCAGCGCATCACTTCTGGACTGGTACGCGCTCGGATTAGTGTCATTTTGGAGTTCTGACGACAATAAGCACACGCACACACACACACACACACACACAATCGGTTCAGCTGCTGTTCACCATTCTGACGGGCAAACATGGGACTCTTTTGTTACATTTTTCGACTAATTGTAATCCAACTATTTCCATGAATTGTTTTAAGCTCTCTCCAAACCGAGAACGTTTAAATTGAAGCTCCCACTAAGTGGAAACCAAAAGCTTCCTAAAATGACTTCAAAGTCTCAATAAAAAGAAACTCTTTCTAAATATGCTTTTAACCCACAGACTAGAAACTCTCTCACTAAATTTACATCAAACTCCGCTCCGACCTCTCCATTCTAATTGACTTACTGTAGGCCACTAATGATCTTTCTTCTTATTTTGGTCTGTTTGTCTGTGCATCTTTGCATTTGATGGGTGTGTGCGTCTCCGTCTGCGTGTGCGTTTGTGTGTGTGTGTGTGTGTGTGTATGTATGTGTGTGTGTGAGGCAGACAGCAGCATCGGCCAAGGAGCTAGAGCAATACCACAGCGAAGTACAGATCTGGCTGGAGCTCCTGGAGGAGGAAGTCAAGCAGGGGGAGAACCTTAAGGAGGAGGACTTCCAGGAGAACAAGGTCCCACACACTGTAAAGGAATAATGACTTTCTTATTCACTCTATGTGTGCACTTTTACTGAACCTGTGTGTGTGTGTGTATGTGTGTGTGTGTGTGTGTCTGTCTGTTCTGTAGGACTGTGAGGAAGGTGCAGTGAAGGAGTTACTGTTGAAGGGCGAGACTCTGCAAAAGAGACTCCCAGATCAGGACAAGCAGGAGCAGATTCGACTGAAGCACAACGAGCTGAAGAGCAAGTACAGCACGGTCAAGGTAGACCAGGGCCTCTGCATTTTAAGATTGAATAGTTTATTTTATGGGTTGCATCAGCAGTAGGTTTATTGGTCTAGAGTAGATTCATTTTAGAGAGACGCACAGGAGGACCTGCACTTAAAACTACATGTAATATCTATGCCGTCATACAATCACGTGAGCAAAGTAACAGATCGAGGCCGAGGAAGAGCACATGGTAAAGGTTTTTTGTCAATGTAGTCTGGTGGCTCTGAATCTGAAAAAAAAAATTCTATTATTTTTCCTATTTTTCTACACATGATCCACAGCCGTACATTCATTGAATGTAGGTAACACCCCAGCTGTGTACAAGTTACCCATACGACCCCCTGACCTTCAAAAAATCAGCGCCGTTCCTTTGGCTTAGCATAAAGACATCTGGCTTAGTCCAAATTGTTAAAAAATCCTCTTACCAGCTCCCTCTAAAACTCAATAACTGCTGTATCTCTGTGTGTGTGTGTGTGTGTGTGTGTGTGTGTGTGTGTGTGTGTGTGCGTGCAGGACCTGCGCGTGCTGAGGAACAGGAAGGCGTTGGCCATCGCTCCTCAGTGGTACCAGTACCGGAGGAAGTCCCACGACCTCCTGGCCTGGCTGGACGACATCCAGCGCAGCGTGGACCAACTGCCCGACCCCCCTGAGGGAGAGAGGGTCAAGGTGAAAGAACACACACAAATAAACTTTTTGTGCAATGTTAAGCAAGCCTGATTGAGCTTCATGTCCAATCTGCAGTTTATCTTTGTCCTCTTCATTGACTGGGCTCCATCTCGATCCGTCTGTCTCTCACTTCCAGTTTCTTGTCATTGTGCAATTCACCTGTGAAAGGACTTTATTCTTTCCCTGTTTTTTTTTTTTCTCACTTCGGCCAGTAGGGAGCCTTTTGTGATCATCCCTTCCTTGGATCAATTTAAAGATCCATTTTTGTCTCCATTAGGAGACAACAGCATTGATCTGTTTATATTGTTTGTTATGTTTTTGCTAGGAGCCATTGTGGAAAGACACTTATTTTAACATTAATGAACCATGAATATTACACACGTTTTTTGTGAAACAGTAATTATTATTTTGCACCATCGAGTTCAAGGTCAATTAATGTTACTATTGGTCAGGATTGATAATCAGAACTTCACAATATGAACAGTTGTTATAGATGTTATAAATGTTTTCATATAATATAGTAATGTAAATAATACTTACTTATATATTATATTATATGTGTGTATATATATATATATCTTAACTATTATTTGTTTCACATCCTAAGAGACTTTTTTTCTACTTTAATTTTAATCAGATCCCTCACATCCACCCATTTTCTGCCTTGCCTGACTGTGTGTGTGTGTCTTTCACTTTTCAGATGATCACTATGACATTTCGCTAAGCCGACGTCCGGCTCGCTCGCCTCAGACTACCCTGTCATTGCCGAGATTCCTGTCTGTCCGTCTGTCCATCTGTCTGTCCTTCTGTATGTCTGTCTGTCCGTCTATCTGAATGTCCGTCTGTCTGCTCATCTTACCTGTCTCTCAATGCTTTTTATTGCCCTCTGTAACCCTCGCCAGCTCCCACTCCTCCCACGTACCCTTTTGTAATTAAACCAAAGGCCAGTTATTGTACTCCTGCTCGATGTAAATAAAGTCTGAAGGCAGTGTGCTCCCCCTCATTTATCAAAGCACTTTCTTATTTCTTAAGGATTGTAGAAAACACTCAGTAAAATATTATGAGACACTATGAATCGCTTAGGGATGTTTGACGCTGACAAACTTGAGATCTCAATGTGTTGTGGGTCTGTTGGAGTCTGTGCTAGTGTGTAAACAATGTCAATGTTTTATTTGAATTTCATATGATCACTATGTGTCTGTGAATGTGTATTATTCAGCATCCACATTACCCTGCCCCCCCATATGGGTTCAGCATATAGAAAGTGACCCCCCCCTGGTTGATTTTGTTCAATAGGAAATTGGCACAGACTTCGACAAGAAGAAGGAGGACCTTAACGAGGTGCAGGGCTTAGCCAATCAGCTCTCAGAAGCTGGAGCCACCAATCTAGTGGAGCCTCGCCAACTCCAGCTCAACACGCGCTGGGTTGAGGTGGAGGGCAAGTTCATACCCTTCAAGAGACACTGTGTGAGTTTCAATAGGCACGAATTCTATATACACTAACAGAGACTACTATACTAATCAGACCGGGTTGTAATACTCATAGTACTATCTGAGCGGGAAACGTATAAAAATACATTGTGAGTCTCTCTAAGTAGGTATTGACGTTGATTTCACTAACCATTAGCATAAAATTAGCCGAAAGCTTCTAATAACTACCCAGTGAAATAAGTCCCCAAAGTGTCTTAAGCAAGCTTAAAATTAACATTGCAGCTTAGTTAATCTTTTACTAAGTCACTTCAGAGCCTTTTTTCTTCCTGTGATTATAAGTGCAAAGATTTTCAAACCAATCATGTAGTGCAAAACAGGGCCTTGTTGCGCCTATATTTATATCATATAAAAAGCTTCTAGATGGCAAATACTACTTAAGAAAGCCAGCACATACCAGAACCATCGTACTTTTCTTCTAACAATAAACGCCCTTATATAGACGTATAATATTCTTCCTTGATGTGTAAAGGTCTTTATCCTTCACAATTCAAGAAAATATGATTCCATCAACTAAAATGTTGTGTTTTAATTTATTATGTCAACCTATTCTTTATTTTCTGGAAGCTCCAGCCTCCTAACTCGAGAGCTTCCTGCAAGCAATGTAGTTAGCTAACTATGGGGAGCTAAGTAGTTAGCATTGTTAGTATGGATCTTTTTACTAACAGAGTAACTGGAGCGGTAGGTTGACTTCTAGGTGATACTAAATGGCACCATAGTTAGAAGTCAGACAAAAGATATTTGCGTGTTGCTATTGACAGGAAATCAAATAATTGCATATTATTGAAAATATCGCCAAATATAGGGAAATACACTAAAATCAAGTTAGTTAAAGATGACATTTTTCCATATTCAGTGGTTTTCAATATTTAACTTGTGTCAAAAATCCCATGAAAAGACCAATATCACAGAATTTCACCTTTACGATACTATGAACTAATTTGAGCAACATCATTTTAGGAATGTTAGTTTAATAAAGTGAGTTATGTCAGAAGTGGATTTTTCCTTTTTTTAAATGAAATTAGGAACTTTTTGTTCTTTTTTTGTTGCATCTTCTCATTTACATGTTTTAATGTGATCATGTGAAGCACAGTCACATGTCCAAATCTCATTGGTTTCTCTGTCTGGCTCTGTGTCCCTGCATGCCACCCTTCCACCACACACGCCGCTCGGCTAGCCAACCAATCACATTAAACTCACAAAGTTCCCTGATCTGCCGGTCACTGAAGACGTATGTATCCTATCAACCAATCACATGAATCAACCACTAACATCACATGATATCCACTTGGATTAATGGCACATCTGAAATGTCAAAGTAAACCACAACACCTAAAACATGTCCCCAAATAGTAACCAAAAGCTCCAAACCAATACGAACTGGGGCAGAGCAGCAGCGCCTGATGCCTGATGCCATGTTTTTTATTTGAAACTTGTGTATGTGCATTTAGTCCAAGTGGTGAAGAAGACAAAGGAGCGGACCAGGTCATGAGAGGAAGCACCATTTTGAGTTTAGAGATGAAGCTTAAACACACAAACACAAATTCGAGCCTTGAATTCATAAAACAAATTAAAATTGAAAGAAAATCCATTTCAATAGTGCAAATAACATTGCAAACTTACATTTGTTTTTTTTGTTATTTTGTTGTGTTTCGACATTTTTGTCGTTTCCATAAAGGGGAAAGTGGTTCCTTCGCTGATTGTTATTCATTTTTCCAAATCGTCTTTCTGGGACGTACTACGTAAACCTCAAACCTTAATACCGCTTCCTCTCATTTGCAAGGTTTGCTCTGCTTTCATGTCCCAAACACACATCTTAAAGGCTCCAAATGAAACCTGCTGTGTGGGAACAGGTGGGTCTGTGTGTGTACACACTGAGTGTGTACTTTCACTGTGAATGACGGATAGTGGAAAGTCCGTCCCGTTAATCACAGAGCCGACCGACGGTGGCAAAATTCTGAAAAAAAATAAGCGCTAAATCTCTTCCAATTTTACACCCCTTAGAAAAAGAGATTAAAGTGGTAAATTTGAGGGCAAATCTCTTAAATGTATTAACAAAAGAAATTAAATATCTTCTGGGATTATTACAGGTATGAATTTGCAATACAAAATAGAAGGACTTCACAGGATCGATGGCATCCCAAAACTGATGGCGCCTGTCGAAAGAGTCATCGAGTGGGTCGTATGTGAAGTGCCTTTGTTACAGTGAAGATGGCCTCTGAACGTCGATGAGCTTATGTATATAATTCACATGTTTGTCACGTAATTGAACGGTAGTGTTTGTAGAGTGATGCGATTGATCCAACTCTGAAAGAAAGTAACAACTAAACCTAAGGGAATATGTGAGTTTTTTTTAAACTTATTTGTCTTTTAACTTTAAGATTCCACCTCTTCCCCGGTTCTGTATCTTTTTTCCTACTGTGGCTTTTTAAAATAGTACTGGTGGAAGACGTGTTTAAACACTCTACTTAAAGTAGTCTTTTAAAGACTGGAGGCAAAAAAAAGCCAACATCGTCCCATCTTCAAAAAAAAAAACACTGAATTGTTCAACCCAAAACGGAACAAAAAAAAGTGTTAGTTTCTCAGCAAAATGTTACACTTCGCCTTCAAAACCCCCCCTCCGCCCCCCCATGAAAGCCGGTGTGACAGAGCTCTCTAACCGTTTAGCTAGTAGGCAGCAGGGAAACGGGCCTTCCATTTCACCTCATAGTTCAAGTGTTTGATGTCGGCTGTACCGCTGTGCAAAGGCTATCTGACTAGTTAGTTCAACCAGCAATAAATGAACATCATTTATGTACTTTCTTAACAATGCTGAATGGTCTTTTCCTTTTTTAAATTCTGGGTTGTTTAAAAATAAATGTCACGAAGCAGTTGCTTAGGGTACAGGAGCAATGAGGTGAAATGAACATGGCCGAGTACCTCTGCACTGTGGGACAGGAAGTTCCAGTTACTGTATTGTGTAGCGTGGTCGAAAGGAAACGCAACATTGATTCCATTTGACATTTCGAGTGTTGGCTTAAATTCATCTAAAGTTAGTTGACATGGTTGTGAATGCGATCACGATACACAATAGGGATTAATAACGTGAGTAGGGATTTCCTGTGAAGTGTCACATTGTATCTTGACAGCCTTGAAAACAATCTGGGACTTCTAGTCAACGTTCTAAAATGTTTCTTATGAAACGTGATCCATAATCGAGTTCTACTTATTCTAGTTTTAAAGGCATTTCCAGACATAATCTGTCCGTTACTTTGTGTAATTTTATTTTTCTCTGTATGGCACATCCAATGTTTTCTCTCTACCGCAGAAATATTCTTCAAAAACTTGTCGCTTAGGGCTCCCCATGATATGGATCGATAGATTTTACATATTTTCTAAGTTACAAGGTATTCCAATGGTGAACTTAAATAATTTAACAAATGAAGTCCAAGATTGCTTTCTCAATCACATTTGCTGATGTATTTTAACAATATGTTCTTCTCATCTACCTTCCAATGCCCTCCTGTGTTTTGTGTGTGTGTGTGCGTGGGTGTGTGTGTGTGTGCGTGGGTGTCCAGGAGTACGTTACAGAGCTGCAGGCTCTGCTCCGCTTGGTGTCAGAGACGGACTTCAAGCTGAACTCTCCTGAATTCTGGCCTGCGGCGTATTACAACCTGCCTCAGCAAGAACAGTGCCTGAAGGTCAGCTCCAATTTCACGTGCACCAAGAACATATGTAGCATTCCATAACATCGTGAACAAACCAGAATGAGGTAATACTGTCGCAGTGAGAAAAATCCACACATGTGCACAGAACCAAATCTCATTTTTCTAAATATTTTGTTGAAATGAGCTCGAGATGTGCAGTCATGTCTTCACAGCTGATAACCAGAGGAAGGGATTCTTCTGCTGCGACTGCATTCTGAACCGAGCAGTTCAAATAAGAAGACTTAACCATAAACTAATATCTGGCTGTCCATTAAGATTTACGGCCGGCTAGCTTAGCTTAGCATGAAGACCCACTAACTCCCTGTTACTACCGCAGGAGGTAAAGGCGAACGTGAAGGACTTGCGGGGCCCGGTGGAGGGAGCGTTGGCCCGCCGAGAGGAGATGGCATCCGGGGCGCGACCTCTGGAGAGTCAGAGGATCAGAGACTCAGCCGGCCTCCTCAACGCTAACTGGGACAAACTTAACAAGCTCTACCACGACAGACTGAGGTAAGGGAGGCGATTGTGTGGGCAGTCACTCGTTTTTTTGCACACATTTAAACCAAGAGGTCAAATTGTGTTTGTGTGTTCGTAGGCGTTGGCAGGATTGCAGCGCCAAGTGGCAGAGGCTGGTTGTGGATCAGAGGGCGATGGAGGAGTGGCTGAGTGAAGCCGAGGGCGCTCTGAGGCTGGCCGAGAGCGACCCGGCGGGACACAAACAGCACCTCAGGGTAACCCACGCTGAACCCCTTCACACACACACACACACACGGCTGTGTTCCAGCTGAGTCATATTCCGTCACCGGAGTCAGCCGACGCTGCGAAAGTGCCCTTGAGCAATGGCACAGAGCTCCAGTCTGCCTCCATCTGCACTGTTTTTTTCTTACTTTTCTGTCCAAAGTGATTACACAAAAAAAAGATACACTCCCTGTCACAGCGTGATTAAGCAACACACACCATGAAAGCAACAAGATGAGACATAACATGGCCTAACATCATGTCAGACGTAATCTGGGGTCCATGACATCAAAACGTGTGTGATTCATTCATGGTGTGTATGTTGTGAAACATCACAGTTACATAAACACATCAGGGCTTCTGTCTTAACTCTCAAAGTCCAGATTTAGTTATAGCTATAATTTAATGCACCACAGTTTTCAACCCACATGACACATTTGGATGGTTTAGTGTACACTCTAGATTTATAATAATTAGGGCTGTCAACTAATAAATGCATTAATCTATACGATTAATGTGGCCAAATGAATGCAACAAAATATTTGAACGTAGTTAATGTACGTTTATTTACTTCAAAATTGACAGCGGAAACGAAATGGCTGCTAGCTGCAGTCAGTTACATCAAGAAGGAGAGAGCTTTTTGCATTGGAAGTAAAACAAACAGGCACGTACTGTGCAAAGGAATTACTCCACGTGTCAAACAGAAGGGGGATGAGTGGCATACGGACCACTTAAGGAACTGCTAGGCTAAGCTAGGCTAAGCTCACTGCTAGGCTACTTCCATCTCAACATCTAACGCCCTCTAACGCCCCCATCTAGGATTCCCCCTCCAGCAGAGATTCTCAACTGGTGGTCGCGGACCCGTTTTTAATGGCCCGGGGGCCTTTGCATGGAAAAATAAAAATTAGAATAAAAATAAATTCAAAAAAAAAAAAAATCATGCTGTGATTTTATTTTGAAGGGACTTTTTTAATGCAGCGGAGTGTCTTTTTTTGCCGGCTCGGCCGTCCATTTTTTCAGCAGACATTGGGTTCTTAGGATAATTAAACATCCTGAATATAAAATATAAAAGTCAGCTTATGAACTTGATTTTGAATAAATTTGAGAAGTTGAGAATGTTCCTCGATTTGGGTCGCGGCTTGTCATTAAGGGGTGATGGTGGGTCCCGGAGCCAGACCAGTTGAGAACCACTGTTCTAAAGGCTACTGTTAAAATGAGGGTAACCTGTGATGTGCCCTCAGTGGACACAATGTGGCGGAACTTCCAGAAGTGGGAAGATGTCACGCAGGTCCCTTAAAAATGGGGACAACACAAAGTGCCTTCTGGGGTTCCCTCCAGTGGAGAAAACTTGACACAGGTTTCTGTGCTGCTGCTGCACCACGGCATGCAGCTGGCTCCCCTTTTTCTATTTCTCTTAGTACGCCACTAAAAACATCACTAGTCTTCCATGGAACATTCCTTTCATGTCAGCAGAGGAAAAGGCGGTGAGTTCTGTCCGCCTCTCCACACAAACAGGCCTGACGTAACAATATTATGTCATCATATTCAGCATTGCGATGTTCCGTCAACCCCAAAAGCGGAAATTAGGGATGATTTCACACACATTCCCTGAAATGACTGTGATTTTTCTACCTTGTTTATCACGTCCTGCTGCGTGCGTGTGTGTGTGTGTGTGTCTGTCTGTGTGTGTGTGTGCGTGCGCGTGCGTGCGCGTGCATTTGCGTCATGAGACATGCCCACTTCACTTTGGGCTGCTGTGATCAGCTCACAGTGTCCATCGGCGCAGACGAGGATGCGGTGCTCAAGTGCCAATCAAGGGCCAACCAGTGTGTGTATAGGGGTGTGTGTGTGTGTGAAAGAGAAACAATCGTTGGTTGACAGAGAACCATCTGGTACCTTGAATATCCCCACACTCGTTGAATGAGTTGAACCTCCAATGGTTTCAAACAAAGTTCTCTGCCCTCAAAGCCTTAAAATGTGCTCTCTGCAGGTATGAGGAATATAGAAGAAACTGTGAAGATCACAGATCGCTAACATTTTGAAGCTGCGAGGCTATTAGCTTAGCCTAGCCTAGTCTAGCTTAGCTATTTAACATATAATATGAGATATATGAGAATCAATCAAACACAAGTAAATGAACTCTATTCCCTAAATCGCTTTAGTATTACTAACGAATAAAAATAACCAGCTAAATTTGAAACCCCATAATAAATATACAAAGTATGTGCTATTAAGCAATTATTTTTTTAAAGATCCTCAATAGATAACCCTAGCCTCAAATCCTAAATTGATGTCGGACCTGATTTAAGTTTGTCTGGATCGTTAGACACATCACCATTGCTTTTTTGACACTGATAAACCTTATCGGAACCTTATAATGACTTCCATCTTGCAAACACACACACACTCATGATAGTCACCCCACTTGCGTGTGTGTATGCAGGACCTGACGGAGGCCATACCCCTTCAGGAGGTGGTGCTGTGCAGAGTGAACGCGGCGGGAGAGGACATAAGCCAGTTGAGCACGGCAGACGATGCGTCGCGCCTCCGGATGCAGCTCAAGCTACTCGGCGCCCGCTGGGCCAACGTCTGCCAGCAGCTCAACGAGCGCAAGAGGAGGTGTGTGTGTGTCAAGTTGCTCTCCATTAACAATCAATTGTGCATTTTAATTTCAACAGAATGTTCGGTCAGCATACCCATCACAGCCACCCGTGTCTCCCCCTCCTTCTTTCTTTTTTTTTCTCTCCCATGCCGCCGCCCCCTCGCCTCGCGCAGGTCGGCAGAGGCGCGCACCGCGACCGCCGAGCTGCAGGAACACATGGGATCCATGCTGGGATGGCTGGACAGAGCAGAGGGCGTCCTGGCTGTCCCTCTGCAGCCGGCTGAGCCGCAGCACATCAGAGACACTCTGGACAAAGTCCAGGTATCCATCAACAGTGTTTGTGTGTATGTGCGTGCAGACGCGTGGTCGTGTGGATCGGTGTATTTTAATTTAGCTGAGACATTTGAATGTGTGTGTGTGTGTGTGTGTGTGTGTGTGTGTTGGTTGCCTTCATTCCATCTAGACAGCATTATCATTTTTATCATTTTATTTTGAAATCCAACCTTGAAAATCCGTTATTGTTAGTGTGTGTTCGGTTTTGTTTGTGTAGATAATGAGATTGAAAGAGGTTCTGTTCTACTTTGAGCTCCTGTTATTATTTCACATGCAGCCTGTATGACTTGTGTGTGTGTGCCTGTGTGTGTGGGTCAGGCACATGTGGACGAGCTTCCAGCCAAGAGGGCGGCGATGGAGGATTTGAACTCCCGACACAAACAGATATCCCAGTCTTCTGAGAGACAGAGAGACATCAGGATAATCGGCACTCGCTGGGCTCAGGTAAGCTGTGAACCCTACCGATATCTGATTATAAAATGAGTGATACCCTGATAGCCCTGATAGCCCTGAGAAGCAAGAATCTAAAACAATGGGGTGATCCATGTTTTATCGAAATGGTTGTCTTACTCGTGTTTACCTTAAGAACAAGTGAAACCAAAGTGACTTTTGGTCTGCCTTTGTTGTTGTAATACTCCTTTTCACCTCTAGAAGCTGAAGTACAGTAACGCCCAATATACCTAACAAGTGTTCTGCCCTTGCCAAATAAAAAAATTAATTTCTTTTAACCAGTAAAATGGTTAAACTATTTTCCCCCAACCTGGCAAAACCATTTAAGCCAACCTGTATCAAAGGTGCATACCATTGTGTTCAAGAACTTGGGTTCTCAGGGTAAACTCAGGGTTTACCTAAAACAAAACAATCTAAATTAAAACATCCAACCAACGCATTTTTTTTCTCACCTGCCTCAACAAAGTTGGAATTGGCTATAAAATAATTACACATTGAGACACACATTTAGTATTTTCTCTTCATGCAAGTGTAATTCAGTGTAATAGCGTTCTCTCTTATATTTTTGAAAACAAGATGCTTTTTTCCTTGTTCCCTGTTCTTGTTCAGGTGTCCGAGGCTCTGCCCGAGCGGCAGCTGGAGCTCGAGGCTCTGCTGATGGAACTGGAGAAGCTTCAGGCTAACCTGGACGCCCTCTCGGCCTGGGCGGCGAGCTCCAGGGAACGGCTGCAGCACGGCCCGGAGGAGCCGCCTGTAAGGGTGAGGTCGCGCGCGCACACACACACACACACACAGGCCGCAAGAGTGCCCCGGTTTTTGAGAGATGAAACTTTTCACTGTTCATTCCTGCAGCTCATCGAGGAAGTGAAGGTCAAGCAGCCCGAAGTGGAGTCTGTTCTGAAACGGTGCGATCAGCTGTACAAGGAAGGCCCTCACGGCCAACTGGACAAGGTAAGGAAATGAGAAAAGGCCGCATCAGTAGAAATCCGTTGATGTGTAACTCTGTGCGTGTGGTGCCAGATGAAGTACGTCCAGCTGAGGGAAGACTGGGCTGTGATCCTGGAGCTGGTGCGACAGCACAAGGAGAGGATGGCGGTGCCACTCGTCGCCAAGAAAGCCAGTAAGACTCCCTGATTGGATGGTTTCCACACTTCACCATACATCAGCGTGGATACTTTTCTTTTTCAATTTCCAAACTGTGTTTATTACTTTTTTAGTTCATTACATTGTACACTACAACGTCCCCGCTCCTCCCACACACTTATGCACCGACAAGTAATTCAAAATAAAAATTCGTCAATATATACATGTTTGTGACCTCTATTATGTTGCCTATAGCTGTCCTTTACAACAATGGTTGGTACAATGGTTTACTCGTGGGTTTATGTAAGCTTTGGTGTCAACTTTTACTCTACACATGTATATTTGTCCTCCCAACATACATAGCAAGACTTGGAAGACTTGACCTTGAGTTAATACATCCATAAACTTGGACTATATGTAAAAGTGGACGCTGTCATTTGAACATCAAACCATACACAGGGTTGGGTACCGAGAACCGGTACCAACATAGCACCGGTTCCTACACGACCAACCGCACCAAAACACAACGCAGATTTCGGTGCTTGATTTCGGTTTCTGAGCCGATTGAAAAACTTTATTTACACACTCTAACGATAGCTTACCGCTTACGGTTATGGTCTGTATGACTCTAGTTTAACCATAATTGATTAAACGAACACAATGCAGTATCAAACAGGACTTGATAGATATTTAGACCATAAACTAAACTAAAATGTTCACAGTGTTTAATGTTAAAGAATCAAGTGGGAAGTTGGGCCATTTACCTTTCAATACAACCACACTTCTTTCTGTAACCTCTGAGTGGCCCCCTTCTGATCAGTAGAGAGAATGCCATTTTGACGATCCTTCCTTATTGATTTCAACTTGTGCTATAAATTGACATAAATAAGTGTCATTTTAAAAGTCCTCTGTGTGTGTGTGTGTGTGTCCCAGATGAAAGTCTGACAGGAAGTTCCCTGCCTGAATCTGCAGCACTGGCTCAGTTCAACAAGTCCTGGGCTGAGCTCACCGATTGGCTGACCATGCTGGACAACATGGTGCAGAACAAGCGCGTGGTGGTGGCTGACCTGGAGGACATCGGCGACAACATCAATAGCCTCAAGGTCAGACCCTCCCCCCTGCCTGCATGGAAGCAGGAAGCTGTGATCTGTGAACAACACCCTGATTCATTGCTAACGGACGTAAAAATATGTGTTTTTAGGTGTCGATGCAGGAGCTGGACCAGCGGCGCCCCCTCCTGGAGAGACAGGTTACAGCAGCCCAGAACCTGAAGAACAAGACCAGCAACCAGGAGACCCGCAATGCTATCACTGAACGCAGTACGTCCCACACAGATATTTACTATGTCTGTACATGCTATAATTATGAAAGCTGTGAATTTAAATGATTGGATGTGGCTAGTGCTGACTTCGGCTAAAACGGTATGCTTGTTTGCGTTCGAAATTCCCCAACCAAACGTAGCGTTGACCAATGAAATGTGCATGCAGTAT
Organism: Pungitius pungitius; assembly: GCF_949316345.1. Classification (NCBI taxonomy): domain Eukaryota; kingdom Metazoa; phylum Chordata; class Actinopteri; order Perciformes; family Gasterosteidae; genus Pungitius; species Pungitius pungitius. The sequence continues at coordinate 22,990,023 of NC_084902.1, read as the reverse complement.
CCCACAGCCCACCACTTCAGATCATGCTTGTGCAAAGCAGAGACCACAGCGAGCCGTTAGCTTCCCAAAGCTAGCTGAAAACTAAGGAGGTGACCATCAAGGTCTGCCAACGTTGTAGCTATGAGCTGTGATGAATCTCGTAGTTCCTTTCAAGCTTGGACTGATCACACTCATCTTGAAAGTGCTACTGTAATTTAAACATAAATAATATACATATATAATTTTCCATTTGAATTTCTTGCCGGTCATTGTAGTTGACAGGCTTCAGATCCATTGGGAGGACACCCAGACGAAACTCTACGACAGGACAAAGCAGGTCTGCAGCATGCAGCGGGACTCCACCGATTGGCTGGACGCTAAGAAGGCGGTGGATCCCCACGTTAAGCGGGCCAGTGAGAAGATGGAGTCCTGGCAGGAAATCACGTACACGGTGGACGCCTTGAAGAAACAAAACGCGGAGCTAAAGGTCGGGGAGAAATCTTTCATGCTCAAAATCTCTGTTTCAGATCTAAATTATTATTGTTAGTGTGATTATTAATTGTAATTAAACACATTTAGAAGTCGAGAGTTCTTTCAGTTGGTAAGTTTCTCTCTTTGCCCCTTTCCCTTTCTTCCTCAGCTCTTTGCAAGGGAGCTGCAGCAGTGGCAGGGACAGGTGGATGAAACCAACGCACTGGCTGGCAAGCTGCTGACACTTTACGCTAATGACGACACGCACAGGGTCACCCAGGTCAACGACAACATGGTGGTCACCTGGACGCACATCAACAGACGGTAAGACACTGAATAGGTAGATATTTATGTATTATATATATACATATATATATATATATATTATATAACACTATGGGCATCATGTACAAACACTTTTGTGCCCAATTCAGGCATATTTGTATTCCAATGTGCACGTAAAAGCATGACGAGGTATGTACAAACATGCCGCATTGAGGTGAAAGCGCAGACTGCCTGTCGCGGAAACTAAATCACTTTCCGTATCACACATATGTATTGAAAGGGAAAGTGTGATTTTCCCATAAAGAGATGGGAGGGGATGCGTAAAGTGCGCCTGATTATGTATTCCTCGGTATGTACAGAAACCGCCCGTTGAAGTGTGCCTCTAAAAATTCTCCGCCACTTAAAAGCAGGTGCACACAACAAATGCGGGTTTCCTCACATAGTGCGTACAGTAATCCGAGCCAGACGGCGACGTAGGCCAAGGGGACAAGCTAAATGCCTTTTTACCATAATGATCCCACTTTTGCAGTTTAATGAACACGGCATCATTACGTGTTACAGATAAAGCAGCCATGCAATATTACAGTAAAATAAAAAAAATTGCTCGCTATGTGCAGTATAGTGGGCGGAGAAAGACTCTGATTACCTGATGAGCTGCAGGTTTTGTAAATACAAAAACTGAAGTATCACAGCAAGCGCTTTCTGCGCGTTTTCATATGTAAGTACATGAGGCCCTCTGTGTTTTCTTTCTGAGTTTATGGTGTGTGCCATTGAATCAACCGGAAGATACAAGAAAACTGACCTTGGGCTTGATTGGCTGTTTTATTTTGTATTTCCCTGCCCCTTGTGTCCTGCGTTCACTTTGCTTCCTACCCTGTCTAATCACCTGCAGCTCCCTAGGGTATTCAAAGCTTGTGTCACAACCTAACGTGCGTCTCATCATGTGTGGCCCTCTAGAGTTTCGGACCGAGAGGCGGCTCTGGAGGCGGCTCTGAAGTTGCTCCATCAGTCCTACCTCGACCTGGAGAAGTTCCTCAACTGGCTGACGGAGGCCGAGACCACCTGCAATGTTTTAATAGACGCTACCAACAAAGAGAGGATGCAGGAGCAGCCGGAGGCCGCCAGGAACCTGCTGGCACAGTGGAAGGTAAGTCCCAATGTAATGCATCACGTCTGTATTCCTTTGAAGTGAAGGAGGCTTTTGCCCAGCTGGACACACCGCAGCAATTTGTGTTCCTGCTGCTTGTGTAAAGCAGAAGAGGAACAAAAGCTTTTTGCACTAAACTTCTCAAAGTCATACCGTCGGAATCCTGTAGGTAAGGAAAAAAAGGTCTCCCTTTTGAAGATGCAGTTTTACAAATGTGCAGTAATATGACTCCAACTGGGAAAGATATTGTTGGTGCTCGCTTGTGTCTGATATGTCTTCTGGCATTTCCGTAGTTAAAGTTATATACTGTATATATATATATATATATATCCTCATACAACACAGGGACAGACATACAATTCAGATGAACCACATTGGTAACGCAACAAACCCAAAGACCACTTTGGCTCCCTTGTGTGATTGGGTCAGTGGAGAGCAGGGGTCCCTTTTAATCAGAGGGTTGGGGGTTCAATCCCCGGCTCCACTAGTCTAACCATTGGCGTGTCCTCGGTCAAAGCACTTGACCCTAAAATAGTCTCTGGTTGCTGTGCCTATGATGTATGTGAATGGTACAAATGGGCAGGTTGTGCAATGTGAGGCGTCCTGTCAGCAATGTATGAATGATGAAATTCATTATGTTCTCACTAATATTCTTTTGGAGATTGCCTTCTTGATATTATGAGGATGATCTAAAATGATAAACTCCTAAATTTGTGTTTATTCAGTCAAGAAACCATAACACCTGAGAAGTTTTGGATGAACGTCATCACACTGTAGTGAAGCCAGCCATCATTCGCATAGATTTTATCAAATCAGCCGAAACCAAAAAAGTGACATTTATAGTAAGTAGAATCAAAAGTCCCAGATGAAGTTGATAGAGGAGGTCAGGTAGAACTAGTTATAGACATGGCAAAGTTATAGAACAAAGGTTGTATGCAAAGTGGATGTAATGTGTATACATACAATAGGAGTCATTTGACTTCAAAAGAAGTAAATCACGAGTTATCTGTGTCTCGTAAAAATGCCCATGAAATGTGATGGAAATGTCTTGATTATTGGATTTTGGGTTGCTCAACAAAGAAAAATCATTTGCATGAATAGTTAATACATAGATTTGTATCGGTATGTATTATCAGATATCTTCTTGCAAATTGGAGGGCTTTTCTTGGAAATTTACTAATTTTAATCTGACATTTTTTTCACAGGATAGTAGATGTTAATGCATTTAGTCAGATGTGACCCATCAGACAGTCAGTACATATTCCAGTTTGTGACCGAGGGACTTAGGACTTCCCGTCCTCCTTGACTACCCGCCCCGGCTGGTATGACAGGAATGCTGACACAGCAGTATAGAGACATCTTATTGGCTGATCGCTGTCTGGCAGACAAATGTAAAAATCCCCCCCGCCCCCACTGCATTGTGGGGGCTAAAGGGAACGCTCTGTTCTGCAAGAGAACATATTTTGACCCCCGGCCATCACCCTGCACCCACACACACACACACACACACACACATGCATATTGTCAAGGACACAATATGCTGCAAACACGAAATATTTTGGAAATCAATTTTCAGATACACACTTCCTATCGACACACACACACACACTGTCAATACAACAGCAGCACTGTAGGCAGAGCTGAGATAGTCTTCTGTGTCCAATTATAATGGCGGGCAGCAACGCAGAATAGCATCCAGGGAGCGCGCGCACACACACACACACACACACACACTCAGGGGCACTGAATGCAGATAACGTTTAATTGGAAAATGAGCGCACTCATAGTTTATGCCCCCTTTCAAGTTCTCTCTGCCTCGTTCCTCCCCTCGTCTCGTCCTCGGCCTCTTTTCAAACTCGTACCGACTCACACCCCCCCGAGAACTCCGTCTCCATTTTTTGATGGGTAACCAACACTCCCTCCATCCCTCTGGACTCTCCCTCCCCCCCGATCCCTCTCTTTGTCACACTCATTTGAACAGAGGGCACGCTCATGCAGTCACGTTGAGTGCTATAATCTCGAGGAACTCAAAGAAGCACATGATGATGCTTCTCCTTCTGATTCTTCTTCGTTGTGACATTCTCCTTTTGTGGATTCCAGAGTAAAGTTTTTCGAGGATGCTGCGAAGGAAGGTCTACCGTGTTCAGGTTGGAAATGACCGAGGAGTGATGTTCTCTAGCAAACATTGTTTTCCTAAATCGAGGGGGCTTTATTTCAGGACTAATGTGTCATCCGTCCGATTTAAAATCGAGCTAATCGATCGAGCAAGTGTTTGTGTGTTAGCCTATAAATTGGATTAATTAAGATGTACCACAATTGTCGCAGTTTTACATGCATCTTAGTGGGTACAATCAAGTATTTTTCAGCTGAATGAGTTATCATTTGGTTGTCTTTGTTACTGTTTCGGGGTCCTGCATGACGCCCATTTCTTCCACTTTTCTACCATCTGCGTTCTGCCACTTTTGCTGTTGCCAATACTCCACGTGAATGCAGAATCCGTTGTTCAAGGTATTCAGGCAGTTTAGACTCACATATGAAGGCATAGGGCTTGGACTGAGCAAAAAACACAGAGGGGATGGAGCCTACTGCACTTAATCCTAACATAGATAAAAGCCGTTTGCCGCCATGTTAATGCTCTGAATGTCAAATACAGCTCCTTGTAAGAGTTCCAGTAATGCCTTGCCTGCTGGAGAGCTCGACACAGCTGGGGTCACAGCGGTCAGTTACCTGCTGATTCCAGCCTGAATAACGCATCATAAAGGGCTCCATCCACAGCACTTTAAGCGCTGCATTACGGCTCGATCCTGCTGTTCCCTTCAAATTGCTCTCTCTGATCCTGATCATATCACTGCCTGATCAAGCGGTGGACGGACTAGTGAATTTACTGAAAGATGGCCCCCGTTAACAAGAAAAGTGTGTGCTCCAACAGGATTTACTTTTTTGGCTTTTTTTCTTAGTCTGTTTCTCTCTCTCTCTCTCACCAGGACCTTCAGGTGGAGATCGACAGCCAGACGGAGTTGTACCACTCCCTGGATGAGAACGGCCAGAGGATCGTGGCCTCGCTGGGGGGCTCGGAGGACGGGGCTCTGCTCCAGAGACGACTGGACAACATGAGACAGCGGTGGAGCGACCTGCGCGACAAGACGCTCAGCATGAGGTGAGGCTCCCGGAAACTCTATCGGAGTTTTGGTTGGAGCAGAAGAGACGACAAAAAAACAAACACAACAACAACAACAACTGGGATTTGTGTCCCAAGGGCCCACCTGGACTCTGAGATGGCCCCATGGAAGAGGCTCCACATGTCGCTGCAGGAGCTGCTCAACTGGCTTCGGCTGAGAAGTCAACAGCTGGAGAAGGAGCCGCCTGTCGGGGGCGACGTGCCCGCCGTGCGGACACAGCTGGACACGCACCGGGTAGGAGGGGACATACCATATCGATATGAAAACGCATTTTGCCCAACCAATTCTGGTGTACATTTTGCTCATTAGACTTCACAGTCACATGTTGATGTACTGTGCATGTTGCACACACGCATGTCCACCAACAAAAAGTGGCAATGTGAACTTTTATTTTTTGCGATCAGACAATTAGGCATCTGATGGTATCAGAACACATCATTGCCCAAGGATGCACATCCACATGGACTTGCGGAGCGGGGATTCTCACTTGTTAATTATCCATGCTGAGTCATAATAAAGAGAACACGCCTCAGAACCTGCAGCTCAGCAGGCAAGCAACAGAAAGAGCCTAATTGATCCTTTCATAACAAAAGATTAGTTGTTCCGTTGTAGAAGCAGACTTAATGTCCCTCTGACTAACATTGCGCGGGTCGAAGGCTGAGAAGAAAGGGAAAGCGAGGACAGGTTAAAGGAAACCCAATTTTATGCAAAAAGGGGAAAATAGAAAAGCGAGATTAATGGCTTTGCTGATTTGTTCATTTCATGTGTAAAGCTATGAGTCTCAAAATGGGGAGTTCTGGTAGGTATGCATTAGTGAAAAGGCTTTTAGTCAAAGTGATGCATAATAGATCCAGACATGTTTTAATATGAGGGGAGACAAACCATTGAATCCAACAGTGTGCATCCTTCCACCAATGCTTCAAAAACATATGCAATAAGATGTGTTGACTCCTGGGGGTGGTTTTTTTTTTCCTTACAGCAAGTTCCTTATTTTCAATCAAAGGCAACAGCGTTCATGTTGGTTTTTGCGTGTGTGCATGCGTGTGTTGTCACAGGGCTTCAGGAGGGAATTGAGAGCCAAAGAGCCAGTCGTCACCAAGGCTCTAGACGATGTGGAAGTCTTTCTGTCCGAGCTGCCCCGGGAAACACCGTCTCCTGAGCAGAGGGGTACACACACACGCACACACACACACACACACACAAGTGTCTGCATGCAGAATGCCGCAGGAATGAGGAAAAAGAAAGCACTGAGTTAACATCCTCCCCAAGTCCAGGTGTTGTTTTTATTGGGCCTTTGGTTGAATCAAAGTGTATGTTGTGTTCCACAACATAAAGCTATTTAGGGAACACCCAACTGGGGAATTTTGAAGCTTTTAAAGTGGATGTTGGTACCAAGTAACTAAAAGTCATCACATAGGTCCGCCATGTAGCTGAGTGGTAGGGAAGCCGAGTCAGGTGATCGTGGTTTGATTTGTTTGGTTTATTTACTTGATAAACCAGCTGAAGCGTAGCTTTTACTTTTTGTATTGAAGCAGCTAGCTTGAAGCTTTAGAAACAGGAAGTCTACGTTTCTATAAAACACAAAATTCTTCAAAGTCACACCAAAACAATATAGATTGATGAATGGTTCTACAAGCAAGAGGAGAAATATATTACGTTTCATTTTAAAGGTACATTGATAAGATGGATCAAGCGGCATAAGCCCTCTTCTGGCATTATCTGGATTTGATTATTTACATTTGAACACACCTGCCAATCCGATGTTGAAACAGTGGAATAAAAGCTAGTAAACTACCAGATTAGCGCTGTGGAAAATATGAATTCAACTGGCCTGTCTCCTGCCCCCCACCCTAAAGCTCCTTATCCTTTCATCTCTGACTCACGCAGTGATCTTTGGACCTTGGTAACAGCTTGGTAACAACCTCACACAAGCCCTCATGCACACACGCACTGACTTCCCTGTTCACCATGGCGGCAGCCCAGTTACCAGGCTCATGGAAAGTAGCTGAACTTAAACTGTGGCCCATTAAACACATTCAGAGACACTCGGGGAACACAGAGGAGAAAGGGTGAACTCACTTCCTCTCTGCGCCTTCCAAATAGCGGCACCCGGAGACGCCTAAAACAGTGAATTCTTTTTGAGAATATGGCGTTTTCATCGCTTTACCGAGAACCCGTGTTTCGGTAAACTGCACAAGTGGTTCCACACGTGCTTTGTTGACTCGGAAGGAGCCTTCGCTTTTGGCTGCCCAAAAGTTGCATAGGTGAAGACATTCGATTGGACAGCAGGTTCCCCCTTGATGGCCATGTTATGCTGTACGTTGCAGCCGTGGGCCACAGGGTTAGATTCCGTCAAACACTTTCCAGCAGGTTTTCTAAAAGGAAATCAACACATACTGGAAGGTCCATTTTCTTTTATTAAAATCCCTTTTTGGTTACTTCACGCCGAAATTATTCAAATATTAGATGTATCAGGGCAGAAAAATAAGGGTTTTTCGGTTTGCAAATTCTTTTCAGCTCCAGCTATCTGCTTTCATTGCCGCCCCCCCCAAGATGTTAATCCGAGACCTCTTCCGTCCGCCCTCCCTTAGGTATCAGCCCCATGGAGCGCGCCCAGAACGTCGGGCGAGTCCTCCGCAAAGAGGCGGACGATGTGGCGACCAGATGGGACGGGCTCAGCGGCGATTCGGACGACTGGCAGAGGAAGCTGGAGCTGGCTCTGGATAGGCTGATGGAGCTCCAGGAGGCAGAGGACCTGCTGGACGGACAGCTGCGGCAGGCCGCCATGGTGAAGGAGTCGTGGGAACCCGTGGATGAATCCCTGCTGATCCACTCCCTGCCGGAGCACATTGACAGAGTCAAGGTCGGACCGAATGGCGCTCGCTTCAAAAGTATGAGGGGGGGCCTGCGAGAGGCAAAGAGATACGACAATAAATGTGTCGTGTTTAGGGTTTAGGGTACATGGGGGAAATTGAATCATAATGCTCCAATTTAGAACATTGAGTACTAAAACAAAAACAAACCACCTGTATTTACACATGAAAAGAAAAGTAAGGAACATTCTGGACTCTACAGAGGAAAGTAGACACATTAGGTCCAACTCAAAGGAAGTGAGATCACGGTTTTAGTTGATTGTAGTGTCATTGCAGAAATTTTGTAGAACAATTAGTAAGTTAGCTAAGCTGACTGGTAGCCTCAATAAGCACATTTCCTTGTCTCCCATTTCTAGTAAATGCAATGATCTCAATAGATCACAATAAACAAGCTAAACAACTGGACTTTACATGACGGCTGCATCAGTTTCTCCTTGAGAAATGACTGAAGGCGGGACTACTAACAACGCAAATGTCCTCTCAGCACTTTAATCAACGCAGCGGGATACAAATGACAAATTGATTTTGAACGTGCGTCTGTGTTGCAGGAGTTCCAAGAGGAGATCGCTCCAATTCAGGACGACGTAACACACATGAACCACTTGGCGTCTACTTACGGCCCGCCCGGCATCCAGCTGTCGCCCGGCAACCTGGAGCGCATCGAAGATCTCAACACGCGCTGGAGGCTGCTGCAGGTATGGACGCATACGGACGCTCCTATCCAATGGGAGTATATACCGTGCAGGAGAAATCCATGGCGATGTAGAAAATTGACAACGCTAGTTGAACTAGGGTAGCGTTTTTTACCCTGACTATTTCTAACAGAGCCCAGGAGGAGTCCAGCTTTGCAAAACTTGCACCAACCTGCCCACCGCACAGCTCAGAGAGCCTGTGATTAAACACACACCCACAGCCTTTCATGTGCTCTACTATTTCACTGTGGTTAGAATTTAAAAATAAATATTAAAATAAATATCCTATGTGACTATGTTAGTCCAAACATCCGTATGCTGGTGTACAACTTGGTCAGTCCTTTGATGCTAAATGCTATAATGGCAAAACACACTTCAAACAGCATCAGCAGTTCACCCTGTATCTAGTGATACCATTCATATCGCAGACAAACCATGCCAAAGGCTAATGGTATACAAGTACAATACCCACCAAGCCATTGGAGCGGATGAATCCGATATGTGTAAACAACCAGAACGCAACAAAGGGGTACTCATCAAAAGCCACCAAGCCATCAAAGCTGAGAGATTATAAATATACCTTACCTTTTTCGGTAATGCAATAGACTACAGGCCGCGCCATCTTTCTTCCTCTTCTGTCTCTCTGTATCGCCAATAGGGGGCTTCGATCGTCAGTTTTTTACAGCCAATCAAACATTTTGAGCATCACTTGACGCTCCACCCATTTTGTCTTCTATTTTATAGGGCTGTTTGTGACATTTTTTGAGGCGAATCTCAAAATTCAAACTTTTGTTTGTGCCTAATATTAATATATTTCTTCACCAATAACATATAAACTGATTTTTACACATCATGGCAGTCTCAGGGGTTCCCTTTCATCCCCACAAAGACTTTTTTTTATCATGGGTGTGTCATTTTTGGAGCAGAGGCCAAAAAAACAGCCTCAGTGCACTGAGGGTGGATGATGTTAATAATCCATTGCATGGCGGATCTCTTGCAGGACTCACCACACTCGCAACTAAAGTATAATCGTTTCAGGTTAACATTCACACATAAAAGAGTGTGTGGATCTGTCGGCATATGTGTGTTGTGTAGTGTAGTCGCACAAGGTGTGATCAGGGGCAGCGTGGGGCTGTCAGTCTCAATGAAGCCGTTGGCAGCCACGCTGGAAGTCAAACAATGATTATCACCAGGGGCGACAACCAGAGCCAATCAGCTGCCAGAGAGACCAACGGATGTGACGGATCCACAGGCCAAGATGGCCACCGTGATGACACCGCACAGACCTGACCAGACGGCCAGTCTCTTTGAAGTCAGCGCCCAACCAGATGCTAGCACACACACACACACCTGCATCCACATCCACATTTTCTTGTAGGGAAGGCGAGAACACACGGGTAGTCAATGTAGACAATACATTAATTAATAAATACAGTACCGATCAAATGTTTGGACACTGCTCCCTAAAAGCGGAATGGCTTTTAGAAACCTAACAGTTGATGGTGCAATACTAGTTTTGGATAAATTGTGTGAAATTATTGTTAGCAAGCGAGCTAACCGGTGTATGGACTAAAAAGGAAGGATTCTTACTTTCATCCTTCACTTTTAATGGCTTTGTAAATATAGCCATTGTCGGAAACCGCAAGATACTTTCATGATTTTCACAGGCCTGAGCGGATATAAACTGGTAGGAAACGAATCGAGTATTTCATTTGGACAGAAAAAGGGGATTTAACAGCCAGCTTTTCAAAAGTCTGCTTCCGTTGCAGGTGGTTTATTGAGAGCGGGAGGTTTGCCCAGGAATATTGGCCTCACTTTTATCGACAGGGTGATGGATAGATATCTGTGTGTGCGTGCGTGAGCGCTTTTGCCTGCTCTGTGTCCAATATGTGTTTCTGCTTTTATGTTTTGTGCTTAACTAAATGTGGCAGAAATTTGTGTGTGTGTGTGCGTGCGTGCGTGTTACATGCTTATTCAGGTCACTTTAGTTGGTTCCGAGCGGTCTGTCGTGCCTAAAAGGCTTGAAGCTGACTGGTTGGCGCGGGGACACGGTGCACTCTGACTAATTTAAACAAATTCCTCCTCAACAATCCCGCACCTCTTGTTTGTACAATTCTATTTAGGTCACCATGGATACGGGGAAAAGCCACTCAGACATAAATGGATTGAGTGAGGTGGACTCAAAGGTAATTTCATTGTTTGGCTTCATGTCACATTAAAGGCTGGTCATTGCTGTTGTGCCTTCATTATCTTCATCTGTTCCATACCAACAATATCTCATTAGCGGCCCAACTTATATGTGGTGTGGATGAAAGGTTGGCGCATCAATCAGCGGTCGGCTCCGACTGAGTAATAATTACGTGCCTCGATCCCTCTGCGGCAGGACTACTATCATGCGAAGTTGAGAGCTTTTCGATGATTCTCTTCCTTTTCAGTAGCTAATAAGTGTCAGACAAAGGTCTGCGTGCCGGCTGGAGCCGCTCGCGTCGCCCGGTAACATCAGACCGTAGAACGCCGTGCCAGGGAAGCGTCGGTGGTTTCATCGGAACACGGCTCGCTGTCGGGTGGCAGTCTTTTTTTTATGTGAATTGTGCATCAGAGTTTCAAAGGCACAATGGAAGCAGCTCTTTCTGAGAAGTTGCAGAGTGATGGAGATACATATTCCTATCAAGGGTTCCGAAGTGATCTGAGGCATTCTGACCTGTGTATCCCGTCCTTTCAGGGTGTTCTTTGTGTTGACAAATAGCGTCTTCTTCAAACTGCATTATCGTTTATGTCACTTTTCCTTTTATATGCATACTAACAAAGTATTGGTATGTGTATTAGTTCAGATCCTGAGGGGCAGGTGGCCCCTTGTGTGGCAGCCTTTGCTATCAGCGGGGTGGAAGGTTGGTATGTAAGCGTGATATAAGTGGAAGTCAGTTTACCATTATGCATTTAAGTTTACTGCATTGTAGGGTAGGTTAATGTGTTGGCAAATGAGTGCCTACCAAAAATCACTTTATTTGATACTTTCTTCATGAAAAATAAAACTGGTGTTATGGAAATCAAAAGTAAAAGTTGACTTATTTAAGATCATGTGATGTCACAAACTAGCCTACTTACTCAACCAGAGGGATGTAGTTTTTAATCGCAAGGTTGGCAGTTCAATCCCTGGTTGCTCCATGCCCCTTGTCAAAGTGTCCATAAGCAAGGCACCTAACCCCTAACTGCTTCCCCGGCGCCTTTATGGCAGGTGTACTGCTCCACTGTGTGGGATGGGTTAAATGCAACAATTTCCCCACAGGAATGAATATTGGATACTTTCTTTCTTCTTCCTCTTCATTTTTGCTGAATGTCAAATGCCCTTTTCCTACACTGTTGAAATTCATTTAAAAAAATGAAAATCGTTAAAAGTATTTACCTTCGCTGAATGAATCTGTAAGCCAGCAGGCTAGTGTGTGTGCCCCGCTGGGCTTAGCCCCCCCCCCCCCCCCCCTCCCCTCTGTGTGTACGTAAGGGCAGCCCTGATTTGGCACAATTACCTCGACTCCATCGAGATAGACGGCTCATGGAGAGCTGGAAGAGGCTCACAGGAGACTGCTGCCTCCCTCTAAGTCCCCCACTATAGATTCAATTATCTCCTCCATGCTTGTCTTTGTGCCTCCTCCCCACCCGGTCCCTCCATCTCGCTCACTCTTCTTGTACTCTTCTTTTTTCTTTGGGCACATCACGTGTCGGTGGTTCACAGTGATACAAAATCACTCACGCCATTGCATAAAGCCATTCTTAACTTTGCGGTAGCAGTAAGCTGAAGTTTTGTCCTCACTACATTATCCACTGATTTCCATCCGTCTGTCTGAATTAATTTGTCTCCATCTTCCTCCGTCAGCTGTCTGTCAATGAGCATCTGAAGCAGCTGACGGACGCTCACAAGGACTTTGTCCTTCTGCACGGTGAGTGAAACACACACACACACACACGTATGTGGAAATCTCCCTGCATGCATTCTGGTGAATTGATGAGGGAGAGGGTGGAACAACAGGTCGCTGAATAACTCTTCAACAAACCTACGATGGCCTATCGACCTGTTTATGGAACGTGTTTATTTTAGTTCCATTATAACAGAGGGCTTAAGCCAATACGAGGGAGGCTCTCATCCGTATCACATTCACATTTGGATTTATCTCCATCATGGATTGATGTATTGAATGAAAAGGCAGCGGCCGTGTCCTCTTCTTCCACATGGGGAACATTCAAAGAGGGAAAAAATAACATTATGGGCTAACTAAACTGCAAAGAGCTACCTGGTTCTTTTTCCATGACTATATAGCTTTTAAAACAATGGGACACAAACGATGGGATTGGACACAGGTCATGTAGAATTATGAGGAAACTAACTCTTGGAAACCATTAAACATTGCAGATTGTTGATGTATTAAAATGTGAGACCATAAGCATGTTTTTTTCTCTTTTAATGTCCACCTGGCGCCACTCATTAAACAGCTAGCTGCTTTTTTCTCATCAATTATCCCTGTAGTTTAATCACATGATGCTCGTGGCGGTTATTATAATTCCCAATCCACAGTGGGGGGGCTAGAAAAAAAAAGAAAATGAACTATTCTGATGTAAATTAGACTTCAATTACATATTGTGTAAGAGGAAGGAAAAGTTGGCAGAACAACAACCACATCTACTAAATAGATATCACAGTACAAAAAGTGAGAGATATCATGTCCTATTATCTCATATACGAATGTTTCTTCTCGCTTAATCACTAAGCAATAAGCAAATCTAACAGGACAGTTAGAGTCTGATTGGGGTACAATCAGAATTACAATGAGGGATAATGTGAGATTGTACACATTTTTTTTTCTTCCTGTCTCTGCTGCATTGGTATGCACCGCATGTGTTCCTCGAAGCACTGCTGTTTTTTAACCGCAGCAGTTTCCACCCGCGGGGCGCAATAACGCAATTACAGCGGGTAGCTTCAGCCTCAACATCTGATTGGTTCTGAGGGGCGATCCGACCGCGCTGACTATTCCCAGAGAGCGCAGCCCGCTGCAGCCGACTCTTGTGGGCATGATAAACGAGATAATGAGCAATAACTCGTTTGTGCCATTTTTCATTATCACGCAGATATTACTTTGAACCAAACTTTACACTACACATGTGCAGTTTTGCCTGCGTGCACGTTTCCCAGGACGGCCGCGCTCAGGAGGTCGCTCGCGCAGTAAAATGTGTTTGAGTTTAACAGCATGCGGTGTGCACGCTTGTTTTGACCTTTTGTTTCTATGTCTCAGCAGGATCTGTAGAGAGCCCCTTTGAGCAAGGCACCTCCCCCAACAATGTGCCGTACTACATCAAGTAAGTAGCTGCCACTGGTCCACACACACACATTGTGACCCAATGAGTTACCTGCAAGTCAATTCACCATTCAGGTTTGGAAAGGTTTGTTGTAGGCAACAAAAGTAGTGTTGACAGATAGCTCTGTTTACTTCAAGTGGATACAGAAATGTTCAAGAGAAATGTTAACAACTGTTAAATCAAAACCTACAATATTACAATTAAATGAATTGTGAGTTATGGCGAAGCCAAATTCTGCACTGATATTACCCGATGTTGCTGTGTGTCAATGGAATCCTTCTAAAGTAAAACTACGCTCTCTTTTAGCTCTATTATTATCAGCTATTTCCATAGCTTTGTTCTGGTCCTCGTCAGATTTCATTTCACAAGGAGAAAAACAACAGAACAAAAACAGGGATTTATAAAACTCTAAAAATCAATTTAGCTCAGCCTGGACATTCCTGGTGCCTGAAGGACAAGTGTGGCCAAAAGAAGCATCATTGTGCTCTACTTTCACATTTGGTGCTTTCAATGCTTTAACCGTCTGTTCAGCCAATCCTTCGATGCCACTATCCAGCCAAATCCCAGGTAACCTTTGAGCACTTTGCACTATGACTCGTCTCAGGGTAAGTGAGGGTTGCTGGTTAAAGTCCCCAAGCCAATTGATTTTGGGTCAAAATGACAGGAAGAAATTATTGGCCAGTGGTATTGGTTCATATACCAACTGATAGAAGTTTGTCACTGGTTGGTAACTGAATACTAATAGTTGGTGACACCTCGGAAGGGCCCGTGAAAGATGTCTGATTACATTTAAAGTCAGGGAATCCTTCAACGTGATCGGGTCAAAGCTAGTGACTCGATGCTAAGCTACCTTCATGGTGTAGTCGCACAGGCTACGGCTTTTTCATTCATGCTGACGATCACATGATCGTCCTTACAAGGTTCCCAAAATGTGTTTAAGCTGATATTAAAATTGCATAGGCCACATAGGGGGTCCCGAATTTTACCACATTGTTTCCTTCATTATGCCTCAAAACACGCTCGTGGAGCGGTGAAGTGATGCTGTTGTGGCTCAGACCGGTACCACCCATCGGCAGGACAACAAAGAACCAATCAAATATCCTCAATAAACTGAATATATATTTAAGAAAGGGCTGCGATGAATGTATTGCGGCTTTAAAGTCTTCATCGTTGCAAAGCCTCGTTTTGTTCAGATCAACGCTGGTGTGAGTGTTTTTTTTTTTCTTCTAAAGACTAAATCTTAAAAGTAATGAAAGTAAAGTGTGAAAGAATGTGTATTTTAGACACTGTTGTTTAATTGTTAATGTTATTTTAAACACAAAACTACACTCATTTTTTCATTTTGGCTGCAGAATTCCACCGGGTGGAACATGTTGAACTAGTAACTCTTCGTGTGTTGTCCTCGTGCACTTTGCTCTCAACTCTCCATCATTTCACGGCTTTGTTTGACGTGCCAACAATCTCCCCACATTTGGCCAGGACGTTTTCAAACCACAGTCTGTTAGGGACACTGTGGTGGTCCTAACAAGCTTAGCATAGCGGTGCGTTAAGTGGTCCGTTTGCCACTCGCCCCCCTTCTGTTTGACACGTGGAGGAATTCCGCTGCACAGTTCTTCGCTGTATGTCTCGGCCTCTGTTTGTTTCACTTCCAATGCAAAAAGCTCTTTCCATCTTTATTTAACTGACTGCGACTAGCGGCCATTTCGTTTCCACGGTCAACTAACATACGTTGACTACTTAAATACCTTGTTGCATTAATTGCATAGATAAATGTGATTATGTTGACAGCCCTAGAAAATACATAACACTAGATCATGTTACGTTTTTTGAAAGACAAAGAAATATCTCTTTTCTCCCATAACAAATTAAAATGTTTCGAATGTTTTGAATTCATTAGCAATAAAAAATACCCTATCCTCAATGTATTGCCTCGACAACTTTATGGGCCATTGTTGGCTAACGTATGCAAGTTTTGGTTATTTATTGCTGTATAACTAACATCACCAACTCATTTCAATAGCCCCGCTGTACATTTACCAACAAGACCTCATCAATCAGTGGCCTGATTGACAGGTCTCCGTGGTAGCAACCCATACACTGGATGGGACCATCACTTACACTGATGATGATCATGCTGTATCAAGGATGATTTGATGAGTGGCCGACACATTCAAGGTTCAACTCCCCACCTCACATTCCCAGCCCATTGGTCAGACTAATCCCACAATGCCACTGGTTAACCTTGCTTCCCGCCGCCTGTTCAGTGGAGGAAGCTTGCACGGTAGATTGCATGGGCTTGGCAATCAGTAACAAGCGGTTTGTTATGTTTGAGTTAACGCGTAATGACCGAGTGAGACGTGAAATTAAACGCACGCGTGAATGTGGGGGAGAAAACCCTCTGGACTGAGACAATGAGAGAGGAGGAAGGATGGAGATGACTAGAAGTGACAGATTCTCCTCTTCACATGCAGTGATAAAGCTGGAGCTGACCAGATGACCGAGGCCCTGTGAGTGCCCGCTGAACGCAGACACAGACACACACACACACACACACACACACAACTTGACATACTCTACTGTACTTGGCGTGAATATATATAGAGAGAGACGTGGGAAGAATGAAAACATATGGATTTGTGTCACAAATGTATTAACATATGCCAACAAACATTATGTGGCCAAAGGTACGTGGACACCATAACATCATACTCATATGTGATTGTTGCACATGTCATCCACTGTTCTTCTTCCTTTACTCAAGCGAATCAGAATCCATTATTAGACATCGGTTTAGTTTCCAAGGGACTAAAGCAAAGACTGATACTGAGGACCACTGGTTGGTCCAACAGTATTACAACCAGTGTCTCCTGCCCTTTTTATACAGCCGAGCTACCATCATGAGGGCCACAATTTTGAATTCACCCAGCCCAAATTTGGTAATATGCCAGCTTGTAACAAACTAGTATGGGACTTCACCCACTGGTGTGCGGACAGATGTTTCCAAGCCCCAAGATCATTTTTTTTGGCTTTGCTGGTTCATTACCCTCCCTCTGACATCCCCGGAGATGTATATTACTCCTCGCAATATGGTTTCGGCCTCCTTTAGTTTTCCCGTCAGTCTAACTTTTGTTTTTGCTCCGGCCCACTGTACAGTTATATCCGGCAAGGGATCGCTGGGCAGCCATGCAGGGGTATTGTCTTGAATTCTGGTATCTGGATTTTTATGGCAGTTTTCAATTTTGTCCCTCTCTGTGATTGAGTTTGACACCACTGCTCTAGCCCACTCAACACTTGCGTCACTCGCTTGCAGACAAAGCTGTTTAGGAGCGTGAGCCGGCACCAAAACGTAAATCCTTTAAAGATGGAACTGAAAAGCTCAGGGAGATAAAGAAGAGCTGTTTTGAGGAAGGTGCTTCAAAATATTGAAAAAACTCCATGTGTCCATCGAGGCAAACTGGTCGATCCAAATGTTATAAAACACTTATGTCATTTCTTTGTAATCATCCAAAATAATGTTAAGTGTATTGTTTTTTTTCCAAGTGGCCTACTGTTTGGTCAAAACGTGCGATGCATTGAATTGGCATTGCGGCGTGTATTGAGTGGGCCGGTCTGATGGTAACCCCCGTGCCACTTTATGCCCCCAGTATGGCGCTGCCTCAAGCCGCGTACCGAAGAAATGCCCTGTTCCACAGGGCTGTGTGTACACTTTTGTCCGTGGGAATTGTACACACATCACACCTTTCACAAACGTTACATCCACTCAGGCTCTGCCGTGCCTCGTGCACACAAACACACGTTCGACGGCCCATCACAACCACATTTGGCCGACCAACTGCTTCCTGCGCGCAATCTAGAGTTTAAAAATCGATTTGGGGTTGGGGTTCTTTCGTGTGTTGAATTCACAAATCTCTCTTTCTCAATGTCATCACCTACACGCACACGCACACGCACACACACACACACACCTGCGCACACTCAGGTATAAAATTATACTGTTGTGGTTGGGTAAAGTAACAGTTGGGACTTGCCTATAAATTACAGGCTGTTCTCTGTTCTCTCTTTTTCCTGGTGCAACATTCCAAATATCTCAGGCCTTAACACTGATTCCCAAAGCAAAGAGCCCCCCTTCTCTGCGCTCTCTCTCTCTCTCTCTCTCTCTCTCTCTCTCTCTCTCTCTCTCTCTCTCTTCCTGTCTCTCTTGTGTACCTTGTAAAAGCAAAGTCTCTCTCTCTCTCCATCTGTCTCTCTTGTGTTCCTTGTAAATACAAAGAGTCTCTCTCTCTCTCTCTCTCTCTCTCTCTCTCTCTCTCTCTCTCTCTCGTCAGTGAGGTGAAAAACCTCCTCTGATGGCGTTGAGGCTCCTTTTCTTTCAGAAACAGCGGGATGGGGGGAAGGGAGGCAGAGGGAGCCTGAGCTACGCCTCGGCTATCTAAAGTGCGTCAAGTTTACCAGGAGCTGAGAGCATTAAAACGGAAACTATGTGGAGGATAATTTCAAGGTAAAAGTGTCAAACTGGGTAGATATTGGGGAACCTCGAGTAAAAATGATGAGGGGTGCTCATTAGTGATCCATGCTGTTTTTGTTCCCAACATTGTAGTGTCTACTACATAATGACCTCAATAAGGGGCCCTCAAGATTCATTATTCCACAATGACAAACAAGGAGTTCATCAATGCTGTAAATAATCCGTGTATATGCATTTTTGTTTCCATAATATAACGTTATTTTATCTAAAAAAAAAAAACGTCATCTTTCTAAACGGAGCTTTTATTTTGAATCATGAAGGCGGAAGTTGTCTTCCTATTAGTCCGTTGGCTTGACCCTCGGGTTTCGATGGCCAGTCAGCCCGAGCAACCCACCGGTGCTGCTTGCAGAGAAACACACGCACCCGCACGCGCGCACACACCTACACTCTTACACGTAGCGTACACACGGTAATCTTGGACACCTCTCCCCGGTCGGACCGCTAAGGGGGTCGGGACATCGCCCTCGGTTTTTACCCGGGACTCGGTTAATTTCTTCCCGGACGCGGAGCGCGCTGATCGGCCAGCGATGCGGGAGCAGCTTCGGAAGTGAGTGCGGGGCTGGGGGGCTGTTTATAGCGGTGATTGATAATGGTGATGGTAATTGTGCTGGTGGTAATGCAGTAAACCTGTGCACGCAGACGACACCCTGGCGGGGGGGCTGTTCATGGCTAGCGGAGCAGCGGTAAGCCGGGAAAGGGATACACACACACACACACACACTACTCTGCGGACAACTCGAAATCACCTTCACTGTGGGCAACAATGTGCGCCGAAATGTGACATAAAAACTGGATTAGGATGCATTCAACGGGTTTTGGGACGTGAGGGAATAGGTTCCCCGGGCTGGATGTGAGCGGTTAACCCATTTCTCCAAGTCCACCCGACATGCATCCCCACACGGAATGTTACACAGCATGTTCCTGTCCAGTTTGTGGGCGAATCTCAAGTATACAGCGAGCATATTCACCCATAGAGTTTACAATGTGTTTCTGCATGTAGGGATGGAGCCCGTATCACATGACAGGACAAAACGGGTCCTTAATTCAATGAAAAGGAAGGGATAAGACTGTATTTTTGGTAGCCATTACACTCAACCGGACCCCTTCCCCACCGAGCCTGTTGTACCCGGGAAGCGGGCGAGTTGTGCGTCCACTTGAGACTCCTCAAGCACCCCCGTCCCTTTCCGGGACCCCCCCACACCCGAACCGTCCATTCCTTATTTCTAAAGCCCCGGTTTCACTGGCTAGTTGCTGCCATGTTGGAATAAAAAGTGGGGGATTGAATCCTTTAAAGCGACCGCAATGCAAATGGACCTTTGTGCTTGCCTGCCTTTATTTACCCCTATGCATACCGCCCGAAAGGGATTTGTGCGTGCGTGCGTGCGTACGTGCATGTGTGTGATAGCTCAAAGCAAGCAAGTGAGAGAGAGAGAGGCCGATGTATTACGGTGTTGCATTCCTTCACAGGGACAGACACGAGCCTCTGCGCACTGTCAGCACCGGGGAGACTATCAGCTATTTTCAGCCGGAAAAATGATGCCGGCGCTAAAAAAAATTAATAAATGTTTAGGTCCTCCTGGGCGCGACCGTCCGCTAATCAGAGTGTTGGACAGGACACGGATCCCGCGTTCATAGTGTGTGTGCATTCCAGGAGTTGGTCGGATAAGAGCAGGGGATGAAGCGCACTGGCTGGGGACAGATTTTATGTTTTGTTTTGTTTGGTTGGTTGGTGTGTGTGTGTGTGTGTGTGTGTGTGCACTGATTAAACAAAGCTGATGGATAAAAAAAGCTTTAACACACAGATATTCATCTCTGGTGGTTGGATGGCGTGCTGGGGCATGATTGTCATGGCGTGTGTGTGTGCCGTGGGAGGGGGGGGGGGGTGTCTTTGCATTTGGTGTATATGAAGCTGTAGCTGGGTTTTTTCAAATTTTTACTAGGGGACAGTTTCTTGATTCAAAGTTAGCGATGAAAGAAAACTTTACTCGCATTCGAGCAGCACGTCGTTTGAATAATAAATGATCGCTGCTTCGGTGCAATTCAGGCGGAGAGGAGACATTTCTATATCAGCATGTGAATGCAAGAACTGAATGTCTACATTTGGTTAAAATGGCTTTTAGTCAAATTGCAATTGACAAAGAATTTGTGACCATGAAGGTGCCAAAAACTTTTGACGGTAGACTGTCACCCCAAGTAGTCAGGGCCCGTAGTATTACAATGTTGTCAGTGACTTACATTGATAGTAATCACAATCTGATTGAGAACTCGGTACATCCTGTCCATTTGGATTTGGTTTGGTAATCAATGGACAAAATGCTGCATTTGGGTATTTCAAAGAATTAAAGGAGAAAGCGGGATTCATTTGATTCTAAAATCCTATACTGCAGAGGTAGATTTGACAAATAGTTGGTAACTTTTTTTTTGTGGTATTTATACTCCAATGGATGGGCCTTTCAAATGTTTGTGTTTAAGTTCTAACATAATCCAGTCGTGTATGTTTTGTAACCTAAACTCTGGTGTCAAATCTACTTTGGGGTCTATTTTACTCTAAAAGGGACCATTAGTTACTAAATGCACATCATGCTGTATTGAAGAATGTTTGAACCTAGTGATTAAGGGTGGCCTTTACCGTTTCGAGTGATGTTGCTACTCGGCAGGGTGCAGATATTATTTTTACACCTCGCAGCCGAGAGCGTAGCGGTCAGAGATAAAGTCTTACGTGTATAGTACATACAGCGGGTGAAACAAGTATTGAACACGTCACCATTTTTCTCAGCAAATATATTTCCAAAGGAGCTATTGAAATGAAACTTTCACCAGATGTTGGTAACAACCCAAGGGATTCATGGATACATACATACAGAAACCAAAACAAAGAAGTTCAGAAATAAAGTTATGTGTAATAATGTGAAATGACACAGGGTAAAAGTATTAAACACGTTTACTGATATTTATTCAATACTTTGTTGGTAATGACCTCCTGTATGGAGAAACTAGTCGCATGCATTGCTCTGGTGTGATTTTGGCCCATTCTTCCACACAAACAGTCTTGAAATGTTGAAGGTTCCGCGGGCCTTTTCTATGAATCTTGATCTTCAGTTGTTCCTCGGCTGTGTGTTTGGGATCATTGTCTTGCTGAAATGTCCACCCTCGTTTCATCTTCATCATCCTGGTAGATGGCAGCAGATTTCTGTCAAGAATGTCTCTGTAAAGGCTCATAGGCTCATTCAAACATTTAACATTTTTACTACAACAAATACCCCACAACAAACGCTCTTTTAACAGGGACAACCCCCCCACAGCACACCAGTTTGTGACACATAAACAATTTGTAAGACTAATACTTGTACATTTATAAAATTACCCCGCTGAACTGCATGCTGGGTACAGCTCGCCCACTATCACAACAAGAAGTAACTCCGTCGCTACATGAAAACACGGAAAAGAGAGCGATGGATGGAGGAACAATAAGAGACCAGAGATGCACCAACACAACTTGTGCCCAACAGAGGAGCTGTGTGCTGTCTCGAGTTTTTTGGGGAAAATCCAACGTAAGTTAGACCAGAAAAGTTGGTCAAGCCGCTGGTACTGCCTCTCCTGGAAACACTAGCAGCCACAACCGCTAACATGCTGGAACACCAACAAGCTAACACGCTAACACGCTGGCCAGTTGGAAGTGAGATTGCCAGTGAGCAGTGAACAACATGCGGCCCTTTTCAGGGTCATATACTTGTATACCGGCAGAATCTTACAAAATACTGTGGTACCATAACCATCATTTCCGCAAATGGTGAAATTGAATGGTGAAACTCAAAGATGCGTTGGCATTCAGACAATGTTTGCTAACTGCTAGACAGAACATTAGCTAGTAGGTAGTTAGTTAGTCTTGGCTGGGTGTTTCACTTGTGTGGGAATAAATTCCCTTCTCTAAAAGTTGAAATCACTAAATGTCAGATACACCAACTCATTTTCATTAGGTAGGAGACACCTTTGGTAAAATAGCCAGTTTTTCCGTCTCTTCTGATCCACGGTTTAGAGGCGTTTATGACCCGTCAACCTGCCAATGTTTTGAATTTCTCAAAGTTAATAAGATCATTTTGCTCCTTTTTATTGAGAAAAGTAGGATCTCCTTATCCGGATCATTCTGATCCATAATTTAACTATAGAAAGATTAAGCCGAAACCGAAATTAGCCGGTCGAAAAATCCCTGCAGCCCACAGCCCAAAAGGTAGAGAAATTAACCACAGAAGAGGAGAACAACTTGTGTTTCCCCTTCTAGCAGACTTTTGGGGGTGAGCCAGAGCTGCCATTACTGAAGGAAAAGTTCCCACCACACTGCGCTGTGCATGAGGCGGCTTGTGTGGAGAATGGGTTACTAGTAGGAATCGACTCGTACACAAAGTAAACACCGGTGATTTCCAGCTCCTGAAGCACTTTCACATCGATCATTACGGCGAGTGGAGGCGGTGCTTACAAAACATTCCCCAAAGGTCACAAAGTAAAATCTACGAGGAATTAATTTGGTCCATTTGGTGTTCAATTGTGTCATTGATGGAAATTGAACGTCTGTAGTTTGAGAATTTCCCATCATTACTTGAGGCTGTTTTAATTTTGATACACCTTCATTCACAAATGCCCCCTGAAGCAGCAATTTTCTCAATCTTCAGTAGGAACCAATGGGGTTAGGCCCGTGAGACACAGAAAAAACGGGTCTTTCAAGCATAATGTTGATTAATATACAAGAACGGCACAATTTTCCACTCAAATGTCCTGTATATGTTAAGATCCAGATCGTCATCTTTGACCTCCGTGTTATCCTTCAATTTTTTTGTCTGTAGTTTTAGGTTCTCTCTCACAAACGGCTTCCTATTAATAATCCAAGCTTTTTACTCCATCGCTCAGTTACCCGGGGTGTAGGAAACATTCTGCCAGGACTCGCTCTGGATGATGCAGAGGGAGACATTGCTGTAGCCCTTAAACCACCTTTTAATCATTCATCCAAGAGGCATAATTGACTTCAGCGAGAAGTGACACTTGTGTCTCTTTGTGGATCAATTATTCATAACGCCTATCTGTCACTGCCACATAAAGCCTTTTAGCTGCCTGTTAGCTGTAATATGTAGCATTGTGTATTCAGTGCTAGGGTGTGTGGGTGGGAATATCTACAAAGTGTGCATTATATTTTCTAGAAGAGCTAGTGTCTTATGGGGTTTATTTCTAAGCCGTCTCTTCCCAATAAGTTAGTTTAAAGTGCTTTCCCCCCCTGGTTATTATCTCAGTTGGTGCTGGGAAATGGTTGGATAGGGGAGGGGTGTAAATGTTGAATACTCTTCCTCCTCCTTCGTCAGCTTGAATCACATCGCCCCCCGAGCAGGAGGCGTTCAGTGGTTTATCTTTTGACAGTTTGCGATGTATTATCAACACAGGGGCTCGTCCCGGGGACACGTTGTCAGTTTTCAAATAAATCAAAAAAGATAGAAATGTTTGGTTCCTTTAGGCCATATTTGATGTATGATTGTTCTCTTGTTCTGTGTGTGTGCATGCGTGTGCTAGACAGAGGCACGGTTAATCTGTAGTTCAAAGTTGCACACATTTTTATTTATTGTCTCTTCAGGTATAGTTTACCCTGGGCGAGAAAACAATTTAGAACATGTTCACAATTACACTATCCACAGTAAGGTCTCTCTGTTTCAGACTCTTTGGAAGCGGACAATTAAATTCACAAATCACAGTGATAGAAATTGCCCTGCTGGTTTTTGTTTATATTTCTTGTTTATCTTCGGGATCCGAAAGATCCTCGCTATGGCAAGAAGGGAAGGTTTCAAGCACAGCAACTGTGGTTGGCAACAGCATCCAATCAAATGTCTAGGGGGGGGGGGGGGGGGGGGGTGTAGGACTGTGAGGGTTAATTCCTCCAAGTCTGAGGCCATAGCTCCCTGCCCCGCAAACGGTGAGTTGGGCCCTCCGGGTTGGGGAGTGAGCCAGTGCCCCCAAGGTGAGGGATACCAAACACCTTGTGGTGCGTTCTCAAGTAAAACTGAACCTGAGATGGACCGGCAGCTTTGACTCGTCCAGGTCCACAGGGGGCTTGGGGTACCGCCGCTCCTCCTAGCTGTCTAAATCTGATCCAGGCGCCTCTTGGACCCCCTCCTTTTTTATGATTTTTTTTTTCCACATTGGCGTAAAACTGGCAGGTGACCCCCATGGAAGAGCCAGAATGCGCTGGAGGTATTTCTCTGGGCTGCCTCGGGGGTCACCTCCAAGGAACATTTGGAAGAGGGACGCCTGTAAATACTTTGCTCTTGTCCTCCAAGGACATCGTAATGTCAAGTTTGATCGAGAACAGCGTATACTGTCAAACCTAAAAAGCCTGATTACTTCAGCATGTTGGAAATTTAAAGGATCTGGTGATCCGGATTGATCGCCTTTGTAACGAAATAGTCAAGCTTCTATTCAACCGATTCTGCAGGGCTATCAGAGCATTGGGCTCGTAGCATCTAGCCACCAACGGGCCCGGAGTGACACTGAGCTTGTAGGAGTTTAAATTTGTATTTTTTGTATCCTTCTCCTTTTTAAAGTGGCTCATCACCGCAGGAACCCTTCCCTCATTACCTGGAGTGGAAGAGAAAAACAAGAGCGGTGGGAAAACAAACTAGCGTATGGATTATTTTTTGGCTGCTTTTCAGACAAAGGTCAACCGGCGGTGGAGCGACTCGACGTGTGTTCTTTTAGCGAGCTGGGAAAGGGTCGCTTGTGTACAAACACGCCGCAGGCTAGAATTATGAAGCGTCAAAAAAAAGGCCCTTTTCTTTGACTTTGGCTATTTGTTTTGTAGCCGTTTGTTTTGCTTGTTTTGAAGTGTTTTCACCCCCCCCCCCCCCCCCTTTCACCCTTCACTGTTGCACCCTACACCTGTGCTGAAAGGAAGGGAATCTGCGTTTGGTACTGCCGGATGGAAGAATGACTTTCGATCTGACGTCTTCTCTCCGCCTCCAGCTACCCAAAGAAAGCCGACTAGGCCCCCGCCTGTCCTATATTTAACTTTAACAACAAAAAGCTCCACACACCCGTTGATTGACACGTGCTACTAAATGAGAAACCGCTCTCATTTCCAGGGTCGCGGGGAGCCAAAATACCTATTTATCAAGCATCCGACATGTAGAATGTAAGGCTCCAGAAAGCAGCTCCTAATACCCCTCAAAAGGATGCGCTCCAAACAAAAAGCCCTTAATTGCCTCGCGGATGAGCCGACTGTCTCCTATTGGCTCTGTGTAAACATGCAGCTGCCACTCGACCATCACGTTTTATTATCTGATACTTCTTACACTAAGATATTTTACTGTTCTGCTCAAATGGATGCACCGCAGGAATTAGAGAAATCATTCCAACGGATCTGCGCCGTGCTTTATAGTAACGGCGCTATGCATGCCTTTTAATGTAAGTGGCGTTTTAACGATTTTCTTGATGGCCTTTCGATTTAACGTGGGTGTTTTAAAGATGCCACTGATCGGCTATTAGAGCTCAAGTGGGATCAAACTGTAACATAAATATAAATCATATCTAAAGTTATAAGCAGCAGTGAATGATCGCCACATTAAACGGCATCTATACCCGTCCGTAATGACCTATGATGAAGACTTACTAATAAAAGGTAGTGCACTTATGCTGTACGGAAGCAAAAATGGGCTAAAGGATTTGAATGTTATTGACGATTCTTTATTCCAACCGGTTTTCTATCATTATGCGTTATCATATTATTCACTGCAGTCAATCACGGCTGATGGAATGTTCTGCTCTTTGAAGGATCTGCGTTGTGCACATTTCAATGAATATTTTTCAATTGCACTTGAAATGACCAAAGAGGAATACAACCACATGCATTCAGACGTACGGTTGGTTTTCAAAGTAAAATGAGTTCCTCTTTCTTACTTGTGAAGCATTTAGGTGGTCTAGTTGGCTGAGCCCCTGAAGGCGGAGCTCTCGACCTACAGGTCGATCTTGGTTCCTACCCTCACCTTCGGTCATGAAGGATGGGTCATGATTGAAAGACCTGCGACTGGCGTCCCTCCTCAGACAGGCTGAGCAGCTCAGTCATCCGTGAGCCGCCGCTCCTTTGCGTTTAGGGTGGTTTGGGCCTGTGGTAAGGATGGCCACTGGGGGCCTCCCCAGGGAGGTTTTTCCAGGCACAATTAGCCGGGAAGAGGCCTTAAGGGAATACCGAGGACAGGTCTCCTGTGAGCGGCGAGCTGCGATCCCGTGGACGGAATGTGTGAGGGCAGAATGACACAGAAGCCATCCGTCTCTTCCTCTGTCACACGTCTATGATGCAGGGGCTAAGGGGAGTCTGTTCTCTTCATGCAGAATATTCAGGGGGAAAAATATGTTAAAAATAGGTTTTTTCCTCTACATTCCCCTCTGTCCTAAGTTCACGCTCAGCTTCTTATCCCCCCTCTATGCAAGTAGAACGTGTGTATCAAATACCACACCGTAATCAGCGTCTCAACAAACCGCAATGAATCCTTTTCTGATCTCTCGTTGTTCCTCCTGCATCACTCTTTTCCGTGTTTTCATGCTGTACCCAGCATGCAGTTCGACGGTGTCATTTTATAATTATACAATTATTAATGTTACAAATTGTTTGTGTCACAAACTGTTGTGCCAAAGTGTTTTGCCCAGTTGAATGAATTGTTGTTTTCAAAGTTCTAACCACGACTCCATCTCAATACACGTAACACTCTCTGCCGTGAGAGATAAACAATACATTTTGCTGCCTGCAGAATAGTGACCGTTCATACGCTGTGTGTGAAAAATGAATACTTGGATGGAAATGTGAAACCGGCATACCGCCCAGCCCTTCTTTGGCCTCTGTTTGTTAAATGTTTAGCTTGATTATGTGGATTTGTTTGGGTAAGTTTGTATTTCTGTGTATAGAGAGATTTAAAAAAAAAAAAAAAAGGAAATTGACATTTGTGACAATCTTTTGAATATGCAACTCGAGTTGTTCTTTCGATAACGGAGCCATCAAATGAGTTGTTTTTCAAGAGCTGATTATGGAAGTTGCTGACAAGTGAGCAGTCTTTGTTTTTAAAGTTCAGATTTTATCAATGCTGAAATAATGATCTGCTGGGTTAAAGAAGTCTCGCCATGTAAGTCTACGGGGGAAGGAATTTTTCGACGCCTTAGTTTGAGTAGTTTAGACCGTGTTGGTCCTTGTTGAAAATATTGCCTTTTTATTTAATCAAAGTGATGTCAAACAACTTAACAGGTGAAATGAACAAATTACCATCACTTTATAAATGAACAGTTTCTAAAGAAACCACCTCCAAACGTGTGTTGATGAAAATTTCCATTTCAATAGTTAACATTTATATAAAAGGAGAATGGAGAAATTCCTTTTATTGATCACAAAATCCATTCTTTCGTCTGCCTCCAGCCACCAAACCCAGACGACATGCTGGGACCATCCCAAGATGGCCGAGCTCTACCAGTCTCTGGGTAAGAGTTGTACGGTGTCGGATGGTGCGACGGATTTCTCCGCCCTCTCCTCTTTTCTCACCCCATGTCCCCCTCTGACTCGCGCTCTTTCTTTAGCCGACCTGAACAACGTTCGATTCTCGGCCTACCGGACGGCCATGAAGCTCAGGCGCCTGCAGAAGGCTCTCTGCTGTGAGTACCCTCCGTCTATATATATATATATATATACATATATATAGTTTGCATGTATGTATATGCAACCCTCTGAATAAGCTGTTGCACAAGGGTTTTTTTCTCTAGCCTTAAGTGCATTCCCTTCACCTCCATTTCCAGGTCTATTTCTAGTATTATTTTCTTTTTATTTACCTCCTATGCCAGCGCGTTGTTCTCCATCGTCTCCTCCCCACTTCATTCTGCTCTGACAGTCTGTGTGCGTCCATATGTGTGTTTACTCATCCTCCTCGTCTCCCGCCAGTGGAGCCGAAGAGTGTGAGCCACCTACGAGCTGCTCGTGATATCTTTTCAGGCGTATATGGTGCTGTTTTGCACAGAAGCCCCTATTTATGTTACGACTTTCTAAAAATTCCAATGAGCCGTTTTCATGATTAACCCTGGCGACAGCATTTTCTTTCTTCTTTCGCTCCCAGCAGTAGACTGGGAGTATTTCATTATTCTTTCATTCAAATACTGGGAGTATTTCATTCTTCTGCTGATCACCCTTTTTTCTGTTTTCTCTACAAGGTAGATTGCCAAAACAGCATTCCCCAGTGCTACAAAAAAGAGAACCATCTTTTTGTTAAATTATTTTCTATAAGAAAAAATATACATATATAGAAAATAAATATCAATAATTATTTTTTTCTAATATTGTTGTATTTTTTTATTCAAACATAACAATATATAAATACATCACTTGTTAAAGTAATACATAGAAACCATTACTACACAAGAATAATTATAAAAATGTATCTTATGTGCAAAAAAAGTAGGAAGATTACCAAAGAAATCAAATACATTTCTTATGTAAACCTTTGATTTGAGTTTTATCTGCTGCCTTTAGGGCTTTGTGCTAAACTCCTTATGGCTGATGTCATACATTTTTTTAACAACGGATTGTATGTTCATGGCAATGGTGAAATTCTGAGATTTTTCACAGTTTTCTGCAAGGAATTTTGAACCCATGTTCGGCAGCTGGAGATGAACAGCACTCTGAATTAGGGATAATGTTACTCTGTTTAATCATTGAAGCAGCCAAGTTGTTAGAAGTGGATCGCAAAAAAAGCGGCTGGAAACTGGATAAAAACTCAAATGTATTACAGTAAACAACTCTGACACATGCACAAAGGGAATATAAATTAAACGAATCTTTCAAATTACACATTTTTTTACTTTAGTTGGACATCCTTGGAAGCAGAGCTTACAGAGAATATAAGCGTATTCCATACAGCAACACTTCTGTTGTCTGAGGCCTTCCTTCCATCACTGTTTTCTGCCTCTCTCGTCCCCGCCCCTCCTTTTGTTTGAATAATGCAATGCTTTATTGATCTCGCCCGCCCCCCCTGGAGTCCACCTCCTCATCGCAGTCCTTGAAGTGGCACGGCCAGACTTTAGAAATGGCGGGAGGACCTGAACAACCCCCCCTGGCAAGTTTCTGTTGAAGCCTCCAACTAACCTTATCCCCACCCCCCCACTCTTTTTTGGCGATGTCTCCGTCCACAGTGGACCTGCTGAGCATGCCGATGGCGTGCGAGGTGTTCGATCAGCACGGCCTGAAGCAGAACGAGCCGCTGCTGGACATCTCGCTGCTGGTCGCCTGTCTGACCAGCCTCTACCAGCGGCTGGAGCAGAGCCACGCCCACCTGGTCAACGTCCCACTGTGCGTGGACATGTGCCTCAACTGGCTGCTCAACGTCTACGACACGTACGTGTGGCGCTGCAAGTCCTGTTTCATTGTCGTTTCGGGGAGACACACAAGAAGTAACGACAATGTTTTTGGGTTGACAGCGGTCGCACCGGGAAGATCAGAACGCTGTCTTTCAAAACGGGAATTATCTCGCTCTGCAAGGCTCACCTGGAGGATAAATATAGATGTGAGTAGTGCGCGCACACACACACACACACACACACAGACACACACACAGAGCCCATGCAGTCATGTGAGGGATCAAATCAGAGGGTGCAGTGATTTCATAAATACACTCAAGCGGGTCACGTCGCTGCTGAGGAATAATAAAACAGTGGCTTGCCTTCTCCAGGAAAACGTTTAACTGCAGCCATTATTTTAGATTTTTTTATCCCTTCAGCAAAAGAGCATATTCCTAAAAAAAAAACCACATTTTCATGGCTAATGAAAGCAATCCTCGTCGTCCCGTTCACAATAATAGGGGAGGAGAAGTGTGCGTGTACACTGCAGGAGCCTCTGGTCGGCGGGTAAAAACGGTGAAACAAAATGTGATATATATATACACTCACCGGCCACTTTATTAGGTACACCTGTCCAACTGCTCGTTAACACTTAATTTCTAAGCAGCCAATCACATGGCGGCAACTCAGTGCATTTAGGCATTTAGACATTGTCAAGACAATCTCCTGCAGTTCAAACCGAGCATCAGTATGGGGAAGAAAGGTGATTTGAGTGACTTTGAACGTGGCATGATTGTTGGTGCCAGAAGGGCTGGTCTGAGTATTTCAGAAACTGCTAATCTACTGGGATTTTCACGCACAACCATCTCTAGGGTTTACAGAGAATGGTCCGAAAAAGAAAAAACATCCAGTGAGCGGCAGTTCTGTGGGCGGAAATGCCTTGTTGATGCCAGAGGTCAGAGGAGAATGGCCAGACTGGTTCGAGCTGATAGAAGGGCAACAGTGACTCAAATAACCACCCGTTACAACCAAGGTGGGCATAAGAGCATCTCTGAACGCACAGTACGTCCAACTTTGAGGCAGATGGGCTACAGCAGCAGAAGACCACACCGGTTGCCACTCCTTTCAGCTAAGAACAGAAAACTGAGGCTACAATTTGCACAAGCTCATCGAAATTGGACAATAGAAGACTGGAAAAACGTTGCCTGGTCTGATGAGTCTCGATTTCTGCTGCGACATTCGGATGGTAGGGTCAGAATTTGGCGTCTACAACATGAAAGCATGGATCCATCCTGCCTTGTATCAACGGTTCAGGCTGGTGGTGGTGGTGTCATGGTGTGGGGAATATTTTCTTGGCACTCTTTGGGCCCCTTGGTACCAATTGAGCATCGTTGCAACGCCACAGCCTACCTGAGTATTGTTGCTGACCATGTCCATCCCTTTATGACCACAATGTACCCAACTTCTGATGGCTACTTTCAGCAGGATAATGCGCCATGTCATAAAGCTGGAATCATCTCAGACTGGTTTCTTGAACATGACAATGAGTTCGCTGTACTCAAATGGCCTCCACAATCACCAGATCTCAATCCAATAGAGCATCTTTGGGATGTGGTGGAACGGGAGATTCGCATCATGGATGTGCAGCCGACAAATCTGCGGCAACTGTGTGATGCCATCATGTCAATATGGACCAAACTCCCTGAGCAATGCTTCCAGCACCTTGTTGAATCTATGCCACGAAGAATTGAGGCAGTTCTGAAGGCAAAAGGGGGTCCAACCCGTTACTAGCATGGGGTACCTAATAAAGTGGCCGGTGAGTGTATATATGTAAACTACAGGCCAGCGGACATATGAACACTGTAAAATGAGTGATTGCGTGTGTATTCTTGCTCTGCTGGTAGTCATTTGTTGGCTGTTATTTACTTCCAGTTGTCCATTAGAGTCATCTCATTCACAGGATACATAAGAAACCATTTTTTGCTCCAACAAAAATCTGGGAGGGACGGAAAAAACAATTTGGTGGGAAAATGTCCCGGTAACTGCAAAAACCTCTCAACATGGATCAGATCAGAGTCACGGATCGGTTGCACAAAACAAAAAAGGGAGCAAATGTAACTTTCAGGGCTGAACAAGTTTATTCTTCGCTGCCAACACAAATTGCTGGTCATCGCTGATCCCTGTTGGCAGAAACTGATCCCATTATTTATTATAGCATCGACCAAGATGTTTTTTGTGGATTAAAAAATTGTCAATAGTATTTTTAATAATGTATTATAAGCTGCCTTAGAGGTATTTCATAGCTCATAATTCATGTCCTGTATCTATTTGTTGTTGTGAAAACATCCCTTCAAACAACTTATTTATTCATGTTTCTCAACTAAAGTACGTTTTACGAGATAAACATTTTATAATAACGTCATAATTTACTTTCGGCCGTGTACTCGTTTTCACTGAACAGAGCCTGAACACATCAGAAAGTAATTCAAATTTGCTCTCATGTCAATTTTAAACATGGATTCATGGTATACAATGGAACATTATCAGAGAGAGGCGATTTGTCAAAATCCACATTTCCGACATTATACATCACCAATGCTAATTAGGACTGCTTTAAACAAATGTCATGAAAAATAATGAGGGGAGGACATAATGGAATTTTGGTTGGACCTGGATTTTAACGGTTTGTCAATGTGGCTGATTCACCGAGCCACATAACACCCAGGTGCTAATTCCAGATTATTTTAAATTGATGTTTGTATATTCTGTCGCCATCTGATGTGTATTTGTGTGTGTGTGTGTGTGTGTTTGTCTCATACCGTCCTCCTCTCCCTCCAGTTTTGTTCAGGCAAGTTGCCAGCGCCACCGGTTTCTGCGACCAGCGTCGCCTGGGTCTCCTCCTCCACGACTCCATCCAGATCCCCCGGCAGCTCGGCGAGGTCGCCTCCTTCGGCGGCTCCAACATCGAGCCGTCAGTTCGCAGCTGCTTCCAGTTCGTAAGTGAGGCGCTCGCAGGGCCGCCTTGTTCTGAGTGACGTGTTTAGACTCCGGGCCCTCGGGAAGAATGTGCTCACATGTAATAGTAGCAGTCAAATGCTTCTATGGCACTAAAGCCTAAGGCCCCCAGATGTGTTTTATCGGTATTTACAGCAAGCTAAGTGTAATATTTTTTTATAGAACGCAGATGTAACATGGAGGAGTCTGACAAATGGAAGAGACTGAATACAATATGGGGGTTTGAAGTGATAGTGTGTTACAGCGAGGGAAGGGTCCCAGCTCTCAGGACCAACAAATCTTCTTCCCTAAATCTTGGAAGCACACGGCGTCAACGTTGAGCCACAAAAGCAGCAGCAAATCCAACGTTTACATCATTCTTTCTCCAAAGGACTCCAGTAATTGCAGTATTACCAGATTATCCATAATCTTTGAAGAAATGATCTGGTCTGAAGCTAGGGTTTAGTAATGTTGCATAACGAGAGGAAGGAAGGGTGAAAAAAAATAAGTCCAGTGTTGCTTACAGTCTTTTTGCAATGACGGTAGCTAACAGCTTTAGGTCCAAAAGGTCCAAACGTCTGCATCCTTGATTGTTCGGACCTTAATCCGTCACAATCTATCTTCTATTTTAGTCCCATGGCCGTGAAACAAAAAGAGGAAGATATGGGGTACTCGGTCCAATTTAAACTCAAAAATCGTCAAAACAGACTTGAGTGCGTGTGTCACCCACTGGAAAGGTGTGGCGCGTTTTTGTAGGAAAATAAATGTATCACACTTTGAATACACATTCACTTTTTTATTTTCAAAACACAATTTTTTTTTTATCAAAACAACTTAAATATTTCCTCTGATCCACTGTTATTTTTGCATTACCATTTGTACAAAATCAGTCAGAGTTGAATGTTAGTTTGAAGGCCTTAACGAATATGGGGCTATGGACTTCAACTAACCAGTTGAAATGTCTCCCCCCCCCCCCCTCCCGAACCCCACCCCCAGGCCAATAACAAACCCGAGCTGGAAGCCGCCATGTTCCTGGACTGGATGCGGCTGGAGCCGCAGTCCATGGTGTGGCTGCCCGTCCTGCACCGCGTCGCCGCCGCCGAGACTGCCAAGCACCAGGCCAAGTGCAACATCTGCAAGGAGTGTCCCATCATCGGATTCAGGTCCATAGAGCCCAGCACAATCACCTCTCATCGTTACACATGTGTCTCAGAGAATCCATGTTTGTTTGTCTTCAGCATAATAGCTCACACGTGATGCTCCTTTTTGAAAAGCGCACCTGGCTGTCTAATCAGGAAAAAAATGAGCAGAATTGGAGCCATTTTTGCAGCCGGAGCATTATATTCATCTCATTACATAGGAGGTGATAAAACACACAACTAATTACATTTTCAATTAAGCCCAAATGAAAGCAAATGAAAATGATGCTCTGTAGTGGCGCAGCACTGAACCTTGCAGTGTGTACAAAGACTTCTGGAAATAAATATAGGCTATGCCTGTTCTTTAAGATATTTGCATCTCACCACGCTCTGTTTTTTTCCAATATTTGTGTGAAATAGAATACTGAAGTATCCTGAGTATCCTCTAAAGATGGCTCTACAAAGCTATTATCTCTAGCATGACACCTGGTGAGGAATTTCATAAATGGCCATTTGGAACATGACGCCTACGCATCTGTTCATAGAAGCTGTACAGATAATTGCCAAATGAATGTCTAATTATAATCTATTAGTAAGAAGCTCTGGTACAACCAGATTTGTACACGTCACATCCAGTCTCCTTTTTGAAATACTAGGGAAGCCCGAAGAGGCAGGTGAGTCTCTCCTGTGTTAAGGGGTCATCTTTTTCAGTCACTTTTGTTTTCTTCATCTGTGAAACAGGTGGGAAAAAAGTCTCGCTCGAGGAGCAAGCTTTGTCAGAATAATTTGATTGATTTTTTTTTAACCATCCCCAAAAAATGGGTGTTTTTCTTTTTGGGGCCACAGGAGCCTGAGGTGGACCACTAACCCTTGTTCTTAAAGGGACAAAAATCCCTCACGCACAAAGTGCATGTATTGTGTATTTCCGAGTCACAGTGGTACAAGCTGGAGGAAAACATGAATGTGCCTTGTGTGGCTGAAGTGTGTATTACAACAATAAATACTTGACGTTATACTGAGGGATGAGATAATATGAAGAAACTTTAGAAATACAAAAGGAAGGAATTTAAATTTGACTAGTTTTCCCACTTAATAGCGTCACAGTAAAGATCAATTCAACAGCAGCAGGGCAGCAAATAGCCTAACCTCTGCATATGAATGATTGACTGAACAGTAGGTCCACATGTGTGTAACCCCGACCCTTAATTTGCTCAACTCTGCTGTCTGCTCTGTTTTCGGTGGACCCCTTCTTCACAGGCAGGGATGCATTTCAATAAACAGCCCCAGGACCAGGGAATAAATATCTCATTTAGTTACTGGGCTAAAAGAATTTGAAATACAGTCTTTTGGAAGAAAAATAAGTGCTTTTCTTTACGCTCTCTTCTCAATCGCTCCCACATCTCCCATCTCTTGTTCCTCTTTTCTTCATTCTCTTCCCCCCCCCCCTCCGTCCTTCCTTCTCCAGGTATCGAAGTCTGAAACATTTCAACTATGACATTTGCCAAAGCTGCTTCTTCTCCGGTCGCGTCGCCAAGGGACACAAGATGCAGTACCCAATGGTGGAGTACTGCACTCCGGTACGAATACATACGTTTTATTTTAAAACAACCCTTTTTCTTTCTTTTTTTTTGGCCAGCAGTCATCTCTGTTCATCGGCTCTCACAACCAAAAGTGAGAGCCGAAGTGAGATTACGTAACAGTCACTGTCATTCTGCTCCATGAGACGTAACCAGTAACGTAGACATCAACACTCAGTTGAACAGTGTTCATAGAAGCTGCTCTCGTGTTGCCACATACACTCACCTAAAGGATTATTAGGAACACCTATTCAATTTCTCATTAATGCAATTATCTAATCAACCAATCGCATGGCAGTTGCTTCGATGCCTTTAGGGGTGTGGTCCTGGTCGAGATCTCCTGAACTCCAAACTGAATGTCAGAATGGGAAAGGAAGGTGATTTAAGCAATTTTTGAGCGTGGCATGGTTGTTGGTGCCAGACGGGCCATCTCTACTGCATATAGGAAAAAGAGGCTACATTTTGCAAGAGCTCACCAAAATTGGACAGTTGAAGACTGGAAAAATGTTCCCTGGTCTGATGAGTCTCGATTTCTGTTGAGACATTCAGATGGTAGAGTCAGAGTTTGGTGTAAACAGAATGAGAACATGGATCCATCATGCCTTGTTTCCACTGGGCAGGCTGCTGCTGGTGGTGTAATGGTGTGGGGGATGTTTTCTTGGCACACTTTAGGCCGCTTAGTGCCAATTGGGCATCGTATAAATGCCACGGCCTACCTGAGCATTGTTTCTGTCCATCCCTTTATGGCCACCATGTACCCATCCTCTGATGGCTACTTCCAGCAGGATAACTCACCACGTCACAAAGCTCGAATAATTTCAAATTGGTTTCTTGAACATGACAATGAGTTCACTGTACTAAAATGGCCCCCACAGTCACCAGATCTCAACCCAATAGAGCATCTTTAGGATGTGGTGGAACGGGAGCTTCGTGCCCTGGATGTGCATCCCACAAATCTCCATTAACTGCAAGATGCTATCCTATCAATATGGGCCAACGTTTCTAAAGAATGCTTTCACCACCTTGTTGAATCAATGCCAGGTAGAATTAAGGCAGTTCTGAAGGCGAAAGGGGGTTAAACACAGTATTAGTATGGTGTTCCTAATAATCCTTTAGGTGAGTGTATTTCTAGACCTCTCATGTCTGAATGCAAAACATAAGCTTAGCACAACATGTTGAAATTGTTTTTTATCTGACGTGTTTTCTAACGGCTAGTGTAAGTAAAGGGTTAAAGGTAAAGGACAGAAATGAAGACTCTTTCTTCGAACTGTAGTGACACACTCACTAAAGAGTGAAGGACAAAGAGCTTGAAATGAATAAGTGGCATGTTCTGTGTCTGTGCGCGTGTGTTTGTCCCCCTTCCCACACTCCCGTGGAGTGAACAAAGCCACCTTTGTGCCCCGTCTCTCTCCAGACTACATCAGGGGAGGATGTCAGGGACTTTGCCAAGGTGCTGAAGAACAAATTCAGGACCAAGCGCTACTTTGCCAAACACCCACGCATGGGCTACCTGCCCGTCCAGACCATCCTGGAGGGGGACAACATGGAAACGTGAGTCCCTCGCACACACACTAACCCAGGGGCGAACAGAAAGATGCACTAAGCTTTCCTGACAAATTGAGACATATGCATTACTCACAATACTTTGGGATAGACAAACATTTCCTTCAACTCATGCATGCACACACTTTGACATCCGTGCACATACACACGGTTGCACAGAAGAGTAGTTGGCCAACCGATTTAGCTTTCATACTGTTTGTGCAGTAAATGTTGTCTGGTTGGTTCAGATTATGTGTTAGGGATGTGAGAGAGGTGAACCACAAAGAGTCACATAGCAACATTTTTTAATTCTGCAATTATTATTTTTAACCTACAATTAGCTCTAATATACCATTGTAAGATACTGATGGTTATTGGTAATAGTGCAATAAGCCAAATATAATGGAGCTATTTGCTCTTATAGAGAGATGGAAGTATTGATGAAAATGAAGGTAAATAAAAAAGGACAGGCAGGTACAAGTACAGTTTTATAAATATAAGCACTTATTGTTCTACATCACATTGTATTATATCTAAATCGTCATCAATACTCAGTCGGTGTAGCGGTATGTTTTATATGTGTGGCATGTACTGTACGCTGTAACTCGTATTTCATCACGCTGTCTTATTTTTTGTCAAACCCCTTCCCCCTCCCCATACCTTTCTGCCTCTTCATACAACTGCTCCCATCATGCCTTCCTGTATGGTGTCCTCTACCTGTGTCACCATCTAGCATTTTTTTTCCTTTCAGTCCTGTCACCTTGATCAACTTCTGGCCCGTAGACCATGCGTGAGTACCTGGCTGGCACATTCACTACGGGGGGAGGGGTGGGGCAAAGGAACAGAGGACGAGACGCACACACACACACACACACACAACTCCAAGTACAACTCCATTCTGCACAAGTCCGTATTTGTGGGGACTCAGGTTAGTGCCAGAGGATCCCAGCTTATGACGTCAAGACGATGATCTCATATCTGATGCCCTCGTTTTTTGGAGGGGGAAGCAAAGCAGATGCATTCCCAACCTGGGAGTGTGGAGGCTTACCTACAGAGGGGCTCACACCGCCACACGCCTACTGCTTAGCGAGTGCGCTCTCTGTGCCTTTTTATTTATTTATTTTGAATTATTCTGTCTTTTACTCTCTCTCTGTCGCAGGCCCGGATCGTCCCCGCAGCTCTCTCACGACGACACGCACACTCGTATCGAGCACTACGCCAGCCGGTAACGCTCCGTCTGCACCCAGCACCGGCAGCGCCGAGGCTCACAGAGTTGCGAGCAGGACGCCCTTAAGCGCCCTGCGGAGAGAGCTCTCCGAGACGCCAGAAAAACTATGTGATTGATTTGAAGGGGAAAAAAATAGTAGTGCCGAAGCACAGCACACTTCCTGCATAGGAACGTCTACTCACAGGGGATCAGATGCCCTAATTCCACGCTGATGCATTCTGGGGAGCTTGCGGTCAACGGTCAAGCTTCCCCACTCACTCACTCTTTGAGTGACTCGAAGCAATCACTCGCAGCTCTGGGAATCTCAGTCATTTCGATTCTCTCAAGCGTATGTCTTGTGCAGATGTCTGTGCTTGCATGCGGTTCGTATAATGGCCAATTTTTGTCATGTGTCACTTATTACCCTCACAAGGTAATAAGTGACACCTGAGCAAATGATAACAGCAACTGATAATATAAAGAGCTGATGGCAAGGCAACATCAGTGATTCGTATTCATTCACATTTTTGGGTTCCCAGTACCTTAAACAACTAATGCCTGATCAATATTTAAGCTACACTCACCGGCCACTTTATTAGGTACACCTGTCCAACTGCTCGTTAACACTTAATTTCTAAGCAGCCAATCACATGGCGGCAACTCAGTGCATTTAGGCATGTAGACATTGTCAAGACAATCTCCTGCAGTTTAAACCGAGCATCAGTATGGGGAAGAAAGGTGATTTGAGTGACTTTGAACGTGGCATGATTGTTGGTGCCAGAAGGGCTGGTCTGAGTATTTCAGAAACTGCTAATCTACTGGGATTTTCACGCACAACCATCTCTAGGGTTTACAGAGAATGGTCCGAAAAAGAAAAAACATCCAGTGAGCGGCAGTTCTGTGGGCGGAAATGCCTTGTTGATGCCAGAGGTCAGAGGAGAATGGCCAGACTGGTTCGAGCTGATAGAAGGGCAACAGTGACTCAAATAACCACCCGTTACAACCAAGGTGGGCATAAGAGCATCTCTGAACGCCCAGTACGTCCAACTTTGAGGCAGATGGGCTACAGCAGCAGAAGACCACACCGGGTGCCACTCCTTTCAGCTAAGAACAGGAAACTGAGGCTACAATTTGCACAAGCTCATCGAAATTGGACAATAGAAGATTGGAAAAACGTTGCCTGGTCTGATGAGTCTCGATTTCTGCTGCGACATTCGGATGGTAGGGTCAGAATTTGGCGTCTACAACATGAAAGCATGGATTCATCCTGCCTGGTATCAACGGTTCAGGCTGGTGGTGGTGGTGTCATGGTGTGGGGAATATTTTCTTGGCACTCTTTGGGCCCCTTGGTACCAATTGAGCATCGTTGCAACGCCACAGCCTACCTGAGTATTGTTGCTGACCATGTCCATCCCTTTATGACCACAATGTACCCAACTTCTGATGGCTACTTTCAGCAGGATAAAGCGCCATGTCATAAAGCTGGAATCATCTCAGACTGGTTTCTTGAACATGACAATGAGTTCGCTGTACTCAAATGGCCTCCACAATCACCAGATCTCAATCCAATAGAGCA
Source organism: Pungitius pungitius (assembly GCF_949316345.1). Classification (NCBI taxonomy): domain Eukaryota; kingdom Metazoa; phylum Chordata; class Actinopteri; order Perciformes; family Gasterosteidae; genus Pungitius; species Pungitius pungitius. The sequence continues at coordinate 22,950,154 of NC_084902.1, read as the reverse complement.
TCTTTGGGATGTGGTGGAACGGGAGATTCGCATCATGGATGTGCAGCCGACAAATCTGCGGCAACTGTGTGATGCCATCATGTCAATATGGACCAAACTCCCTGAGGAATGCTTCCAGCACCTTGTTGAATCTATGCCACGAAGAATTGAGGCAGTTCTGAAGGCAAAAGGGGGTCCAACCCGTTACTAGCATGGGGTACCTAATAAAGTGGCCGGTGAGTGTATATGCTTATAGCATATAGCTATATTCATGATTATTGAATAAAAAAAATCAAATTCAAAATGGAACGAACAATTGGATACCATGACAAACCATATGCTTATCCATCGTCAGTGTTTTAACTCCAGTAGATGGCGGTCGACACAACTAGCACGGGAGCTAAGATGTCTACGTATATCAGCTTACTAAAGAGAGCCTCAATTAGTGAAGATATTCTAAATATAAAGTATGTTGGGTGGACAGAACGCAACAGTACGTCTAAGTGCCTGCCGACCGCCGCCTACCTTAGGCCCCCTCCTAAATAAACATATTCTCACTGCATGGGCTTTTCACACTGAAGAAAAACAGAACAGTCCAGTTCCTAAGAAGACGACAAACAGCACAAGGCTGAACCAAAGTGTCTCTGTTCCCCTGTGCGTTCCCCTCATGAAGTGACGCGTTGTTTTTTTTGGCGAGTCAGCGCTCTGCTCTGAGAGGGCATGCGTATGCTGAAGCCTCGGAGGCGAGAGAGAGACAAAACACTGGTATGGCTGTGTTGCCGCGCTGAGTTAGTCAGGCGCTTCTTCACTAAAGGATCCCAACCCCTCTCAGAAAAGCCCCCCGCTGAGGGGACAAGAAGCAGTCGCAGCCACCCATCCAACCGGAGTCGGTCGTCGAGATTACTCGGCACGACTCCCCGTTTCCTCGGGCGCACGCGTAGAAATCGCTGATATGGAAACCGCTCCGATTAGTATTCCTACCGTTTCTAATGAAAATGTTTTTTGGTCACAATAATTCATCTCTCGCTAAAACTCTTGAACAATGAACCTTGAAGCTGACTGCGACAACAGCGATGGTCTTGAAGAGCTCCCACGATCCCTCGCTCCTCCAGAACGTCACCAAGCTTCTTCTTTTAAAATAGTTTTTGACATGGGGAGCAGCAGAAAGCTACATATTTTGCATGTCGTTGTTTTCATCGCCGTCTCCAGAAAAACTGCACATTCATTCTGATTTGAGGGGCACTTTCCCCCCCAGACTCTTCTGCTTCGGGACTGACTGCTCTGTTTCTCCCCCCTCCGCAGGTTAGCAGAAATGGAGAATCGTAACGGCTCTTATCTGAATGACAGTATCTCCCCCAATGAGAGCATGTGAGAAACGCTTCTTGTTCGCTCGCCTTGTGTTTGCCATCCCTCCTCCCTCACCGACTGGCCCGCCATGTGTGTACCGGCTCGGTTGTCTTTGTCCCCATTGGCTGGTTACATGTGCTCAATATTTCGGGTACAACCTCAGGCGAGGTTTTTAGTCTTAGTGTCATCCTATCCCATACAAACAGATGCACCTGATATCACCACGTCTGATGTAGGATATTAAGAGATTTTCTTCAGGCCAATTGGGATATAAATTCATGCAAAAGTATTTGTGTGAACTCACCACTGTAGCCGTTCATTAGATGTTTGATTCCCCTACCTCACAGACTTATTGTTAGTCGCTTTGGATAAAAGCGTCAGCTAATTGGCATGTAATGTAATGTAAAATGGAAGTTTAGCATGGCACGGAGAGCGGACGAGGAAACGCTAGGAGCTGGAAACTGTTGAGTAATTACAGCGGGTCAGAGGGCCATAAGGTCCTGTCACGGCTGGCAGCGACGTAACAAGTTCTGACAGTTGTTTAAGTGACCTGTTCGTCATTTGCTCTTCAAATCAGACAGAGCGGGTTGAATAAAAGTTACAGAACGTGATTGTTTTAGCAGCTAAGCTAGCTAGCACGAATAGTTGTACCAGTCTCTCATGATACACTGGTTCCTGAAAAAAATCGATCTACATGCCACTCATGTGGCCATATCCACCTGATGTGTGCAAGTCAAGGAAGCATTACGTTGTTATCTTTTTCTTATTCAGCGGCTAGTTAGTTACAGGAATTGTCCAATCCTGCCATGCTGCACTGGTTACAGAAAATGAGCCAAAGACTAAATGAGTCAAATTGGGGTAACACACACAGAAAAAAAAACCCTTAAGACCAATCAGTCTCTGAGTTCCAACACACATAAGTGGTGATGGTTTCATCTACAGACCACGCAGCATCAAGCCTGTAGTTAGAATTACTGTTAAAAATATATTAAAAATGGCTCCGGTGTAACACGTCTTCACATGCAGCTCCCTTGATGAAGTCGTGAAGACGTGTAGGATATTTTGAACTTGATCTGAGAGAGCCACACATGACAAGTCTCCCTTTCGAGCACATATCTCTTATATTATTCAGGAAGGTAGACTGGCTGGGCTGAATCTGTACACCTGGCCTCATTAAAAAGAAAATGTTGGCAGGGCTCAATCAAATCGCTGCGTAATATCAAGTGTCACTTTGTTTTCCTTCTGTGGTGCAGTCTGTTGAGCTGCTCTCAGTCACTTTCTGATTTTCTTTTTCTTTCTCCTTTCTCGTGTGTGTGTGTGTGTGTGTGTGCGTGTGCGCGCGCGTGTGCGCGCGTCTGCAGTGATGACGAGCACATGTTGATCCAGCACTACTGCCAGTCTCTGAACCAAGGCTCTCCCCTTAGCCAACCCCGAAGTCCCGCCCAGATCCTCATCTCCATGGAGACTGAGGAGAAGGGCGAGCTGGAGAGGGTCCTCAATGACCTAGAACAAGAGAACAGGTCAGTGACCTCCCCATCATCATCAGTCTTAAGAGGGTTTACAATGCCACTTTCTATCGGTACATCTGATAGATTGTATTAAGATTGACCTGAGTGATTATAATTGGGATATAAAGTTAATATGCAGCTCATTATGCAAATCGCAGAATCTCAATTCATGCTTATGTAAAAGTATACACTATTTATGTAAACTGTAAATTGGTATATATCAGAGGTGGGATCAAGTCACTGTTAGGCAAGTCACAAGCAAGTCTCAAGTCATTGCCCTCGAGTCCCGAGTCAAGTCGAGTCAAAGACGAAGCAAGTCCCAAGTCGAGTCACAAGTCACAGCCAACAAGTCTCAAGTCGAGTCACAAGTCGTACCATTTTAGTTTCGAGTCATTTCGAGTCATTTTATTATAGTGGGGACAGGGAACCCTGGGTGATGGTGCGCTGCCTCACAGACCTAGACTACGAAGGGAAGGGTAATGGTGGATGGACTGTGACTGTGTTATAGTGCTGTAACGCTCATCCCCAATGCTGCAGCGTAAATAAGGAGGCGATGACTGGCTTGCAACTCCGCTGCATTTATTTATATAAAACAACTCAACTTCGGTCACTGTTGGCCGTCACCACGCCGAACGAACACTTCCGCATACACGGCCCCCCAAAACTCGGGTTGTCTCGCGTAACTACAGCTGGTAACAGAGCATAACGTGAACACATGCAACATCTGCATAACTGATTAACTAATAACTTTAACTCAGCTCATTACACTACTTTAAAACGGACGTTGACATAATGTTGGCGAGGATTTCCATCGGAGTCTGAATCCGGGTTCAAAAATCCCGATTTTTGTAACCATGAACGAGCTGTCTCGTTGATACGGTCAAATGGACTGCAGTGATTAGATGTCGTGCAGGCAGCGTTCTCTGCATACAGGTGGCGCACATTTTTTTGACAGATGCAGATAAACAGAGCGGCGCGGTGGTGTGAAAATGTTTTCCCCCAGTTTTCATGGGAAGTAGCAAGTCTTCTCGAGTCAAAAGGCTCGAGTCCAAGTCAAGTCACGAGTCATCGGTATTCAAGTCCAAGTCGAGTTGCAAGTCTTTGTACGTTTTGTCGAGTCGAGTCTCAAGTCATCAAATTCATGACTCGAGTCTGACTCGAGTCCAAGTCACATGACTCGAGTCCACACCTCTGGTATATATATATATATATATATATATATATATATATATATATATATATATATATATATATATATATATATATATATTGAAAACAACATTTAACACGTCGGAAATCCTTTTCTTATATAAATAAAAACGTCCACATCAAACATCTGTATTTATTATGTAGAAGAATCACAAGAGCTTTGTACGTTCCAATGAGTTAAAATGAATATCTGGTGAGCTTTTAGTTTCTTTTTATTTACACCCCTCCATGTCAGAAAATGAAGGTCCTCCTTAGAACTCCACTGGTATTATTAACAACTCGTTTTATTATCAGCGAGTAAGTTGGAATCTAGGAAGAAAATAGTGAGTTTTATGGTGTACAGATAGTGGGTGAATCCTGCATGATCTCTTTTTAAGAATTTTACATGTTGCCCCATTTCCCCAGTTTTGGATGTATGTGCATTACCAACCAAAACATTAAAATAATTAAATCCTATGCATCTTCAACCCACATAGGTTTATCTTGGTGAGGGCAGCTAAGTAAACGTGTCCTCATCTCTGCCTTGGTTTAATCAGTCCTGGAATGTCCTGGAATAATAATAATCAATGCAGTCTGACTCTCACTCATGATGTCGTGACACAGCCTCCCGTCCATCACCACTAATACTTCACGTGTGGCCTTAACCCCCCCGCCCGCAGGAAGCTGCTGTCCGAGTACGACCGCCTGAAGAAGGCCCACGACAGGAAGGGCCTGTCGCCGCTGCCGTCGCCCCCGGAGATGCTGCCGGCGTCGCCGCAGAGCGCCCGCGACGCCGAGCTCATTGCCGAGGCCAAGCTGCTGCGGCAGCACAAGGGGCGCCTCGAGGCCCGCATGCAGATCCTGGAGGACCACAACAAACAGCTGGAGTCTCAACTGCACCGGCTGAGGCAGCTGCTGGAGCAGGTACGCCGTCACGTCGCCAAGGTGTTGAGTTGTGATCCTAGATTGTGTATAAGAAGAAAGAAGTACACAGGGGCCCTTTCTCAATACCGGTCTTGCGTTCCCTGCCATAATAGACTCTGGAGACAGACTCGGGAGTCCTGACTCACAGGGGGGGGGGGGAACCGTCATTTCTACAATTGGAACACCAGCTGACTTAATGATGTCACCACGTCAGCTGGTCTTGCTAATACATTTAAATACAATTCTTGACTGTTAAGTATTTTTCGAACAAGAAAAGTTATATATATAATAGAGCACCAGAGTAAATATATATATATATATCAGACATAAAATAACTAGGCAAAATATCTCAATGGATCAGATCAGAGTTGTTATACAGTCAAACATCTTTCTAAAGAAGATGAAGAGGAGCTGTAGTTTGTGCTGCTGCTGATCTTTACTGGATTACACTGACAGGTGTGTATCTAATTTCTATTATGTTGTAGTATAGTTATATCTCATGTATATACCAGCGGAGCATTTCACAGAACAGGCTGATTTGAGGTGACCGCCTGGTGTGGAGGAGTCTGACGGTCCTTAACTACACCTCAAATCTCCCACATCCTGGAGTTAAATGATCAAAGGCTCAATGTTGACGAACCTATCCCACAATTGTTGATTAAACAACTCACTTCTTGCCTGAAAAATTCCTAAAATTACATTCTGTGACTTAAACCTAGTAGTATTTATAAACTTTGACTTGCAGTTGTGTTTATTTTCACCTGTCGTTGCTGCCTGTTGCTGAGGTGAAATGCATTCTGGGATATTTGGCTCTCACAGGAACAGACGAGCCTGCTCGGATGCATGCCCGAGTCACATCCGGTTCTGACCGTTCTCGGCCAGATGCGGACTTTAGAATTGGAACAGTACTCGGGCTGCGACTGATGACGTTTGACGAGTCCACGAGAACAAAATTCCACACAAGAACGCATATTGAGAAAGGGCCAGAGTCTCTTGGACACCTATTGGTTTGTAGTATTTTGGCCGCCACCCACTTAGTACTTAGAACTAGAGGGGTGGAGCTAAGTACATTAGATAAGTGTTAAAAATAGACACCATGAAAGGGTTAAAGGCCGCGGTGGAGACCTTTCGACTGGTTTACAATTGCCAAACAATGAAGCTGTGCTAATTTGCCGTGTGTGTGTGTGTGTGTGTGTGTGTGTGTGTGTGTGTGTGTGTGTGTGTGTGTGTGTGTGTGTGTGTGTGTGTGTGTGTGTTTCAGACGGATTCCAAGGTGAACGGCACAGCGCTGTCCTCTCCTTCCACCTCCTCTCAACGCTCCGACTCCTCCCTCCCACTGCTACGTGTGGCTGCCAGCCAGACTACTGACACAATGGGTAAAAGCACACACACACACACGGAAATCCTTTAATTTGCATCCAACGTTTTAAAAACACGGAGGGTATAAATAGAGCTCTGTGATTTCACAGTCTGTAGATACCATATGTGCGTGTGTGTGTGTTTGTCTGTAGAAACATATATCTTCGTGAAGATCTATTTGAGTTTCAGACCTTTTGGAAAGTACCTTGACTTAAACGGGTAGTGAAGGAGTTGTGCCAAAGAGTGTCTTTACAGAAATAGAAGTTTGCGTGTGCGCACACTAAGAAAATTGACAGAGAAAAAAACACCTACTTACTGTTTCAGGTGATGACGAGCTGTCCAGCCCCTCCCAAGATGCATCAGGGTTGGAAGAAGTGATGGAACAGCTCAATAATTCGTTTCCACACAGCCAGGGTACCTGCCACCAACAAATCCACAACATCCACTCTATTCTGTTTGAAATCAACCGCATGGTTAAAAGCATTTAAGTGTTTCTGAAAGGTGACGCTTTACTTAAGGCAATTTGACCTCGAGGAAAATGAAAGGTGTCAGCTTTGATCTTATTAAAAGAATCAGAATGATACCTATCATGGACATGTCTAGCTAACTGTAGCCTAAAGAATGGAAGCTCGAGGATAAAGTGAAAGTGGAGGGTTTGAAAGGGTTTGTTCTCTGCTCCCACCATGATTTGAGTGGTTCATTCAGCCATAACGTATGCAAGGCTTCAGCTGAAGGTCAAGGTATCCATTCAGAGCCATTGCAAGGACACACAAAGATAAATGAAACGCATAAAAAAGCCCTAATCTGTGTGTGTGTAACCAACAATAATTTAAATTAATTGCCGGCTTGTTTTCTTGAATAATTAGTGCTTGTACGAAGCATGAGGATTTGGGAAAACCACTGTTCACCTCAAAATATAAACTCCCTGTTTTTGGGAGAGCTTTTAATATTTCTCCTCCATCCAAATGTGCAAAACAGTCAAACTCAAAGGTGAGAATCTGGACAAAGCATGGTGTTGTCCGTTTGGTTGGAGGACTGCGGCTTCATACAGCCGCCTCAGCTGGTGAAGAATAAGGATCCTGTTTGTCATCACAGCCAAAACGACAACATGAGTATATTTATAACAGAACAGCTCGATCTCACGCTGAACAATCTTGTGGTTGGTCCATCCCATCCGTAGCCACGCCCCGAAACCCATCGTGCTTCTTAACAAGTCTACTAAATAAACCTCACGTCGCCTTCTGACCACAAACTCATTTTTCCAATGTTTACTGAGGTCTGAATTCGGTTAAGATTAAGATCGGCTCATTCTCTCATAAAGTACAACACGGGCTTCACTTTCCAGATGTTTACGCCGCTGGAATAGAAACTACACTGAGAGTAACAATATAAAAATGGAAGCGTGATTGCTAATAATATATATATATATATATATATAGTATCTGCTTGTTTGAGAAATGCAAAGGCTTTGGATTCCCTCTTCTGTGCCATGGTGTTGTACAGCTCACTTTGCTCCAAGTGTATTCGGGTTGTGAATACCCCCCCCCCTCTCCAATCAGAGCACACACCTCTGCGAGCCTTAAGTAAAGCGTTACTTGCCGCTTTCATTCTCTCCACCACCTACGAGGCTGATTTTTTTTTTGTTTGTTTTGTTTTTTCCTCTTTCCTCCTATTTCCTCTCCCTCTTTCCTCTTCTTCTCCACGAGCCAGCGGGGCGAAGGGGACACCCATGAAAGGTTAGTGGCTCAACTTGACCCCCTTCCCCCCCTCCTCCCCCACCCCCTAACTCTCCCCCCCGTCCTTTTCCTCGTGTCATCCTTGGCTGTTGTAGCGCGTGCGGTTGTGCAGTGACGCGTCTTTTCCTCCTTTTTTAATTTCCTCTTCTTTCCCACCAACGCCCTGTTCTGCACAGCGCGTGCATATACCAGGATTTCTCACATTAGGTCAGCATTTGGGGGTCACATGGAGATTTCACAATCTGATGCGATGAGAACAGTTAGTCCTGAGCTGTGGGTGAAATGTCATCACACAATGGCTCCCGTGAACTTTCAGCGTTACCTGAGGAATGCCACTATGCAAGCTTTGTGCTGCTGCCATGTGGCCCACTGTGGGCCCCCACGCGCAGACCTTTTACCGCACAGATCCGTGGAATGAAGCCGGTCCCCACTGTGTATTTGAATCAAACGCTTTGCCAGAGGTCAGCTGTGCTAGTAGCTATTATGTGGCGTACTTCGCCTTTTCCCCTCTCGCCTGCTCTCCCACGGACGAGCCCACTTCTAACTGTGCAGCTCTCCACCTGACAGGATGGGAGCGTGTTTTGTCTAAGCATTTACTTCCCCCCTCTCTCTCTCTCTCTCCCTCTCTCCCTCCTCCTCCTCCTCCCCCTCCAGGTCGCAGCATTGGCAGCTTGTTCCACATGGCCGACGATCTGGGCCGCGCCATGGAGTCACTGGTCAGCGTGATGACAGACGAGCAGAGCGCCAACCAGCACGAGGCCCTGCCCTACTGACCCCCCCCCCCCCCCCCCCCTCCCTTCTCTCCCTAAAAACGCATGCTTTTTTTCTATTCATATCGACTGGATTGGAAAAGTTTACAAAGAGAATATATAACGTCTATTTTTATGAAGGATTGCAGTTCCAGCAAAAAAATACAACTAAAGAAAAACGTGTACATTTCAGTAGTTTCTTAAAACGTCCTGAAATAGTTTTCTTAATAACAGAGGCTGGTTTTTAAACTTCTATGCAATGTATAAAACAAGTACGAGATGGGGTGATGGGGCGGGGGGCAAAGTGAGGTGAGATACGGATGGGTGTGTTCAGTGCAGTTGAATATTTGCCATCTCTTTGTAATTGCGGGAAAAAAGAAAAAGCATTTCAGATATTTGTATCAAAAAATAGAATGATTGTAATCATAAGGGTGCTTTCTAAGAGGAAAATGTCTTTGAATAACAGCGTACACTACTGTCAAGGTAATGCAGGCATCCTGGATCTTTACAGTACGTTGTCTGTGCAACTGTGTGAGTTTGTTTGTGTGGTCGTGCCTAATTTCCACATTATACTACGGCTTTTTTTCTGCTTTTTGGGGCGGGGGGGGGTTCGGTTTGACAAACTTCAAAACCGCATTTGAATTATTCATTTTTATCCATTCATCCGTCCATCTATCCATCCATCAATCAGCATCTCCATGGCACCGTGTTTTTGATGGCGGTACAGGTTTGTAGTACAGCGTGCTTCAAATCAAACAGAAATCTATTGACGCCATTTAAGTCTGTATGCCAACAATTGAGCTACATTGTTGAATAGAGTATAATGTTTTTATTTTTTCAAGTAGTCAGGGGGCAAAGAAATCCCCTTGGTGTGTTTTTTTACCCACAGGGGGTTTCCTGCACCATCCCCTTTTGACTTTATTGCCCCCTGAAGGAGTAAAACACTGGATCCTACATTTCCCATAATGCAACTGTGTCTTCCTGGCCTGTTTATTCTCTTCTGTGGACCTCATTGATGGCTGTGTTGGGACACTGACAATGTTTACATCCACTAAATGTCCCCTACTCTGAAAGAGAATATTCCCAAATGGTTGTTTGGATGGCTAATGAAAAAAGAATATCCTGCTTATATTCTTGTTCGGTTGTTTATCACGTCAAAATAGGGACAAGTGGAACATCAAAATGTTTGTTTTAATTGACCGACTGGTTGTTGCATGTCGTCTTCTGTTTCTATCCTTTCAACCACCTTTTGGATAAACCTTGTGATATTTGCATATATCAAAGAAACCTGTTTATTTGAGTCCTTCATCTGGCTTAGAAGTACGGTGTGTTTGTCCACGCGTCGTGCTGGTTGTAAACGGGAAGGAAAGCTATGAGAATTGTTTGCTTATTCCACTGTCCAAAATAGAAAATATTAGGGCCTAATTTAGGAACAAATCTGCCTAATCTATAGAACATATTTGATTAACATGAGGTAAAACAAATTTTGAATATTGTCCTTAATTATAGTGGAATCAACGTAGTATGTGTGGAATAAAAGGTCATCTTCTTGAAGCTGCCGATATGGTTTAAAGAGGAATACATCTCCAATCTGGACAGACTTCCTGCTTATTGCACTGGTACAACTTAAGTAAGGATTTGATCCCAAAAAAAGAAGCATTTTCTCACTGTCTTATTCAGGCCTGTAGAGTACACACAGTACTCTGCGTACAGGAGGACCAGGGGGCCGATCCTCCCTTTCAGAAGTACTGCTGAAGGGAGAAGAATGCGATCTTCAATGAAATGGAGCTCCGTCCTCAGAGCGCTGACGGAGGAATGTTCGGATGCATTCACCGCATCGCTCACCTCTTCTCAGAGATTCACCCCTCCAATATGAAAGTTCAGGGGAATCCGTGCACACTACTGTCACACCTGGGTCATGCTAGATGTTTGTTTTCTGCGTGAAGGTTTATTCTAGCTGTGTCTATTTGTCTTTGGTCAAAAATGATGTTTTGTTTTTTTTGGTGCCGTGTGAGGTGTTATGATATTAGCATGTGTGACTAAATAAACTCCCATCTTTATTTAATGTATAACCACTCCGGGGCGTTATACTCTCTCTTTGTGTTACAGCATCATTCTTGCAGCGCGATCCAAGAGGTTTTGTTTTATTTTTTGATCCAGACACTGAATTAGTTTTTTCTTCATTTCTAACATGAAATAATGCGTCAATACTTCACAACATATCAGATTCCACCAAATATATGCCTTACTACTGTATTATAAAATGCTTTACTGTGTATCAATAAAGCACGCAGTTATGTTGATTTGACTTGCCTCTTTGTTTTTTTGCAGAATAAACAAAAAAAAAAGATCTATCCTCCAGTTTAACAGCTTGCTTGACCTCAAATCTGGAACATAAGGCACATCTAACCCAAATTACACAATTGTATGCATGTAAACCCCATAAAGAGCAACCTATTAATTCCTTGTGAGCAAGTTAAACTGTATATATCTATACATTTTTTTTAAATAAAATAAATTATTTGGACCAAAACTAAAGCGTTAAAACTAAACTAAAACTTAAAACCAATTGACCTTAATTGTACTTAAAAATTACTTTTGAATTTAAACCGTCCCTTTATTGGGGAATGCAAGGTAGCAAGTAGTTTATTGTTTCCACATCCAGATGTCACAGATCAACTTAAAGATTCCCAACCAGTGGAAAGAAACATCGTTGCAACCTTGTTACGGCTGAAAAGATTTTTAATAGTTTTGGGCTGTGTTGAATATAAATGAGGTAGCGTAGGATTTGTTTGCATGGTTTGACAATGCTGTGCATGCATTGCGACATTTCTCAGTACAACTTCTGGGTCATCTTAGCAGAATACAGTGAGACATTTTTTTTTTTCAAGGAGACAGAAATGACAGCAATATCGGGCACTAAATGACTCCACAAACCCAAGATTATTCCCAGTGACCTGAACAATTGTGCCATGAATCACATGTTTAAACATGGAAGGTGTATGTCCCTCTGTCTCCAGTACTTTCAGATCATTGACGAGTGGCTCAAGCATCAAACTAAAGCCATAACGCTTGATGTCCTGTGCATGAAAAAGAGCACTCAAATGAATGTTAATCAAAGACGAATTAAAGATTGGAGCAAAATTCCTTACCGTAAAATATATAGCACCTAATTTATGTAAACCCTTTTCAGAGCCCAGAGGATTTGCAGTTTCAAAGTCGTCATAAAATAACTGAGTCAGCAAGGCATCTTTTTCCTTAGTAAATAAAGGACTTTCTTTAAATTGGGTGGCATCGCTTAAGTCTGCATACACTCCTTCAGGCATGTTCCTGGTCTTAAACGTATCTGAACATTCTGGATGTTTCAAAATTGTCTTCAGCGTTTCCAAAATGGGAACATATGCAAATTGATCCGTTACAATTACGTCCCAGTAACCTCGTTTCTTCTACTGTCAAATCTTGTGCCAAGCACCTTTTCAACCGGTTTTACGTTTCCCCATTTCTTTGTGAAGTGTTTGTTTCGTTTAGACTCAGCATAGAGGTCTGGAAGGAGAAATATGAAATTCTGGAGACTGAAAAAAAGAGCGTGGATTCATCCCTGAAAAGCCAGCAGCAAAATCTGGAAAATCACTATGCGAAGGCACTATTGGAGTACCGGGTTTTGCGAGAGGAGAACAATATTCTGGAAGAGATCTCTCTGGAGTTGAAGGAGAAATGCAGAGGCCCGTTCAGCAAGCCGAGGCAGGACAGAGAAGCCATACTGGTCAAGCTGAAGCTGAAAATGCGCAAAAAGCTACAAAAATAGGATTCTTTCAGCAGCAGCAGTGTTTTTTCACCCAATGTTTGGGTTTCCACATAAAAAAAATGCACTGCAGCAACACAGAAAAACTCCCCCATCCCCCTCCCACCACCACCCCCAGCCACCCAGCCTAGCCACCACCCCCCCAGCCCCCAGCCATCCCAGGCCCCCCTCCAGCCACCCCAGCACTGAAACACCATAATTTAAAAAAGTGATTTACACTGTATCAGATTACATTACATTGACCAGTCAAATCAGTACCCAAAAGTAATGTATTTCACATATTTTTATTATGCAGGGAAACAATGCTACACATTGACCATAGGTCTGCATTAAATGGGAACAACATACAAGGAACAACATACAAGGAGGAATCTGCCATTCCATACTGCATTGGAACATCAAATGGTTTGAAGTAAAATAGCTCATTTATGTGCAATACCTTTATAATCCTGTCAGTATGCAGCCTGACCTTAAAGGCACAAGATACAGGCATCTCACATGCTACCTCAGTACAGATAATAAAGTTACGATGATGTTTTATCCACTTGGGAGAAAACACACTGGTAGACAATTCAGCTCCAAGTTTGGAAGCAATTTCTGGCCGTCTTTGAGCTCAGTGCCACCATCTTTCCTGCACCTAAAGTTAATCTTTGCTTGCTGAAAGACTCCTGAAACATCACCATACAACTCAATGTAATGTTTTTAGAGCTTTTTTTATTATGCAGATAACACAAACACAAATAAGATGGACAGTTTAATATAATTAAATCTATAGCTTAAATACACTGCCACATGCTGGTGGAGATGCGAACACGTTTAACCTGCGATCTCTGCTCTGCTCACTGAAGCAAAACAATACGTGGACAATTAATATCAGAGCCAAGAGCAGCGGGTGTAGTCAACTACTGCTGCTAACACATCCCGTCGGAAAAGGATTATTTATTTGTGTCCATTAATGATGTATTTGTATTCCTGTGGAGCTCAGTAGTAACGACTTCATGAACTTCTTCAATAATAAGATTCTGACTATCAAAGAGAAAATTGATGGTCTTCTACCCCCAACCGGAGCCGACCCGTCCTCGGATGTAGGATCCTTGGATGCAGCCGTGGGCCCTGATACCTACTTGAATGGTTTCTCATCCATCAACCTTGATCAACTGACGTCTACGATTTACCATTTGTCTCCTGGATCCAATTCCAACTAAGCTGCTTAAGGAAGTTTTTCCGTTAATTAGCACATCGCTACTGGATAGTATGAATCTGTCTTTGTTGACAGGACATGTACCCCAGTCCTTCAAGGTAGCTGTAATTAAACCTCTTCTTAAGAAACCTACTCTAGCTCCAGAGATGTTGGCTAACTACAGACCCATCTCTAATCTTCCCTTCCTCGCTAAGATCCTGGAGAAATCTGTCACAAATCAATTATGTGACTTTCTACAAAACGATGCTTTGTTCGAGGATTTCCAGTCAGGATTTCGAGTGCATCATAGCACAGAAACGGCACTGGTGAAAATTACAAATGATCTTCTACTTGCATCGGACCAAGGACGTGTCTCTTTTCTTGTCTTGCTGGACCTCAGTGCTGCCTTTGACATCTGCTGCAGAGACTAGAACACTTGATTGGCATCAAAGGAACTGCACTCAGCTGGTTAAAATCTTATTTATCGGATCGATCCCAGTTTGTGTTTGTGAACGGTGAATCATCGAGGACCACCAATGTTGGTCACGGAGTCCCACAAGGTTCTGTGCTTGGACCGATTCTATTTACCCTGTACATGCTTCCTTTGGGCGACGTTATCAGAAAACACTGCATAAACTTCTATTGTTATGCAGACGATACTCAACTGTAGCTATCGATCAAGCCAGAAGACACCAAGCAGCTTGTTAGACTTCAGGATTGTCTTGGAGAAATCAAAACTTGGATGACCTGCAACTTCCTGATGTTAAACTCGGAAAAAAAGTAAGTTATCATGATAGGCCCAGAGCGCCTTCGAAGTCAGCTGTCACGTGATACAGTCTCTATGGATGGAATTGCTCTGGTATCCAACAGCACCGTCAGAAATCTTGGAGTTCTCTTCGACCAGGATATGTCCTTCAACTCTCATATAAAGAAGACTTCAAGGACTGCCTTTTTTCATCTACGTTATATATCGAAAATCAGGAACTTCCTGTCTCAAAGTGATGCAGAAAAACTAGTTCATGCATTTGTTACTTCGAGACTGGATAACTGTAATTCTTTGTTATCAGGCTGCTCTTGTAAATCGCTTAAACCTCTCCAGTTGAATCAGAATGCTGCAGCACGGGTATTAACAAGAACTATGAAATGGGATCATATAACTCCTGTATTAACTTCTCTGCACTGGCTTCCTGTTAAATTAAGAATAGAATTTAAGGTACTTCTCCTCACCTACAAGGCACTTGCGCTCCGTAGATGCTGGGCTACTTGTGGTTCCTAGAGTTTTAAAAGTAGGATGGGGGCCAGAGCCTTCAGTTATCAAGCTCCTCTTTTGTGGAACCAGCTTCCACTTTCAGTCCAGGGGGCAGACTCGGTCAGTTCATTTAAGATAAAGCTTAAAACGTTCCTCTTTGATATTTCTTATAGTTAGGGCTGGCTCAGGTTAGCCTGGACCAGCCCTTAGTTAAGCTACTCTAGGCTTAGACTGCCGGGAGACTTCTTAGGACACACAGAGCCCCTCTCTCTCTCACACTCACTCTCTCCTTCCACAATCAAAGCTTCTTTCCGGGAGTTCTTTGTGCTTTCTCGCCTAGCAGGTCTCCGTGGATCATAGTTTTGTGCGGACCCCGATTCTGACTCCTGGCTCATGGCTCTGCTGACACCTGCTGCTGCCATCATCATTACTTACTATATGATTCATATTACTGTCATCATAAACCAACATCTTTCTGCTCTCCCTCCCCACAGAAGCCTCTGTGGATGGTGGTTCTATCTGATGGAGGTTGTCCCTGCAGTGGTCCTGCCGTACACCTGTTCTGCTACTTGCAATTACTTGTATCATCTCTGTTAGAGGAATTGAATGTATTGTACATCTTTTACATTGTTGATTCTGTACACATGACATCCATTGCAGTCTGTCCATCCCGGGAGAGGGATCCCTCCTCTGACGTTCTCCCTAAGGTTTCTTCCCTTTTTTCCCCATTGAAGGGTTTTTTCATATTTTGGGGAGTTTTTCCTGTGCCGATGTGAGGGTTTCAGGACAGAGGATGTTGCATGTGTACAGACTGTAAAGCCCTCTGAGGCAAATTTGTATTTTGCGATTTTGGGCTATACAAAATAAAATGAATTGAATTGAATTGAATGAACTTTTCTCCTCATGTTACCCTGGTAAAAGCTGTCATTGCAGACGGTTGCGTTGATTCTTACTGTGAAAATCGACGTACTTCCGGTTTAGCGGTATTTTCTTTTAATGGGAAAAAACACAAAAGGGATTAACGCAGTAAAAAATTGTCAAGTCTGTCTCGTTTTTTGGTTCTAAACGAAGAACGAGAAAACGACCGCCCACTTCCGTTATCTCGTTAGTGATTAAAACAAAAAAGAAGAAAACTGCCGCCCACTTCCGTTTTACCGCTTTGGATCTAAAACGAAAAACCAGAAACGAGTGTTTTTGTTTCGCGGGCCCGTGATTGCGCGACGACACACAGAGAGTGCATTGTGGGATTTGTAGTATTATGGTGATGCGTGCGATATACCGGCGGGCCAGCTCTAATAGTAAATAGATTTGATCATGCGGGCCAATGATAATTCATTCACGGGCCAGATGTGGCCCGCGTGCCTAGAGTTTGACACATGTGCTCGAAACGTAGGTACGTTGAACCCAAACCATGGCCTTTCCTACACTAAGAGGCACCTGATGCTATTATTTATTTATGACTCCAGAAGGTCCAAGCATCCGTGTGGGACGAGTTGGGTATAGAACGGGCTGAGCTGCGAGTGTTTCTTCTTGTGAACCAGCTCTATTCTACTGCCGTTTGGGTCTAAAGCTCCACATTCCTCTCAGGATCCCAATCAAAGCGTATCGGAAGGACCTCATCCTGTACGCGTAGAGGATCGGGTTGAGGGCCGAGTTGACGTGGGAGAGCAAAATGGCCGCCAGCGTGAGGGACATGGGCACTTCGCACCGTGGGCAAAACAGCAGCACGCAGTTGATGACATGGATGGGCATCCAGCACACCATGAAGAGGAACACTACGAGGAAGAGGGAGGTGGCCTTGCGCGTCTCCTGGCGGGTGCGAAGGGCCGCTTTGGCCTCGTTGGGTTCCCCGGCAGCGGGGTCGGCAGGGGCGGAGCCCGGGCTGGCAGATCCCGCCCAGGCGTTCCTTAGGCCTGGCTTTGTAGAGGCCGCGGCAGTCTGGGTTTCAACACTTGACCCGATGCCGGAATCCACCTCTGCCTGAGCCCTGACTCCGCCCTCACATGCCGCGGCCTCATCATGTGCTTGTCTGCCTGTGGCGGGATCCGCTCCGCCCCCCGGGGTTCCCACCGTGACAGAGCTCTCGATGTCATCCGTCCCGGTGCTCCCTCCCGCCTCCCTGGCGGCGCCCCTGGCCACGGCGATGCGTCTCAGCTGGCGGCGGACGGTGACGAAGATGTGGCCGTAGATGACGAACATGGCCACCAGCGGCACAACGAGGCAGCAGAAGAAGTTGAAGTACACCATGTAGTTCATGTCCACCACACAAGTGAAGATACAGTAGCTGCAATAACAGATGAATGGGTTTTATGGTAACAACACCAAATAAAAATGGCATCTGAAGCGTGTGAATATACATCGTAATCCAGTCATTGGGTTGGCCTGCAGTCCTTTTAGGTTCCTCATCCATCCATCTCACTCTCTTACTTCGAGTTTGCCGGTTGTCTCTTCCAGTCCATGAGCGGCACAGAGCCGGAGACGGCTCCCAGGGCCCAGGTGACCAGCAGGGCCAACTGGGCAGTCCGGGGACTCATGACGCGCTGGTACTGGAAGGGCATGAGGATGGCCATGTAGCGCTCTGCTGCTACAGCGAGCAGACTCAGGATGGAGCTCTGCAAGACAAATGAGAGATCATAACCTGCAGATGGGATTGGTATAAACACAAGATTAGAAAAGAATATGTAGGTCAAAGGTTGGATCAACACAGTATTTACAGACATTATAAAGACAATATAGGTGGAGACGGGAAAAATGGTAAAATTATGGAAGTTCACTATTGCTTTTGATTATGAAAGACATTTGATGAAATGTGCATTGCATCGTTTTCAGGCTGGACTGTGCATTCTGACATCAGATCATCATCAGCGATTCGATCCGCGGCTCCTCTGTGTCATTGCGTCCTCTGGCGAGACACCAGAACCCCTGTGACGTCTCTGCCACCAGCATGTGAGTGCGTGTGAAATGCTTATTTCTAAATACCGAAGGACAGCTGGCATCTTGCGTGACAGCCCCCTGCCATCAGTTTATGAACATGTGTGAGTGGGTGAATGTCGACGTGTAGCGTGACGCGCTTTATTATTTATTTGATACTGAAAAATGTCTGCATAATGAGTCCCAAAAAAAAATCCTTCTCTAGCCCCGCCTCAGTCACCTGAGCCACCGCGTCGATGCTCCCACCTACCTGGGTGAGCATCATCAGGACGCTGAGCAGCACCAGGCAGAGCGGCAGGTCGTGGTGAGGCCGGCCCAGGTCGGTCAGCACCGCGCAGGGGATGGCCACCAGGCCCACCAGGGTGTCCGCCACCGCCAACGACACCTTCCCCCCCGCACATGCGCACAGAGCAAAACACCCGCTGTTGCTACGCCGCCTGTCGTATGTCGCGAAAAGGGTCCCGCCTTTGAAAAAAAAACGCATTTTCCTCACCAGGAAGTAGTTGGTGACGGTGCGCAGCTTCTTGTTGCGGGTGACGGCCAGACAGACCAGGAAGTTGCCGACTATGGCCAGCAGCGCGATGGCGAGCTCGGTGGCGATGTACAGGCCCTTGGCGCGGGGCAGGTACCCGTACGGCATCTGTGCCGAGCAGCCGCCGGGGGTCACGTTCATGGCGAGACGGACACCGGGACGGCGCAGTCATGGACAACAACCTGAAGATAACAGTGGTGTTTTGAACCATTTGTAAAGAAGGATCGTGCACTTCATTGAATTCGCCCGTCGCCAAGGGGGTGAGGGGTGGTGGGGGGGTGCGGGGACGGGTCCTTGTTTACACAGCGATTATCCGGGCCGTGGAGAAGAAGAAAGCACATGGACGGAGGGAAGAACGGTGGTTGTTATGAGGCTTGGCGTGCGGCCTTTGTGCCGACCAACTGAGCAGTGAAAATGGTTCCTGATAAGGGACAAAAACAACAACACCCAAAGAGTTCACTATTTACACGCACTGATAGGGATTCAGACCTGCTGGCTGTTGCTCTGCCCACATCAGAATAGTGTAGTATAGTTTTTGATATAGTGTGTATATTTATTAGCCTTAACTTATTAGAGACTTTACACAATTATTGGTTTTGCTTTCCCCCCCATGTGTGGTTCTATTTTGGTTTGGATTCCCTCCTGCGACACCTTCCCCCCTTAATCTCTGTTCTACCTTGGTTTCCCGTTTGATATGTTCATAAAGTAATCATTTTAGCACAGCCCAAATACCACATTAGGAATTGCCAGAAACAACATAACAGATGGTGTGCCGTATTTAACAAGCATTCCAATGGCTTTCTTCGTTGAGCCAAGAAGTGCTCAAAGAATATTTTAATAACATATGCCAATGCCGTGCATTTATTAATAGAACAGTCGGTCCACAGAAAGTTGATCATTTAATTAATCTCATCACGCAAAGAAGCCAAACTTTGCTAATCCCAAAATTTTGAAAAGTGAGAATTTTCTGCTTTTCCGTTTTTTGACTTATTTGACATTTTAGATCTTCAGGCATGTTGGTCGTATAAAACAAGGCAATGTAGGGTATCACTTTGCAGTCTAAATGATATTAGGGGTTAACTCTGTTCGATTAGTTTTTTATAATCCAGATACATATTAGTAGGACCACCTATTCCGATTAACTGTAAAGGATCTGCTGCTACAGTCGAAGGCATGTGTGACTAAATCTCACAAGAAAGAGTGAACAAATATAGAACAAATACAGAAAAAACATACAATATGCATATATAACCGTTTCCAAAACAAGTCCATTAGAGATTAAACCAAAACAAATTCCTGACTGAGTATTATTTTCGGTGGATGAAATACTTCAGGTTTTGTTCACATAGACCACTGACCTGCGCTACAGGATTCAGGTGCAATCATCACAAAGTTTGGAACGTCCAGACCATCCGGGACACTGATACGATGTGAGGCCTTTGGAGGAGGCGCATCAGAGTGCACTGATGTGCAGGACGAAGCTGGGAATGGAGGAAGCGGGAGGAGCACCACTTTTCCCTCCATCCCTCTCTCTATGTAATAAAAAGATAATGCTCAATACGTCAATCACAAGGCTGTTAATTGAACAGCAGCGGTTGCCACAGAGGATTTTGATCTGGGTGACAAGAGAAAAGCAGATATTTTAGTTGACGTAAATCTCCAGCCGGTAATGAACAAAAAAAACGTATTACTATTATTATTATTGTAATACTGTAAATGTTCAATTATGTACGCTTGCGATAAAACAACATTTAATGACTAAGCAAAACATGTTGTGCAAAGAATATGTACAGTATGTCTAACATACTATAATGGCAATAAATGTTTAGTGATTCCTGATATGCTGTGCCGCTTAAATATATAGATATGTTTATCTATATATATGTGTGTATATTGCTAGTGCTGTCAGTTAAACGCGTTATTAACAACGTTAATGCAAACCCAGTTTAACGAGGTCAATTTTTTTATCACAAGATTAAAGTTTTCTAAAAAAAAGAGGGGGGATGAATGACTGTTGTCTGAAAATGACAACAGGCTCGTCTGTTTGAGTTGCTGGCTGAAAGCAAAGAAGTAGTAGGCTTACCTTTTATTGGTAACCTAACTGTTACGGTTCATTGTTCCTGAAATAAGAGGCCTGACTGCTTTGTTCACAGCAAACTTGAAAAAAAGAAAATATTAAGCCACAGTTTAACTGCACAGGTCCTTGTTTACCTGAAATGTGTACTTTATAATTTTATTTTGTACCGCCTGTCAAGCACGTGGCATGAGGGAAGGACAAGGATGCAGAGAAGGGTTGACTGACACGGATTTATTAACCACTCTACTGGTTAACAATAATCCAAAACTATTAGGTAACAATGAGAATTCTTCTCCTAGGGGTTTCTTAACAACTATGACGCGGGTGTGGATACATGAACATGCAAGACACACTGGCACAGGACAAGGGGAGAGGCAGAATATACACTCACCGGCCACTTTATTAGGTACACCTGTCCAACTGCTCGTTAACACTTAATTTCTAAGCAGCCAATCACATGGCGGCCACTCAGTGCATTTAGGCATGTAGACATTGTCAAGACAATCTCCTGCAGTTCAAACCGAGCATCAGTATGGGGAAGAAAGGTGATTTGAGTGACTTTGAACGTGGCATGATTGTTGGTGCCAGAAGGGCTGGTCTGAGTATTTCAGAAACTGCTAATCTACTGGGATTTTCACGCACAACCATCTCTAGGGTTTACAGAGAATGGTCCGAAAAAGAAAAAACATCCAGTGAGCGGCAGTTCTGTGGGCGGAAATGCCTTGTTGATGCCAGAGGAGAATGGCCAGACTGGTTCGAGCTGATAGAAGGGCAACAGTGACTCAAATAACCACCCGTTACAACCAAGGTGGGCATAAGAGCATCTCTGAACGCACAGTACGTCGAACTTTGAGGCAGATGGGCTACAGCAGCAGAAGACCACACCGGGTGCCACTCCTTTCAGCTAAGAACAGGAAACTGAGGCTACAATTTGCACAAGCTCATCGAAATTGGACAATAGAAGATTGGAAAAACGTTGCCTGGTCTGATGAGTCTCGATTTCTGCTGCGACATTCGGATGGTAGGGTCAGAATTTGGCGTCTACAACATGAAAGCATGGATCCATCCTGCCTTGTATCAACGGTTCAGGCTGGTGGTGGTGGTGTCATGGTGTGGGGAATATTTTCTTGGCACTCTTTGGGCCCCTTGGTACCAATTGAGCATCGTTGCAACGCCACAGCCTACCTGAGTATTGTTGCTGACCATGTCCATCCCTTTATGACCACAATGTACCCAACTTCTGATGGCTACTTTCAGCAGGATAATGCGCCATGTCATAAAGCTGGAATCATCTCAGACTGGTTTCTTGAACATGACAATGAGTTCGCTGTACTCAAATGGCCTCCACAATCACCAGATCTCAATCCAATAGAGCATCTTTGGGATGTGGTGGAACGGGAGATTCGCATCATGGATGTGCAGCCGACAAATCTGCGGCAACTGTGTGATGCCATCATGTCAATATGGACCAAACTCCCTGAGGAATGCTTCCAGCACCTTGTTGAATCTATGCCACGAAGAATTGAGGCAGTTCTGAAGGCAAAAGGGGGTCCAACCCGTTACTAGCATAGGGTACCTAATAAAGTGGCCGGTGAGTGTAAGTATCCATGAGGGAGGTGAGGGAACAGGTGGACATAATTAGGAATCAGGGAAGACAATCAACGAGAGACACATGAGGACAACATTGAAATGGAAAAGGAAGGGACATTTAGAATAGATACAATTTTGCAATTATTTGTGATTAATTTTGAGTTAACTATGACATAAAAGTGATTAATCGTGATTAAATATTTTAATCGTTTGACAGCACTAATATATATAGATAGAGAGAGATGTAGATATCTATCGATCTATCTCTCTATCTATATGTGTATATATACGGAAATTAAAAGTGCCTTAAATTTGTACAGCAATCGACTAAATAAACTCAGTAATAATCCGGTATTGTGTGTATATGTAAAATCATCTTAATTTCCAATATTTCAATTCTATTTATGAATAGATGATGTTACAAATTACACAGGTGTCATGTACATTCCCACTCTTCGCCGCTGGGTGTCGCCAAAACGCTTGTAAATACCATTCAAGAAACATACGTGAGCAACAGACCATTACGTTATCCGAACAGCAGTGATTTTCTTCACTAATGAACAGAGCAGCAAGCACCAGGAAAACATGACTTTATTCAACTTTATTAACTTAGTTATTGATAATAAAAATGCTAAATAATTAAACTGTTGTGGGTTATTTCCGGCTTGGCGCCAACCTGCGCAGGGCGACGCGGTGACGTCAGCTTGTTTACATATTACGTAACGACGGACCCGGTAGACTCTGCATGTAACGTGACTGCAGGGCACCATGCTGGTGGTGTTTTGTTTTTAGCCTTAAGTGAAATGCTGCAGCTAGTGATCGGGATCGGTTCTCACAGTTAGCGGTCGATATTTAGTTACGGCTGTTGTGTGATTTGGTGCATTATTCTTTGAAGAAGCATATGGTGTGCGCCAGTCAGCTTCGGACAGAGACACACACGTCCAGTGGCAGCGATGTCAGGCTTCAGCTCCGAGCTCATAGACTACATGGAGGGTAGGATCACCTTCGAAGAGTTCGACCAGCGGAGGGACGAACGCAATGCCACGGTACATCACTCATTATGGATATTAAAACGAGTTGGTTCAAATGGCTGAACCCCGCAGTCTAGAAGCAGAGCTAAGTTAGCATGAGTATAAGGCAACAGTGTAGCGTTTTAAATCCTAAATTTGTTTCACATTAGATGTGTTTATTAAGACTTTACAACAAAATTCATTCTGAACTGCTTTAGCAGTCCACCATTATGCTTATTCTATTAGATATGCATTGTTTGCTGTCAGTATCGTACACTCGACGTTTCCTTTCCTCCAGATTCGGGACATGCTAACCACCGGGATGGAGCTAAAGCTAAGCAAAATTAGCATAGATAAAGTTTCTAGGTTAGAGTTAGGTTTGCTGAGTCGGCAGTACAACCTTTTACATCTTAAATATGTTTAACTCACACACACACATACGTTTTTTCCACTTATTATTACATTATACTTAACCAACAATGTGCTTTGTTTGTTATTGCTAAGCTAGCATAGCTCACACAGCAGCATCCCCCTACACATGGGTCACATGGGACACAGGCATTAGCTAACATTCATTTAATAGAGGCCTACTGTATCGTCTCACTACAGTTGCATTCCTAAGGAAAGGTCTTCTGCTACGATACGCTTTGCTGCACAGAGGACGTGTGCACGTTGTGTACCGTTATGTGTTGTCTGTTCTCTCAGGAGTTCGAGGTACCATCTGAAGGTGTGCAGGAGGATGATGATGATGCTAAGCCCTCTACATCTGCCCAGATCCCGAGTAACATTGGTAAATACTGTGTGTCTGACACGGGTCGGGCTTTTAATCGGGACCAATTAGGTTTTTCTAGGAAGTGGGGCCCCGCTGTCAGAGGATCTTTGACCCATTTAAAGTATTATTTAGTTTTCTTGAGTTAAATCAGGTACTTATCAATACACATTAGATGTCAAATCTAGACTGAGCCATTCTCATCGTTGATCAATGAAACCACTGTGCTAGAACCAACATCATTGGTTGATCAACTTAAAAATGTCTGTCATGATATGATACTAAGCTCTATGTTATTGTTTTCTCTAATACGGCCCAGTAAAACAAGCCAAGTGAAACCATTTGCTATTGACCTCATTAGCTCAGACAAATTATTGTGGCTTTTATAAAACCTTTTTGTTAGATGATACCTTAATATAGCTTGAGAAACAAAAAAATAGATATTAAGACATTAACTCTCCTGATGCTAATAACAATAGTACTAAATGATAATAATGGGGAATCCGTATTAGCAGCTAGACAATAAGAAGACAAGGTTCAGACAATTCATGCCAACACTATCATGTTACTTTAAGTGTTGATGACTTCACTTGACAACACGCTCCCCACCTGTTAGAGGAGGGAGTCAGCCCGGGAGTCCACCAGGTCTTTGCCTCCATGCTGGGAGAAAAGTCGGAGCCACCATCTTCAGACGAGCAGGAGGAGGACAGCCTAAGCTATGCTGATGATGAATTTGATGAGGACTACAAGGTTGAGGAAGAGGGAAAAGCGCGGACGGAGAAGGTGTCGGCGAAGAAGATGCTGAAGCTGCGGGAAAAAGGAGGAAGACGACAGAGGGGCCGGAAAAAGAGAGCACTGGAGGAAGAGGAGGAGGATTATACAGCAGAGGACCCAACGGTGGGAGACGTGTTCGCCCTGGAGATGGAACTGAGCCGAGAGAACGATAAAATGAT
The DNA here is from genome assembly GCF_949316345.1 of Pungitius pungitius. NCBI lineage: Eukaryota > Metazoa > Chordata > Actinopteri > Perciformes > Gasterosteidae > Pungitius > Pungitius pungitius. The sequence continues at coordinate 22,925,271 of NC_084902.1, read as the reverse complement.
GAGGGTGAGGAGGAGGAGGAGGAGGATGGGGGGCAGTTTAGTTTGTTTCCCAGCTCTTGATGTGTGACAGTTTGCCTTCATGTATGCGCTCGTCCAGGAACGGCGTCATCGAAGCAAGCTCCCCCGAGCTCTGAGAGGCTTGATGGGAGAGGCCAACATTCGCTACGCCAGAGGAGAGAAGGAGGACGCCATCCTGATGTGTATGGAGATCATAAGACAGGGTATGTAACCAACTCCTACTTCCTGGAGTTGCAACTTTTTCAAATTTTCTTCTGATGTATTCATTTTCTAAATGAATTGTCTTCGTCTTCTCTTCCAGCTCCTTTGGCGCATGAGCCTTTCTCCACATTGGCCATGATCTATGAGGATGACCTGGACATGGACAAGGCGCTGCAGTTTGGTCTGATCGCAGCCCACCTGAACTCTGCGGCCTGTGAGGAGTGGATCAGACTGGCAGAAATGTCTCTGGAGCAGGACAACATCAGACAGGCCATTATCTGCTACTCAAAAGGTCAGTCTGACATACTTTCACTATTTTAAGAAAAAGAAAAATTATACATACACTCACTTTATTAGGTCCACCTCGCGAGTAAAGGTTGGACCACCTTTTGCCTTCAGAACTGCCTTAATTCTTTGTGGCATACTTCTAACAAGATGTGTTGCAAACATTCCTCCGATTTTGGGCCGAATTGGCACAATGGCATCATGCAGTTGTTGCAGATTTGTCGGCTACACATCTATGATGTGAATTTCCCACATCCCAAAGGTGCTCTGTTGGATTGAGATGTGGTGACTGTGGAGGCTATTGGAGTGCAGTGAACTCATTGTCATGTTCAAGAAACCGGTTTGAGATGATATGAGCTTTGTGAAATGTTGCATTATCCTGCTGGAAGTAGCCATCAGAAGACACAGTGTGGTCAGCAACAATACTCTGGTAGCGGCGGCATTTAAACAGTGCTCAATTATTAGTAAGAGGCCCAAAGTGTGCCAAGAAAATATCCCCCACACGTTTACACCACCATCACCAGCCCATTGTTCCTGTTTGGCAGGACGGAGCCATGCTTTCATGTTGTTTATTGCAAATTCTGACCGTACCATCTGAATGTCGCAGCTGAAATTGAGGCTCATTAGACCAGACAACGTTTTTACGATCTATTGTCCAATTTTGGTCAGCGCGTGCAGATTGTAATTCTGCATTCCTTGATTGTAACGAGTGGTTATTTGAGTTACTGTTGCCTTTCTATCATCTTGAACCAGTCGGCCCATTCTCCAGACCTCTCACATCAACAAGGCCTTTTCGTACACACAACTTGACCATTCTCTGTAAACCCTAGAGAGGGTTACGCGTGATAGTGCCAGTAGATCAGCAGTTTGTGACGCACTCTGACCAGCCCGTCTCTCTTGACCACGTCTCCATGCCTAAATGCATTGAGTTGGTGCCATGTGATTGGCTGATTAGCAAATTGTATTAACAAGCAATTGAACGGGTGCACCTAAAAAAGTTGCTTGTGTGTTTGTGTGTACATATTTATTATTGGTAAAGTCCAATAAACAACTTTGCTGCAAAGGTTCAGAGTGCCGAGGTCTAGAGACTTTTTTTTCCTCTTTCTTTCCCATCTCCACTAGGTGATAACTTCTGTTATCGATCCACAGAAGTATCGCTACAACCTCGTCCACCATTCGCGTCCTAATCCCTTCCATCCTCTCTCTCCCGCCGCAGCCATTAAGTCCGACCCCAGTAACGTGCGCTACTTGTGGGAGCGCGCCAGCCTCCACATGCGCCTGGGGGAGCACAAGCAGTGCATGGACGGCTACCGCAGGATCCTGTCGCTGCTGCCGATGGAGGACGGAGAGCACTTCATGCAGCTCTCCAAGGACATGGCCAAGTAGGGTCACCTCAACCCGCTTCACACAAACACACACACGGTTTCATTCGTAACACGTGTGACCTGCTTAGGAGTTACTACGAGAGCAACGACTTGCCCTCGGCCCTGGGTGTGATGGAGGAAGCGATGGAGCGACACCCGAGCCTGGTCAGCGACGACTTGATCAACATGGCAGCCGAGCTCTACGTGGCCAACCGGCAGTACGACAAGGCCCTGCAGGTAGAGGCCGAGAGCTTGTTGCGGCGGCGGTTGCACATCTTCTTAAAATATATGTTGTGGTCGAGGGGGCTGTCTCAAGTGCTTTACGCCAAGCAGTACCTTTCGTTTTTAGATGCCACAGTAACAGAAGGATTTAAAAATCATCTAAGCTTTAGTTCAACTTGGCAGCCAACCTTTGTGCCTTCTGATACTGTTGCATAACATGTCCGTCAATGAGTTGTGAGTTTAGATAATTCCTCATCTTTTTATGAATTAATTCTTGTTTAAATTACTTTTATTTAACAAATAAATTAATGTTCTGTGTGTTTTCACAGGTCTTGGTCCAGTTTGCAGGTATAGTTTTGGAATGCAATGAATCCGAATCAGGGTGCGAGGTACAAGAACAAGAACAAGAACAACAACAAGAACAACAAGAACAACAACAACAACAAGAGAAAGCAGGGGAGGAGACCAATGAGAACAATGAAGACTCAAAGACTAAGGCAGAAATAGGTCCTATAAACAACCGTGAGTAACGTCAAAAAACGTCAATGTATATAAATATGCAGATATTTCCGGTTTTTGTTTATAACGTCTAAGTACAATATGGAGTGTATTTCATTATTTTCACAGACCACACTCAGACTCAAGAATGAACTAATAAGGTGTTGTAGGTCGAAGGTTAATGTCACCTCAAAAAGCTCCGTTTTGGCCATAACTCCATAATTGCTTGGCTAAAATGGCTGAAAAAATGTATTTGGGTTAAACTTATCTTTTCTGTTAGATTTCATGGTAAAGCGGCTTTTCTAAGCATTAAACCTTCTTTTGTCATCCAGCTTCAGAATCGGGTTCTATTAATATCCCAGTTAAAATGTGTCTCCTCAAAGGGACCGCCCGGTGTCTAATTGAGCCCTCTCCCCACCCTGTGTGTGTCCAGGTGAAATTAAAGATGTCCTTATACCAGACAGTACCCCGGTGGACCTTAGGGCCAAGCTGACTGTCTGCCTCATACACCTGAATGTCAACACACCCTTGGAGGTAAGCAGAATAATTAAAAAAAACCTTTTTGGGAGACTGAAAGTGGTTATGACCCCAGTTCCGTCACAGAGGCTGGTGTCATCGCTGATGGAGCAGAGTCCGGAGGAGATCGGTGACTTGTACCTGGATGTGGGTGAAGCCTACCTGGACGAGGGCGAGTACATGAGCGCTCTGCCGCTGCTGTCGGCCCTCGTCATATCCGAGCAGTACAACCTGGCTGTTGTCTGGCTGCGACACGCAGGTGCGACGCAACACAGAGCAAAAGCTGAAGCAGTAGTCAAATATGCCAAAGGATTTAATGATCATGTCTGACATAAATAAGCAGTGGGCGGTATCAAGCAGGCCAAAATGAAAGCGGAGGTCTTGCACCGGAACACTACTCCGGATAGAATTTGTTATCACAGAAGCCAGTATTTCAACTCAGAATTTGTCCTTAATATGATGAGATATTGTGTTCAAGTTGAAGACCTAATCCATTGCACATTGTTCCTGTTGAACTGAAGAGTGAAAGTCAAACATTTTAACTCCAGAATCTCTGGAAGCATGCTTCTCCATGTGTGAAACCTTTCAGCCAGTCTGCAAAACTGCCTTCGCTCTACGCAGAGTGTCTGAAGGCGCTGGGCCACATGGAAGCGGCAGCGCAGAGCTACACCAGAGTGGTGGACATGGCTCCGCAGCACCTGGAGGCCCGCCTCTCCCTGGCCACCCTGCAGCAGCAGCTGGGCCGCCCCGAGTGCGCCCTCAAGGCCCTGGAGTCCATGTACGACAGCGAGACGCTGGCCCAGGACTCCTCGGCTGCACAGAAGGCATGGTTTAATATCCTTATTATTATTATTATTTGTGTGGGGGTCAAGATTGAATTTGTTGACATAAAAGACTGCATGAGACAAAAAATATTCATTTTTAACCTTCTGTGGATAAATTCCAATAAAATGTTCTGATCCTTTACAATTATGATGCACAACTTAATGTATTTGCTTTACTGGTGGGAATTGGTGTCCATACCTACTTAATAAATACTGAACCATTTAAAAACCAGACTTGAGCTCTCCTAGTGTATTTGTTTTAATGCTCATTTCTCTATACACGCTGCATTTTGTAGGAACTAAAGCTTCTGCTGCATCGGTCCACACTGCTAAAGACTCAGGGAGAAACACAGGACTACCTGGACGCTATGATCACAATGATCTCCATGCTACTCAAGGTACCACGCTCGCTAACACACCCATCTGCACAGAGGCGGGGGGTGGGGGGGTTGATATGTAGGCCGAAAACTCCCAGTTCTTAAACTCGCGTAATGCAATCATACAAGGTCATACAGAGTTATGTTTTGTTAAACAGAAAAGACCTTAATCCACAATCCATTCTTGCTTTCTCAGGTGGCCATGCAGCGCGCTATGGTGTGCGTGCGCTCTGTGACCGTGTCAGGCAAAAGTCACCTGAGACTGGTGAAGGCCAGCCTGCCAGAGATCGCCGACCACGAGGCGGCCTACCTGGACAATACTGGTAAGAAGTGTGTATGTGTGTGTGTGTTATCTGCTGGCGGTCAGCCTTAACGCCCCGGTAGTGTATTCCATAATGGAATATGTCATCCGTTTCGACTCGATGGATATGAATCCAATCCTTCAATTTTGGTTTGACTACTACAAGTCAAGGGAGGGAAAACACAACATTGCCATTATTATCAGTGGAAAAACGCTGGTTTCCCTTTATTCTTGATTACCATCAACCGTTCTTTAATATTGATAAAGCCATATGCAACCAAGAAACTTTTCCTTTGAATGAATTAGACCTCAGCTGTTTTTTATTTCGGGATAAATGAAACCACAATTGTTTTGCCAGAGTCTCATTTGGTTGGCTGTGCTTTTTGGAAACGTCCCTGATGGGTCATCTTACAGCTGCAACGGTTTAAAATGTGTGTATATGGTCATCTTCTGTGCCCAGGCAAGACCAACGTCCTGTCCAAGGAGGACTGGTGGCAGTTGCTGGTGAGCTGCGTGCTGACGCTGTGCGACGTGCGGCGCTACGAGGAGGCCGAGCTGCTGGTGGAGTCCGCCATGGAGTTCTACTCGTTCTACGACAACAAGCCCCGGAGGAAGGAGATGGAGTGCTTCGGCCTGTCTGCCACCATCCTCGACCTCAACCACTACAAGGCCTACAACTACATCAGGTGGGCTCGCGCAGGCCGCTCCGTCCGCCGGGGAACCGGTCGCTCACCGAGAGTCACTTTGGGGCGGTTGGTGGAAACTACAGTGTGACTTGTCCGTTGTGCTCTTCTCAACAGATTGATGCTGATAGAATCTGTAGATCGGCCTCAGCTTTGGAATATTTTCAACCAGGTCTGTAAATATGTTTTTTTTAATCCTTTATTCCTCTATTGCCTAATGCGCCACTTTAAAGGGACATTTTGGATATTTTGGGCTGGACGATATGTTCAAAGAGCCTGTTTATAGTTGACCGATTATTATCACCATCTATTTTTGATAATGCTCCATTCACATGGTTCTTATTTTGTGACTAAATGTGTCTGCATTCTTCATATTGCAATCAATTAATAATATTGTCAATTTTTGCATTGACTTGCGGATCTGCTCACTGAGGTAATCAAATCAGTATCATGATTTTCGGATGGTGCACACCTATTTTGAGCTGGTCCAGATTATTTTTTGCTGCTATCTGTCCTAATTTTTCCAAACTTAAAAAAAACAATTGTCAGTCTTAGAAATACCAAGTAAACTTTAATAAAAGTACACTTTTTTTCTTTGCATGTGTCTCCCTCCCCCCCCCCCCCCCCCCATCCTCCCAGCTGACCATAACCTCCCATCACCAGCGTCACCATCGCTTCTGTCTACGTATGTTGTTAAAAAATCCCAGCAACCTCGCCTTGGGCTTCCTGTGCGGTCACAATGCATTGGTGTGTGGGAGCTTCAAACACGCTCTGGGTAACGTGTACACACACACACACACGAATACAACTTAAAAGTCTAACTAAAAATCTTTTAAATTCTTGGGATTTGGGGAGTCATGAATTGGGGATTCCCTGAATTATCAAGGATATCTCCAAAACCAAAATGAAAAAGTTAAAAGCTGTGATCGTTTTAGCCGGCAGGCCTCCCAATTGGTATTTATCCAACACATTTTTTGTGTCTGCAGGCCAGTACATTCAGGTCTTCCAGAACCAACCCACAGTCCCACTTCACAGCCTGTGTGTGGGTCTCACCTTTATCCACATGGCCTCTCAGAAGTATGTCGACAAAAGGAATACGCTGGTGATGCAGGTAGTTCTTTTTTTTTTTTTTTTGCATGTGTTGTTTTTGTCTTGTCTGAATTAAACCAGCACTTGCCTTGCACTTCACACTTCACTGTCTGACTCCGCTCTTCCTAAACGTGTGTGTCTTTCAGGGCTTCTCCTTTCTGTGGCGGTACGTGGACCTCCGCGGAGTGTGTCAGGAGAGCATGTACAACCTGGGCAGAGCGCTGCACCAGATAGGCCTCACACACTTGGCCATACATTACTATAAGGCGGCTCTGGACCTGCCGGCTCAGAAACTAGAGGTGTGTACACATAAATGTTTTTTCTTACTTTTATTTAGGTAACTGATAAAGAGACCTACAATCCACGACTTTTAAAAATGTATTTCAGGGTATCCCTGATGATCATGGGGATCTGAGGAGGGAGATTGCCTTCAACCTCTCTCTCATCTACCAGGCCAGCGGGAACATGATCTTGGCCCACCAGCTCATCAACACACACTGCATTATTTGATTTGAATATATATATATTTTTACATTTTGAGTACATTTGAGACCGTATGCAATTAGTGCCTTGAAAAAAAACATTTTGAGGACAATGCATTTGATTTATTCATGAGTAAAACAGAACAGATAAATATTTTTGGATTGACGAATAAAAGCTAAATAAAATCAGATATTAATTCAAATACAAATGATTGTCGCTCCCCTTTGTGTTAACAAATTTTTATTTATTTATTTCTACATCTACATCTGAAACAGTAAGTTTGTCTTGACATATTGTCTTGGCTTGGTGGTGTTGAAAATATAAGGCTTGGAGTTATGTTGTCATTGTGTTTATATTTTGAGACTTGGGTAGTACTTTTTATTTATATACATTAGGGCTGCAGTCCTTCAATTGAGATTGTATTATATGTACATGTATGCACAGCCTTACTTTTGCAAAACAAACCAATTTTTTTTTACCACTTGTCATTCTAATTCATTTTGTGAAGATTGTACTATTTCTGTAAATTAAACCTTTTCAGTCTAAGATTGTGTTTATGTTAATTGATTTATGTATATATATATAATTATATAGTTATATCGGTTTTATGTTGCTTTAGTCATGCACTTGATTTTGAATATTTCTGCATCTTTTTCTTTCTCTTTTTTTAAAGTGTGGTGCCTAAAAACCCGGATTGACAGACTTTTCCTTTTGTTGCTGGGATTTATCCGCTCGGATTAATGGACAAATCCCTCTTTTCTCCCATCCTAACAGTCTGCTTCCATCGGGTCCTCTCCGGGTCACTGCACTCCATCTAGGCCAGTGGGGGAGGGAGGGGGTGTGGGGGGGGGGGCGTTGTTCCCCCAGTCACTGAATAATGTAAGCAGCAGTAATGTTGTTCACAAACACCGTACACACTGAAGAAACTGCCAAAAAGTTAACGGAATAAATTTAATTAAAATAAAAAAAAAGCAATTTATTTTTACAACAGTTTATTATTTTAACCCTGTAAAATATATTTCTGGATTTAGAAAATATGGTAAATGATAATATATATATATATATGTTTAGTTTGTGTGCCTTTGTCTAACGACCCCTTTTTTTCAACGGAGCCGCAGTTTGGGAAACCGTGATCCACAAGGGGAGGAGGGAAGTTATTGTGATGCTGAGCTCGCTCGGTGTGGATCTCCACAACAAGGCCTGGCTCTGAACACGCACAAATAAACCGCGTTTTTGGTGGAAATCCTTTTCTTGTGACCACGCCGCGGGCGGGTCGTGGATCGCTCGCGCCCGGCAGCGCGTGAGCCGAGCGGCTGACGAGGGGAGCGGAAACCGGGGGAGCGGATGTGAAGCCGTTCCAGACACATAAATAAGATATGAACGTGTCTTTCTAACGCAGCCTGGCAACGTCGCGGACGACGCCATGAAGTGACAGATCTGGCAACCGTGATTCCAGAATAGGAATAAAACAACGAAGCGACACAAGTAACGGGGAGCTTTGGCTTCGCTGCGAGCGGAGGCTGGATCACCGAGGTGCGGTGCCGCTGCGCACCGGCTCCGGAGCACCCGACCCCGGCCTGGAAGCCGACGACGAGTCGGTAGTGTTCGGGGCTGTATGGAGGTCCGTCGTCCATGATTAAACGACTTCTTCGGGGATTTTCTTTTTGAATTCTTCTCGCTTGCAGGTGTGGCGATGGCCCACGTTTTAATATCGCGTCATCCAAGGTAAGCAGTGTGTCTCCCGTGGAGTGGTGATGTCTGAGCGAGGTGTTGCGATGTGGTTTCGCAACAAGACCCCCGCGGGAGTATTTCATCACGTTTTGTTTCCCCTTATAAGTCATTATTCATTAAGTGTACTGTTACGTGTGGGTCATTGTGAACTGATGAAATCCTGCTTTGATGTGTTATGCACAGCGTATGGGCTCTAGTGACAAACACGGCCTATTAATAGAAAAATCAACAAAGACATAATCAAATCCACATTATGACGCCCCGCTGTCAGAAAGGACCAAAGCGGCGAAAAGAAGGCGAGTCTGACCGGAAATACTGTGTGCTCCCACAACCGGATCGATACCAGCTCATCCCCCCCCCCCCCCAGCTCCACGCCGGATGTGAACTAATTGTAATACGCGTGTAATAGCCCACAGTGGAGGCTGGGGGGCATGTAATCACGTGATGGAGAGGCAGGTCGACCTCCAGACATGAAAACTGATAATGGGATCCATGATTTGGGCTGAGTAAAGTCTCATTTGAGTTCTGCTGTGTAGCGCAGTGATTGAAGGAATGCTGGATAATATTCGTAATCAATAATCATTTCAGTAGGAAATCTACACACTTCACATACAAGCCACCCCCCTACACACACACACACTCTAAAGATGGGAGGGCCTCAAGTATCCTGTGCCCATGTTAGAGGTCTACATGTATTGATTCAATATTTGATACAGCTTTCAATATCAGTTCAACTCCCCCATGAATTACGTCACCTGATCAACAGTGGAAAAGACCTTTTCTTATTTAGCCTATTTCTAGTTGTTTTTCCCCGGTCCATCTTTAGATTTATGTGTTTCTGTCCGGATGCAACGGGCCCATCACAGCACGGTGACACAGCAGTCATTCTGTTGGCTGTTACAGAAGAACCACTGGCACAGGAATGTGAGGTCCGATTTGGGGACGGGAAGCCGTTGCCGTCTGGATGGTCCACCTCATTGTTCTCCCGGCACGCTACAGCTATTTCAGGCCCCTGTGTGCATGTGTGTGCGTGAGTGGGGGTGTTTATCCATGTGTGTAATAGTGGTCCTTTCTGTACAAACGTCTTTGACATTTTGTCTTCAGAGGCCATCTTATCGTCTTATTGTCGTGTGTCCCCCCCCCCCCCTCCCTCCCTATTTGGGCAAATGGGACACATCTCTTCAGGGAGTGGGTCAGCCGCCTCCACTGTGGCTCCACTTTTTGGGATTTTAATGAGGCTGATACAGCTTCTCTTTTTTTTCTTCTTTTGTGTCATTACATCTGAATCTTCCCCGGTGCAGCTTTTAGGCCTGTGACACTCATTATTCAGTCATGTAGCATTGTCTGCACAGACGCATTAACCACGGGCCGCCCCCGCCTAGAAGGGGACGATCCAGTATTTGGATTCGGGGGTTAGAAGGACGAGATGTTCCACCCGCAGACATTTAGGGTGCGAGCTCCTTCTGCCTAGCATTCCTTTGTCTTAAATTGACATGAAAGTTATGGGTGTGCGTGGATTACTCCCAGTGCGCACGGCCCGCCTGCTTACCACCACCCCCCCCCTGCTGTGGTGCATTGATATCAGCGTCTTTATATATAGTCGAAAAGTCTCCCCATTTATAAATAACCTGCAATCTAGAGCCCACTTATCACCCAGAGCTGAGGGTGACATTTCTGGTATGGGGACACAGGGTTCAACATTGACAACAGCAAAATGTTGAGGAGAGGGGATGATAAAGCAAGTTTGGTCATCTGGGCTACCTTGTGATTGACAGGCTGTCCCAGTGACAGGCTGTCCCAGTCCCAACACACACTTTGGGCCTTAGGCGGGACTGTGGGGAGTCAGCTGGTTTGTAGTCCCTCGAGGCGGAAACGGGACATGACATTCTTCAGGGGGGTGTATCGGGGGTTGGACCGTCTCTGATAAGCAGACTTTCCGTCCGTTCCTCATACAGGAGCTGTGATCTCATTAAATTGAAAGACTTGGGCAGTATGACATTCAGTATTAGAAACAGGTACTGACAGATAAGGAAGGAAGGGTGGGTGACATGCAGCAAAGGTCAACAGGGGCAGTAAGGGCTCAGCGTTGGTGTGTGTTGCAGAGCTCATGTGACCTCGTACAACTCTCAAAAGCTCCGGTACAAATTAAATTATAAGGGATGAAACTTCTTGTTTCCCTCCGGAAACATGGCTGCAGAGACTGCCCTGATTCCAGCGGCGGATTGCAGCAGATTAGATGAGGCATTCTGTCAACCATAAACACCCCCCCCCCACACTCTCTGTTTTAATCATGCTGCTGTATCATGTCATTCCGGTGTGATGTCCCAGAGAAGGAGAAAGTGAGAGGGCGTGGAGGAGGGTAACACAAGCGCACAGACATTCAGGATCATTTTAGCAGCTTGTGATGTGTGTGTTTGTGTCTGTGGCTGTGGGTGTGTGGCGGCTATTTGGGTACAAGTGGCTTTAAACTCGGGCAGCGGCACTATTTTGAAAACTGGCCTCCCCCCCCTGAGCTATTTATAATCAGTCCAGATGTGTAGGAGGGAATCTGCATGTGTGTGTGTGAGTGTATGTGTGTTTTTCTAACCTGCCATTATAGACATGCACATTGACCAGATTGGTTTTCTATTGTGTTATAGCTGAAATTATCAGAGAGGAACAGAGCTTAAACAAGTGGACTAATAACCAATAACCTGAGAAATCTGAGTAGTTGGCCAATCAAATGTAATATTCCATCAAATACAATTTTACAAAATTAAAAAACCTTGAAATGAACTACAGTGTGTTCCTGTTACTGGAGCAATTTCATGGTTTTCATGGAGCTCTACGGCTCAGAAGAAGAGTAGACTTCAGTTGTTTGATGCACACATGAGAGTTAGAGGTAAAGATTTCTATGGCTAAAATGGTTTGAAAAATGCAAATGTCAGACCATCAAGAGCAGGGAGTGTTGTCTAAACCTGCACTGCTGCATAACAACAGTCCCCAAGGTTTCCTGGCCAGTTGAGCAATAGCCCGTATATATGGAATCCTTTTTGTTTTCTTGTACATATCACATTGCATTGCAAAGTCCAATTCCTTTTTTTTTCTCCATCCAAAACCATTAATTTTAATCTCTATCAGCTGTCATCAGTCAAACACTGAAAATTAAACACAAAAGCATGGATCATGGAGCCTTATGAACTTCTGACTTAAGTGATTAAGAGAAAGGAAATATAACACACTAACGTTACCTTTTGTAATTCTGTTTTTTGAAGTAAAAATGAACATTGTCCCACTGCACTCAAAGCCCCTCCACAAAAAGACTGACCATCGCTGTTACTTTTGTCCTCCTGTCCCCTTCCATCTTTTCTAACTCCCTCCTTTTCCCTCTGTGTCTCCCTCACTTTCATTCTCCCATTAGGTCTTCAACCTCCTGCCCCCCCTCTCCTCCCCACGGATTATAGCACCGCCCCATCGTCACGCCATCTTGTCCAGACAGACCAGCTGATGGATTCCTGGATCGCCGTTCATCCATAGCACCTTGTCTCACCTTCTGCCCGTCTTCCATCTCCACCACTTCCCGGTGTCATAACTTGTACCTGGGTGGTTTACGAGCTCCTCTCGGGGCCCTTCAGCACCACCTTTCTGCGCTGTGGACACTGAAGTGTTTGTCAGAATCGATATGGTGTCTCCGAGTGTCGTGAGAGATAAGTCGGCATTGACATACACAATTGGAAATGTGGAATCCATGACGGATCTGAGAGAGGAAGAGCCAATGAAAGAGAGTTAGTTTCATTTGTGGTTCAAACGGCCCTCATGACACCTTGAATGAAGGCTGGCGGAATCTGGCAACTGTGAAGTGCATTGCCTAAAGGAAAGCCAGCAGGGCTGAAGCAATGAACTTTAAGGGCACCAAACCCTTTTGTTAGATTTTATTTCATTGGACAGTGCGCTGTGACCACTCTATTCATCCCTCTGTACCGTCCTCCTTTTTTCCGGGCCTTTGCATTTCATCTTTCTAGCCGTTCATTACTTCTTTAGGTTGGTCTAGATGTGTGCTTTAAGCTTGGTGTCTCCTTCCTTTCTGTCTTCCCCTTGCCTTTTTGTTTATTTTGCCTTTTTCCATTAGACCTCCATCATTCGCCCCTCTCTCGCAACTGCTGTCCTCTCACCTCGCCCCCGTCGTTGTCCTTCTGCCCCTCCAACCACCATCCCACCCTAAGCCTCTCTGACACCACCATCATCACCACCACAACCACCCCCCCCCCCCCTTCTCTCTCTCCCTTCCTGTCCCCATCTTCCCCCGGGAAGCCATGGCGATGGCCGCCACCTCCAATGCCTCCTCCAGTCCCTCGTCCCCGTCGTCCTCATCCTCTACCAACGGCAGCGCCCGGGAGCACCTGCTGGCGGTGCGTCGGCGCACCCCCCACACCCGGCCGTACACAATTGGTCCGGATAACCTCCGCACCCTGTCTGATCAGGGCGCGGTCCAGGAGGTGGGCGACTCTGTATCACCCTCCCCCACGGAGTCGTCGGGGAGCCAACAAGAAACGGCGGGAGTTGGGCTCCAGCGGGCCAATAGCGACACAGACCTGGTGACGTCCGACAGCCGCTCATCACTTGCGGCGTCTACGTACCAGCTGACTCTAGGCCACAGCCACCTGGTAATCTCCTGGGACATCAAGGAGGAAGTAGACGCCACCGACTGGATCGGCCTGTATCACATTGGTGAGCAAATTCAGGGTCGGAGGGCGGGAGTTTTGCTTAGACAACCGTGTGGTGGGTCGGCAGGAACATTATCAATAATAACCACCACATAAGCGTTGTTTGACACACCGCTTCCATTCACGTGTGCATCACTTTACTGTTATTGGTGCTGGCAATGCTGACGTTAGCCTAAAGTCAGAGGATTCAGTGTGCAGGACTAGCTCCCACACAGTTCAGAAACGTATTGATCCTGAAACTGGCTTTTTACAGCTTAAAAGTATCGGTTGGCAATGTTCTCGAAAAATATTTCTGATGTACACACAATTATCATTATGTTCTGACAGCAAAGACGATATAAAACAAATAGCAGACGCAGGATAAGTAGAATAGTGTTGCCGACTGGCTTCTCATTTGCTGGATTCAGCTTTTTTGGGATCTAGTGCTACTCGCCACTTTGATTGGAAGAAAGTTAGCAACCTTATACCTTTTGCTGGTTTCTCAAGACCACCAGTCTCACCCCTACCAGGCTACAAGTAACCTCCACTTCGGTCCGAATACTGGTTTGCCCCATGCCTTCCTTCGTCTAGCTTACCAGAGCCTGTATTGGCTGCATAAAGGCATGGCGTAGTGGCAAGGTGAGCATCACACCTCCTCCTGCCACAGATGCCTGAGCGCAGCTTGAAGGCTGAGCGAAGCCTGACCTGTGTCACCGCACGGTGGGCCGATGTCCATGAGGGTTAGCTGCTGTCTAAGCTGAAGAAGTTTGGCTATCTGACCCGGCGGCACCGAGAACAGGCATTAAGACTAAATGTATTTTTCTCCGATGGTGGTAGGTAGCTCATAGAGTGTATATATCTTTGCAAATACCATAATCAGTTTGTTACTGTGACTTTTACCTATAACCCCTAAAAAAAGAATAGCAAATAGCAAATGATGCTAATGCTAATACTTTTAGCTTAGCTTAAAGCCGACAGACCCACCATTTAATACATTCCTTACATTTTCACTGTAGTCTAATTTACATTAGCGGATAAAAGGAACAATTGTTGCAGCACTGGAGAATTGCCGCAACTAATTGGTTTGATTTGCTCTGTTCAGCAGTCCGTTACTGCTTCCTTATTGTCTTCATACTCCGCCTGGCACCCTCCTTTCTCTCTGCTAGTTCCATGTTTTCTCTCTCTATCTGCTGGTGGTCTGGTGGTGTGATGAAAGTTGCTGTGGGACGCCCATGCGTTAGCGTTCCATCCTTCATCAGCCCCACTTCTGCGTCGTTAACTGCTCAATGGCTTGTGTGCTTGCGTTTGTGTGCAAGAAAAGAATGTGAGCGCGTTAACCCGACGGAAAGGAATGCTGACTCGGCATTGGGAAGAGCAGCATGTTTCTTCTCACGTTACGTTTTCTCTCTTTCTCACACACCACCAAGCAGCATGTGGTGTCATCTAAGACGGATGTGTACAAGTGAATAGCCAAGGGTGATGACCAGTTTGTCCCAAAACAAGATTACAAAATACATGCCATCTACACGACAGATAAGTGGTCGGCAAACTATTTCCTCCACTCTCCTGGCGCTCTCAACGCAGCCATGGCGCTCCAGAAACCACACCTTCACTAACAATTAAGTGAAAGTATCATCTCGAGCAGGCATCTACATACGAACAATATAACATCTAGATCCCTCAAAGGGGCCTATAATATCATGAAAAATGCAATAGTTGAACTGGATGTGGTTGTCAAATATCACTGTTGCCTTACAAAACAGATTTTTGGCAATAACCCAGGAGTCGATATGCTGATTTTGGCAGAACATTTTTTGTTCATTCCAATATGGCCTCATCTGAACCGGATAAAAGTGTCTGCTAATAGCTGGAGTCAGGGAAGCCCTGCAGTCCTAGGTCCAAGGTGTGAAAGATCAGTTATATGAAGCAAATCTATTACTGCGTACACCATTTTACAAAATCCTCTAAGATGACTGAAAGAGGGGTATTACCTGGGACAATCCTCAATCTGAAATAGCAAGTCGGTGTGTGTCCGCCACACAGCGCTCAGACTGTGTTATTGTGTGAAAAAGAGCTGTGTGTGTGTATGAGGAACTTGCTGTCACTCACCAGGTTGATGGAGACATGGTGTGCCAAAGGGGCAAGGGTCACACTGTAGATACGTATATGTATGTATGCTGGTGTGTGTGGGGCAGGCGGAGATCAGCATTGATCCATAAGGACACTGGCCATTTGTCACAGGATGTACACATACATATTTGATGGCTTGACAGGCTCGAATTGCGATGTGGTTCATGACCTGAGGGCATTGCGTCCCTCAGGAACCGGAAATTGCGTCCTGGTTTTATCGCTGGAACATGCTCTATGACCTCTTGTGAAAATGTCCAAACAATACAAACTAATACCAAAACTGTTTCTAATCTTTCCTTCATTACTGTGACCCCCTCGGAAGCCCCTCAATCGTACATATTTAAAACCAACCATATTCCGAAGTTCCCTTCTATTAAATAACGTCAATCTGTAACTGTAAAAAGGCCTCCGGTTCCCCTTCAGAGAGACACAGAGTCCTCAGCTCTGGCTACGAGCTTTCTGAAGTTTGCCCTTTTAGCACAGTTGGCGAGACTCCAAACTCCTGCTTCTCATTCACGAGGAGAAGACGTTGTAAGCGCTCCACTTGGAGGACGCATGATGGAGGTTGTGTCACGCGTCCACTCCAATCGAAAGAGCACTGAAAAGACACAAAGGGAGCATGTGGTGAATGTGGATGTGTGTTTCACAGATGAGACGAGCGTGGCCAACGTGTGGGACTCCAAGAACCGTGGCGTGAATGGCACCCAGAGAGGGCAGATCGTGTGGAGGCTGGAGCCGGATCCCTACTTCATGGAGCGTGAGTGGACACCGTTGGACACTGTTGGGTTTGGTCTAAAGGGGAATTGCCACAATTCCTCTTCACTTTCAGACTGGTTGTTGTCCGGACTGAGAGAACCACCTTGATTATATTGTAGTGACGTGGTGGTTTGGGCCTTTGTTCTCTCTCCACAGCGGAGACTAAGATCTGCTTTAAATACTATCACGGCGTAAGTGGAGCGCTGAGAGCGACGACACCTTGTATCACCGTCAAGAACCCTGGAGTGCCGGTACGTTGCTGTGTGTCCCACCTACACCTCCCTCAGGTCCTTCTGGACACTCCTGCTGTCCGCCACCTTTCATTTAATTGTCCAAATTGTTTGCTTTGCTGTGTTCGCACTGCATCATTAGTGTCTTAGCGCGAATAATTCGCTTTGCTTTCAGTGTGAACGCACCATTAATCCTGTGAAGGGATCACTCGCCATCAGATGACAGGATTCGATTTGTGTCTCTTTTCTGCGGTTTTATATTAGTTCAGCGTTCGTACGATCATGAAAAACCTGGAAAAGTCATGGAATTTTAAAATGCTAATTCCCAGGCCTGGAAAAGTCATGTAAAAAAATTAAATCCCAAAATTTTTGGAAAAGTCATAGAAATTTGTTATATTTATATTTTCATGTGGTTCATTTAAGATACGTTTGAAATAATTCATATGGTTTTAAAGAGAGAAGCTTAAAATATGAGCAGGACGCTCTCATAATAAATGGTTGGTCCCGTGGTTGTGTGAACGCACCTTAACTGAAAAGTTTGGTGGCCGTAAAAACAGCAGCTCAGGAACCATCTGCTGTGCCAGTGGAAGTGTAGATTTAACAGTGGTTGGCTACATATGAAAACCTTTTGGAATTCTCATTGTTCGAATAGTTTCTCACTTTTTCATGTGTACATGGTCAAAATGTGTAAGAACCCTGTTAGTTTTGCTTTTCATACTCTTTCTCTTTTTGTGTGTCTACGTAGCAGTTTTTGTTTCTCTGTCGGCAGACCCCTAGTCCTGTGCCCGATAGTTATGGTCAGTAATACATCCTACAATGGAAAGATTTAGTTGTAGTCGTAGGTTAACTTTCTCTGCGATTCCTCACGAGGGTTTGAAAATAGCGCCCGGTTAGCTCCTCCAACTTACACAGTGACTATTTAGAACAGGGGTGCCCACACTTTTTTGTCTTGCAAGCTACTTTTCAATCAACCAAGTCATAGAGATCCACCCCCTACCAATGGAGGGGGGGTGGACGTCATCGTTTGAGTCAGGACACTCGTTCATTATTCCTTTCCTTTCCCTCTCTGATGGTCGTCATCAATATCACATTTCTGTTTCTAACAATGCAGTTGGGTCATTCCAAACGTGTAAGATGTAAGGGTTGTGGTCCTAATGCTCTTGTTTGTTTCCTTATCAGGTGGACAGGGAAGGCCAAGTGGAGGACCAATCAGTGACTGAGCACTGTCGTAAACTAGTCAGCTTCACCTTATCTGGTATGAGGATCAATTTGGTGGTATTGTGGTGCACTTGTAGTCCAGTACAAGACAGTCACAAATGCTTATGAATGTGTTTTCTACTCCAGACATACGGGCGCTGGGCCTGAAGAAGGGCATGTTTTTCAACCCTGACCCCTACCTGAAGATGTCGATCCAGCCCGGGAAGAGGACCGGCCTCCCCAAGTTCACCCACCATGGCCAAGAGAGACGCTCCTCCATCATAGCCAACACCACCAACCCGGTGTGGCACGGGGAGGTCAGCACACACACACACACAGTACACTACACACACGCTGTCCTTTGTATTGCAACGACAGGGAACATTTACATTTTGGAGAAATTTGTGAGTTGTCATTTTATTTTAAATAATTTGACCTTAACCGGTTCATGGCTCAGCATGCTAGCTTGTTTTTTGGCTTCTGCTCCAAAAATGGCCTACCCATGATAAAAAGGGTTACTACACTGGAACTACTTTGTACATTTCTTTCTGCCCAGATAAAGGGGAACCCCTGTGAGCGTTCTGATTGTTAACAAACAGTTTATATGTAAGAAATAAATGAATATGGCACAAAACAAAAATAATTCACTATCTGGCCTATACTTTGGCAAGGATTGTCTGAGAGAAATGTTACAGGTGGCACTAGATCCTCTGTTGAGTGCTCTAGCTGCCTCGTTTTCCGTGTTTTAGGTTTTTAGGTTCGAGAGGTTTTTTTAACCTTTACACCGCCGTGTGTACAATATCTGGAGTAATTTGAATACGATTTTTTCTAGGGTTGTTGGCGTAGGTTATTGTCTAAGACTATTGATATATTTGTTTGTGAGTACAGAATATTTTGGTTTGAAGTTGGTTCTGGCTCGGTTCTGTTCCTTTAAAGGTGACCCTCGAATTTATTAACTAATTAATTTTACTTTGTTTTATTTTTGAGAAAATACAAATTGCCACATAGATCAACACACAACATCAGAAGCAAGAACAACAATACCCAAGCAAAACCTTGTAATAAAGTAATGAGTAAACCTAAGTTAGAGGAGCAATGAAACAAAATCAACATGTCAACATGTCTGAGAAATAAATACATTCTAAACATGTCCATGTATATGCGATATAAAGTTGATAAACATAAATTGTGACACCTTTATTTAGTCTTGGTGACTTCACATGACCACTATGAAGTTGCATGTCCTTTATTCTCAAAATGCCACCTAATATGTCAAGAGCACCACCATTCTAAAAGTTAAATCAAGCATGACTCAGGGCTCAATTTCTTGCCATCAATAGAGTAAATAGAGAAATATTTGATTCCACGATGAATAAATGTATAACCTTAAAACTCAGTTAGTCACTGAACTTGACCATTACAGCAAAACAGAAGCCAGTGGCAGCGCATGAAAATCAAGATAAATCACTAGCATGTATCTTTTTACCAGTGCAGTCCTTTCCAAGGCAGTTTGACAGCTGATTATTGTGCTTATACTGTGACCAATCCGCCCTAGTGTGTATTTAAATTATGACTCGCTTAGGTTTTAATACCTTTTGTTGTTTTGTTCAAGAACATGTTATTTTTCTCATACTGTCTAATATACTGGAACAGTAATCTAGCATTACCACTGTTGCAGAAATACACCTTTGTGGCTCTGATGACTGACGTGTTGGAGGTGGAAGTGAAGGATAAGTTTGCCAAGAGCCGACCAATCATCAAGCGGTTTCTGGGTCAGCTGATCATCCCTGTGCAGAGGCTTCTGGAGGGGCCGACCGCTGAGTAAGGCTCCTCACACACACACACACACACACACACACACAGCTCTATTCAATGTGGGTGCACATCTATGAAAGCTGCAGGAGTTTGAAAAAGCACTCAAGCATGTGGAAAGCCTCCTCGAACTGGTCGACGGTCATCAGACAGTCGCCACTTAGCCACAGTGACTCCGATCAATAGGCCTTAATCAGCTCATTGTGTAGGCCTTGATATGATATTGATCCTGGACCGAAGGCGGTATGTATGGTATGTAAGAATCATATGTTTATAGTGTGTATGCAAAGGTTTATAGTGGTAGAAGGGGGGGAAACTCATAGGGGATATGACAGAAACATAACTTCTGTGTGTGTGTGTGTGTGTGTGTGCGTGCGCAGTGATCAGCCGGTCACTCACAGCCTGTGTCGTCGTCTCCCTACGGACCATGTGAGCGGGCAGCTTTTGTTCAGGGTGGCCGTCACCTCCACTGGACATGAAGGTGTGTGTGTGTGTGTGTGTTTACATCTTACTGTTTGGTGGTAGTGGGAATAAGCAGCACACACATCTGTTAACAGTGTTTTGCGCAACCGAAAATAGTCCTCACATGCATGCATTCACACATTTACTGAGAGTCAAGTCAGTAAATGTGTGAATGCATGTGAATGGATTAATTGGAGGATTTGCTGTCAGGTTGTGTTCAAGCAACAAATTCCATTTATGTTACATAGTTATCCATCCATGTTATCCATCCTCCACCTCTCGTCCCTAGAAGCCTCCCCGGAGGCCATGGGAGCCGTCTTGGGGGCAGTGAACGGTGACTCTGGGAGTCCCTCAGACGATGAAGACCTCCCTCACCAATCCTCCTCATCACGCATTGCATACAGACCTTCTCCAAGAGGCCCCGATGAAGGCTCCAGCTTGATCAATGATCCTTGTTACTATGGAGACGACAGCATTTGGCGGGAGTCTGCAGAGGAGGATCTGCTTGCCGCGTCTCTGGGCTGCCACACCCACCGGCAGGTGTCGCTCAACGACTACCTGGACACCATAGAGGCTCCAAGGAGCCCCGGTGAGCGACCACACGCGGGGCCTTCGCCAAAACTCCGCTCCAGCTTTCCGACAGACACGCGGCTCAACGCCATGCTGCACATAGACTCCGATGAGGATGAGGAGACGGCGGGACAGCACAGGGAGACACCTCAGGAGATAAGGACACAGGACAGCACAGACTCAGCCTTATCACGGAGGCGGGCTACTTCTGAATCTCATCAGGAAAATGAGGGTTCAAAAGGGGAGGCAGGACAGAGCAGAGCTGGAAGCGGGGCCACAACAGAGGTAGGTTCCTCTGACAGGGTTCAGCCTGGTACAGAACTGGAAGATGAAGCTACAGAAGCACAGGCAGGAACATCCACCGCTGCTGAGCCTGCACACGTCACGGGAGAAACTCTCGCAGCTTCTAGCTCATCTCAGGCTTCAGGGACTGATGTACAAGCAGCAGCTGGCCAAGTGGGGGCTGTGGGCGAATGCACCTGTCAGCAGCAAAGCAGTAGGATGGGGGCAAACCAGGAGTTGCCCTGCAATATCTCACTGGGTCTACTTTCCCCCATTCAGGTGAGGAGCTTTAGTTTGGTGGCTAAATGCTACATGACTTTGTCAGTTGGACAGAGGCTTTTTAAAAATCTCTTCTTTGCACTTTTTTTTCCCCCCTCACCCCGTGTCCAAAGGAGGTGGAGACGAGAAAAGAAGTGGCTCCGAAGGCGGAGGAGGAAGGGGAGTCATCCAGCAGTGAGGCAAATGGACCAGTAGCAGCACCTGCTCCTAGGAGCAGCATCCTAGCTAACCGAGGAGAAGGGACTTCTGATGTTGGTAGGTTCACTGTTCATGGGCGCAATATTTATAACAATAATATAAAAAATAATTTGAATATACAATTCATCCATTTCAATATTAAAGATTTGCCACCGCTACAGTTGTCACAAGGGGGGAAATGATCTAAAGCATCCAAAAAACTTCTTTGTAGTGAACTTTAAACACTGTTATGTATCTGGTAGGAGTGTGTTTAGATATCAGAAGGTATAAAAACAACATCAATAGGAATATTGAGGATACCACTTGGTTGCACTACACATACAAAAACATGTGAATTACAGGAGCGAGAGGCAGGGGTGTCCGGGAGGAGCAGGAGGAGGGGGAGGTGTGGAGGAGGAGGCAGTCAATGCAGACCTTTGGAGGCACGGCCCAAAGCCAGGAGGCGTGTGGGGCCAGAGGCAGTCAGAACGGAGCAGTGGGGGTGGAGAGAGACACAGGTGAGATACACGATGGATGGGGCTTCCTATTTTTCAGGTTAAAAAGTTGAAGGTTAAAAAATACAATGAATATATATACCGTATTTTCGCGACTATACGGCGCACTGAATTATAAGGCGCACCTTTAATGAATCGCCGATTTTAGAAATATTTTCATATATAGGGCGCACCGGATTATAAGGCGCATATCCGGGACCCGGGTCGCGGCTCGTCCCCCGTCGACGGGGGGGTGCTTCCGCATTCGCTGGCGGTGGCGGGGGGGGGGGGGGTGCTTCCGCGTTCTAATTGCCGCACTGACTGAAAACATGGACGGACGAACCGGAAAAACACTGACACTCCGCTGCATTAGAGAAAGTACCTGCACTAAAACGTTTGACTGGGGCTCCGTTGTGCATCCACTAGATCGGGCTGTGCTAAATCAAATGTTATTAAGCGTTCTGAAAACTCGTCTCTCCCATGGTAACGTTGTTCAAACGTTAATGTGGATATTAACAATATCTCTGAACCTCCAACTTTAATTCTTGATTAATGAAAACATTCTTGGCAAATGCTTTCATGCATCTTGCACCGAGAGGCAGCGCTGGAACAGACGGTGGACCGTCAGCGCGATCCCGACATCCAACTACGAGCTTTAATAAAGTGTAGCGACTCTCGCTAATGAATCTCTGGACAATGTGCTTATCTTCTGGTTTTATTGTCGAGAAACCGGCTACTGTCGGCCGAACAAAAACACACCATCGCTCTCCAAAACAACAACAACTCCCGCGTCGCCATAGGTGGCACTAAGATGAGTGACGTCACATCGTGCGCCCTTCACTGAACATCCCAAAACTCTGTAAAGTGCAACGCCGCTCCAGAACATGAAAACATAGTCCGTTACAATACACAACCAATTGATCCATATATACGGCGCTCCGGATTACAAGGCGCACGAGTCGTTTTTTTAGAAAGAAAAGGATTTTAAGTGCGCCTTATAGTTGCGAAAATACGGTATATATTTTTATATTATATTATAATATATATAATATTGCAACACCTCCACACATTTTGACCTCCTGTAATACTGCTTTACGTCTCTATTGGGTGCAGGGGTAGTATAATAGCCGTACTAGAAGTCTTTATTATAGTTGTTTTTTGAGGGAATCTGGGATATGAATAATTTCCTTTTAACATTTAACTATTTGTTATGCCTCCTGTGTCAAAGGATTGAGCATTCAGGTATTAGTAGTTTTAATGGAGATTTGTTTCTAGGTAGTGATTCAAAATGGTTTAGCAGATTTAATGTCAACATACATTGTGGGTGTGTGAGAGCATGTGTGTAGGGTTCATGCAGAAATGAAAACTCCAAAGAAGGAAACATGAATGCTTTCAGTCTTAATAAGAACATGCACGTCAGTCTCTTGTGGCTGAAATGAGTATTACAACAACATTGCTTTTCGCTGGAAAAACATTTCTCCCCAACCTCTTTTTTATTAACCTGCAATGTATTTTGAACCCCTTTTTGAAGGAGACAGAATGGTAGATCAATCAGGCTTTGTGGGTGCATTATTTCTTTTCTTTGTCTGTCTTTCCTTAAGTTCTTGTCAAGCTTTCTTGCCGAGTTAACCCGCGTCTGTTTGGCCCTTGCACCGACTTTCTGTGTGTAACGAAGACCTCTCCTAATGGAGAGGTTTAGTTGAAGGGTTTATCGGACTGCTCATTGGCTGTTTCCTCAGATGTAGTTGTTGAAGGCTGGGCCTGTGGTGACAAACTTATTGTTGTTCTGGCTCTTTCTTTATTAATTTAGGTTATAAACAATTTCTCAAATCACTCTGCTGCGGTTGTTTTGGCCTAAAAGAGTCACCAGCTACGCACTTTTAGGCCCCGTGTACAATCTGACTAAGCGATTTATAGTTATTTACTTATTAATCGGCAGAGTGGTGTAAGTCAAATGGATTTCCCTGTTTGGGCTGTGCGATCTCTATTGTGATGTGTAGCCACAATGAAGAACGTACAGGCATCACGGTGTTGGGACTCGGCCTAGGTAATTGTTTTTTTGTGGCCATCTTAACATAAAAATATGTCTTCTACTTGAGTTGAAATGTCCTTTCCGTTTACTTTTACAGACTGACAAACTAACAGAAGCATTGTTAGTTGTGATTTTTTTCATATCAAACTTCTGCATCTCCTTTTTAAGTCTAACCGAGCTATTGCACATTCTCTTTCTCTGAACCAGACTGGGAGGCTCGTATAGATAGCCACGGTCGGATCTTTTACGTGGACCATGTGAACAGAACCACAACTTGGCAGCGTCCCACCGCTCCTCCTGCCCCGCAGACGCTCCAGAGGTCCAGCTCCATACAACAGATGGAGCAGCTGAACCGCAGGTCAGAACACACCCGGGTACTCCACTTCTAAAGCTATACCGGCATGCTGCAGATTTCAAACGCAACATGCCATTACCTTGATTAGTTTATCTATCACCATGGCGGTTCAGACAAATACATTCCTTACCAGGTATCAGAGTATACGTAGGACGATAACCAATGACAGCAGACCGGAGGAGCAGCCAGCGAATGAGTTGCTGGCAGATGAGACTGACATGCCACCCTCCACACCAGGTAATCCTGTCACATGCTGCATTCTGGGTTATGCATGACAACAGAGGGGTTATGTCTGACTCTGTGTGTGTGTGTGTGTGTGTGTTGCAGAGGTGCGTAGGGACAACGGTGTGGCTCAGTCTAGTCCCAGGGCTCGCCTCACTCTACTGCTTCAGTCCCCCAGTGCGAAGTTCCTCACCAGCCCCGACTTGTTCACTGTGCTGCATTCCAACCCTGTACGGGCACACTCCTCTTCTGTCTCTTCTTTCTCTTCTCAACCAATCAATGGCTCTGTTCCCCCGACGTCCATGTCGTACGCCACACACTCAGATCTGGTTTTTTTTTCAGGAATAGCAAAACCTTTACCTCTACCCGTGTTGACCAGACACTCATTAAACAAATTATTAGTGGGGTTAGAAAGGGTTAGGGCTTTTTCTTACCGTTTCACAGGGTATATTTTCTCCTCATGCAAATGTATTTTTGTATTTAGCTCCACCCTCTTGTATCACTTCTGGTTGTGTAAAAAGCTAAGATTACCATGCCTGAAAACCAAGATGGCGTTGGCCAAATGCAATACCCGAGGCTTCACAACCTTGGTCATGTCATGGTGACTCCGTCCACTTCTTATGTACAGTCTATGGTCTGGACCAAAGTGGTGGACTGACTGATTGACCATCACTCGAGCCGTACTGCTAGCAGGGGTAAATAGAGTGGCTGGTATATTCACTGTTTCTTGGGGTAGTTTGAAGCACATTGGGAAGGTTCTTCCTCACAATAAAATGGAAAATTCAGACCTTCCCCTCACAAATCATTTTCAAATAGGCTTTTACTCATTCAAGCAGAAACACAAATGTGAAAATTGTAAACAGTGATATAGTATCAGTGGGGTGACTTTCTGCATGTTTCCCCTCTTTGTTCCCTCATTGTTTTCCTCTGTTAATTCTCCCCCGTTTCTCCTTTGCGTGCCCAGAGTGCCTACCGTATGTTCACCACCAACACGTGTCTGAAGCATATGATCAGTAAGGTTCGCCGGGATGCTCACCACTTTGAGCGCTACCAGCACAACAGAGACCTGGTGGCCTTCCTCAACACGTTCGCCAACAAACAGCTGGAGCTGCCGAGAGGCTGGGAGATGAAGCACGACCACACCGGCAAGGTGGGGCCACACGCATACCCACATCTGGGTCCAAGATGAAATATCTCGAAGGGTTTTGGACACAGTCGGATGAAGAAGTTTAGGTTAAAGATACAGATACATGCTCAACATTGATTTCTCTTGATTTATTTTGCAAATAAAAGCCTTTTCTTAGTAAGAAAAAACGCATTTTCTAATAAAGGGGCACAACACTAGATTGAAGGCGACTGCTTTAGCAACTGCATTGGCCTGTATGGGGCACACACACATGCACAAACATGCCCCGAAATCCTGCGCGGCCAGCTTTGCAGAGCAAGGAGTCGACAAAACCATTCCTAAACCGCTCTGCTGCCCCATGTGCTGTGTTGAAGCGGCAGCCTCCATGTTGTTGTTTATATTTTGCGTACACTGTTAAACCGGTGTACAATGTGCCGCCCTGACCGACATGTCTCTTGTGGCGTGCACACGTTCAGTCGTTCTTTGTGGACCACAACTGCCGCGCCACCACCTTCATCGACCCCCGGCTCCCTCTTCAGAGCACTCGGGCCCCGAGCCTGCTGGCCCACCGCCAACACCTGACCCGCCAACGCAGCCACAGCGCCGGGGAGGTGAGCCCGCGGCGACAGGTGAGACAGAGAAAATCCCGCAGCTTACAGCGGTATGAGGCGGAGAAACCCCCCCCCCCACGAAAATCTACCTCCTTCCCAATGCGTCTGTAGGTTGGTGATGAGCCCCGACGCGCCGGCCCGCCCGTCCTGCCGCGTCCTTCCAGCACCTTCACGTCCCCCAACAGGGGGCAGTGCCCGGACGTCGTGCCAGTGGGTGAGTGCGCACACACACACACACACACATACGATCCTTTGGAATCGATTGGAGGCAACCGACTTGAGTGCGTCCGCTTCTCTTCCAGCTTACAATGAGAAGATCGTGGCGTTTCTTCGACAGCCAAACATCTTTGAGATTTTGCAGGAAAGGCAGCCTGAATTCAACAGGAACCATTCACTCAGGTATGTACACAGACAAGCTGTACCCTTTTGTTTTGATGGCAGAAGTACAGCACTTGTATGGCTTCCATAAGACGCAGAGCCCTCAGCAGTTGTTCTCAGGGTAATATTGCTGTGCCATTAGGGAGAAGGTGCAGCTCCTACGCACAGATGGAGGTTCAGCATTGGCCCGGCTGTCAGGTGATGCTGATCTTGTCATGCTACTAAGGTGAGACCTGTTTCCTTCTTCACTTACCTTCATCTTTCCTTCCCCAAGTGTCTACATCCCTCCATGATTTGTGTTCCTTATTATCTCACTTGCATCTCCACTTTTAACAGCTGTGTATCACCTTCCCTCTTTCATTCCTGGGTAAATGGATATACACTTTAGTCACTGTAATGACGTCATTCACTTTCTTCCTTGCTCTGTCTCTCCACTCCAGTCTGTTTGAAGATGAAGTGATGTCCTATGTGCCTCCTCATGCCTTACTTCACCCAAGCTACTGCCAGTCACCTCGGGGATCCCCTGTCTCCTCCCCACAGAACTCGCCTGGTGAGTGAATCGGAAACAAGTTACGCAAAGATGTTATATTGGATCGGTATTAAGGCCAATAGTTTTTCTTTCATAAATTTGATCGGAATCACGCCCTGCTGAAGTAGCAAACCATAAAATAAAATCAAACCACAAGAGCTTCCATCAAGACTCTCGGTGAGGTGAGCGTGGGTGAGCGGAGAGCCCGGTCGTCCTCCAATCAGAGGATTGGCGCTTTGATCCCGGCTCCTTCTAATCGTGTCGACGTGTCCTTGGGCACTTAACCCCAACATTGCTCCTGTATCTGTGCCTACAGTGTGTGAATGTTAATTACTGATGGGGAGGTGGCAGCGTGCATGGTAGTTTGTGTCATCAGTGTTTGGATGGATGAATGATGACATGAAGTGTTAAAGCGCTTTGAGTTTGTACCCAATTAAATTGTGTCACAGAAAGGACAAGAAAGAAACAGAATAGTCCTTTCCCAGCATGACAGTAAAATAAGAGAATAAATGGAATATACCTGTTAGCTGGAGAAGGGGGATAAAAGAAACGGGTGCAGAGTGGCCAAAGGAGAAGATCACATGAAATTTAATTCAGTTTCTGGACATTATTGGTCGATTGGATGGCTTAAACGTTCTTCAGCAGGTTGTTTGAGTAGAATCTTTCGTTACAGCTTAGAACTGCTTGTGCCTTTTTGTATTTGCAACACAATGCAGTGCTTCATACAAAGCTTCACATAAAGCCATAAAGCAGGGCATACCACTGTCCTCTTTCTCTCCACCTGTAGGCACCACGAGGGCTAACGCCCGAGCCCCAGCGCCCTATAAGAGAGACTTTGAGGCCAAACTGCGCAACTTCTACAGGAAACTGGAAACCAAAGGCTATGGCCAAGGACCAGGGAAGCTAAAGTAGGCCTTTCCTCTTGTTTTCACTGGGCGTACACAGACGTATGCACGCATCCGTCCACTCGCCGCTTGCTTACTTGTGTTTGGGTCTCAGGTTGATCATCCGTCGTGACCATCTGCTGGAAGATGCCTTCAACCAGATCATGTGCTATTCCCGGAAAGACTTGCAGCGCAGCAAGCTCTACGTCAGCTTCGTCGGGGAGGAGGGGTGAGTAGTTGGGGCGCATGTTTTCAATACACTTTGTTTTTCTGCATCAATTTATGGTGGCAATGTCTATTCATGTAAAGGAAAACACTGAATGTGACAGTTCAATATAATTCATCAGCATGACATCATAAAAATATGATGTAATTCTACTTTTCAAAATGTATTTTCCTATAGTTCAGTTTCTCTACATTATTATTATTATTATTTTCTGCTGAGTCAACACACCTGTTTACTCTTCCCTCCTCTTTTTTTTTCTTTAACCTCTTTATACACACATGTTTTATTTTCATTACTGATATACAGTATGACTTCATTTTATTGACTTGCTCCCCGGTAAGAACATGCGCCACAGCACATATCATCACTGGCATTTCCTACAAATCCATGTGTGTTGCCACCTGCTTCAACACGACCTTTGCCTAACAAGTGTAGTGGCACCTAGTTTGCCATTATTTTGATAAAAAAACAACATCAGACAGTCCAGAACCTCACTATTTGTGTGCTCAGCCCCCTCCTGCTCACTTCCCACCCACAACTGCTGCCACTAACACCGAGAGAACTCTGTTGTAAGGTTTGTAGATGCTGTGCTGATTTGTACGTTTTGGTGACAGATTCATTAGAAAACTTAAGTAGTATCTTGCAGAGGTGTGGACTCGAGTCATGTGACTTGGACTCGAGTCAGACTCGAGTCATGAATTTGATGACTTGAGACTCGACTCGACAAAACGTACAAAGACTTGCAACTCGACTTGGACTTGAACACCGATGACTCGTGACTTGACTTGGAATCGGGCCTTTTGACTCGAGAAGACTTGCTACTTCCCATGAAAACTGGGGGAAACATTTTCACACCACCGCGCCGCTCTGTTTATCTGCATCTGTCAAAAAAATGTGCGCCACCTGAATGCAGAGAGCGCGCGCTGCCTGCACAACATCCAATCACTGCAGTCCATTTGACCGTATCAACGAGACAGCTCGTTCATGGTTACAAAAATCGGGATTTGTGAACCCGGATTCAGACTCCGATGGAAATCCTCGCCAACATTATGTCAACGTCCGTTTTAAAGTAGTGTAATGAGCTGAGTTAAAGTTATTAGTTAATCAGTTATGCAGATGTTGCATGTGTTCACGTTATGCTCCGTTACCAGCTGTAGTTACGCGAGACAACCCGAGTTTTGGGGGGCCGTGTATGCGGAAGTGTTCGTTCGGCGTGGTGACGGCCAACAGTGACCGAAGTTGAGTTGTTTTATATAAATAAAGCCAGTCATCGCCTCCTTATTTACGCTGCAGCATTGGGGTGAGCGTTACAGTACTATAACACAGTCACAGTCGATCCACCATTACCCTTCCCTACGTAGTCTAGGTCTGTGAGGCAGCGCACCATCACCCAGGGTTCCCCGTCCCCACTATAATAAAATGACTCGAAATGACTCGAAACTAAAATGGTACGACTTGTGACTCGACTTGAGACTTGTTGGCTTTGACTTGTGACTCGACTTGGGACTTGCTTCGTCATTGACTCGACTTGACTCGGGACTCGAGGGCAATGACTTGAGACTTGCTTGTGACTTGCCTAACAGTGACTTGTTCCCACCTCTGGTATCTTGGTTCCCAAACATCATCGTTTCCCTGACCTGTACTCGCTGTTTTCTATTTCTTTTAGTCTACTTTGATTCTGTTTCAAATTCCGCATTAGGCGACCCCCGTAAATTAATACATTTAGACTCCAAATAATGCAGTTCTGGTCTGTATAGAACATTAATGACCAGCTCAGCAGACAATGCTCTCAATTATTACAAGATAGAGCACATGCATTATGAAATGTGAGGCATTGTGCTCAGTAACTGATATCTGAATATATATGTTGCAGCTTGGACTACAGTGGGCCTTCCAGAGAGTTCTTCTTCTTGGTTTCCAGGGAGCTGTTCAACCCTTATTATGGTCTGTTTGAGTACTCTGCGAACGACACCTACACCGTCCAGATCAGCCCAATGTCCGCTTTTGTAGACAATCACCACGAATGGTGAGGTTTGCACAAACACACACACACACACACACAGAGCTCAGATGTGATCGCTGGTATCCTGTTTGCTTTAACTATGCTATTGTGTGCTTTTTAGGTTCCGGTTCAGTGGTCGTATTCTGGGTTTGGCTCTGATCCACCAGTACCTGCTGGATGCCTTCTTTACCAGACCCTTCTATAAAGGCCTACTGCGCATGTATGTGTATTCATCTGTGAATTTAGATGATGAGGATTTAGGTGGCAATGGATGCAAAACACTCACCAGCTACATTCAGCGTCTGCCCGGACTATCTCTTCCCACAAATTGGCGCTTTGAAACGTTAGGATTGGTCCTTCGTTTTCTACATCGCTTTCCTGAGAAGTTCAAAGATTTTTTTTTAACTAAAGCGCTCGTACCACACATTTTGTTGGCTTGAGTTGAAAAAAAGGCCTTGGCAGTATGTGTTTACTGCTACAGGTCACACACACTCTCACACTTGCCTTTCTCACCGTGTAGTCCCTGTGACCTGAGTGACCTGGAGTACCTGGACGAGGAGTTTCACCAGTCCCTTCAGTGGATGAAGGACAACGACATTGAGGACATGCTGGACCTCACGTTCACCGTAAATGAAGAGGTCTTCGGACAGGTCAGGGTCTGAGTGTTCAGCGGCATGCACGCACACACACACACACACATTATCACACTGTTCTATTGCCGACATCATGATTACGTCATTTTCTTCTCCATCTCTGAAACGCTTATCCAGTATCTCTTTACTTTACACTGTTGGCAGCTGTTGCCAATGCTCTTATGGGCAATAGTTCTTTAGGACCGTTATGACAGCCAGTCTGGTCCTGCAGATCATTGACAATTGCGTGACTGCATATATTCAGGGATTCTCGTATTTGATTTAGCTATTGAAAAAAAAAAAAAGTGACTAGAACTTGCTAGCTAAAGCTGGCTAACGTATGCAGAGAGTTCTTACACCTAACAAAAATATGTCCAAAACATTGTGACAATATACTGTAGAGTGGACATAAGCAGATTGTTAAAACCCCCTTATGCTCTCTTGATAGAAAAGGGGGGGAAATGTTTCAGTACTTATTTTGTGTCTCCGTGCTCCTCACAGATAACCGAACGGGAATTGAAGGTGGGTGGAGCCAACATCCCAGTATCGGAGAAAAACAAGAAGGAATACATTGAGCGGATGGTGAAGTGGAGGATCGAGAGGGGAGTGGTGCAACAGACTGACAGCCTGGTCAGAGGTTTCTACGAGGTAGGCCGTGGTTCGACTTGGATAAAATTGAACTTGTTCTTGATACTTTGACTTTATTCTCTTGCTTTGTGTGTACTCCAGGTGGTGGATGCCAGGCTGGTATCAGTGTTTGACGCAAGGGAACTGGAGCTGGTGATCGCCGGCACAGCTGAGATTGACTTATCCGACTGGAGGAACAACACTGAGTACAGAGGAGGTACGGAACAGAAGATGATCAGTCTAAGTTCACCTTTAACCTTTAACTCACACTTTGTTATTTAATATTTAGTTGAATAGAAGAAAATGTATACTGATGTCATCCAGTACTTAGTACAGACTGAGATCTCCACAACTATTCTGAGAAAAGTTTGTATTGACATTCATGTATTTTTTTTAGGTAATGTAGGCTGCGCTTTTCATTGATTCAGTGAACATGGTGATCAGTATAACAAAAAGTTACCGTTTTCACTTTAATCACAAAGCTCCGCTGTGGCAAGCTGCTAGCAGTGCTTTACCATTGTATTCTCGTTGTATAGGGAGCTTGTTTGATTCATTCCCCCAATCACTCTCTCCATTACGTCTATCCACTCTTGTTTCTGTCTGCTGCTTAGGCAGTTTGGTTTTTACTTGTCTTCTAGATCCTATGCTCACTCCACAATACCCATGCCCATTTTGCAAAATAAATGAGCTCTACTGTATTTTATTTCAGGCTTCAGTCGCCGTGATCCATCTCTGTATTTACATGACGTGATGTGTTATTTGTAGGTTACCATGACAACCATATTGTGATTCGGTGGTTCTGGGCAGCAGTGGAGAGGTTCAACAATGAACAGAGACTACGGCTTCTGCAGGTGTGTGTGTGTGTGTGTGTGTTCATTACTAAACGTTGCCCTCTTCACCTTGTTTTCCTTCTTTGCCCCTCTGTTGCCTACCTTCCCATCGGTTGCTTTAGTTTGTAACCGGGACATCCAGTATTCCTTACGAGGGCTTTGCTTCTCTGCGAGGCAGCAATGGACCCCGCAGGTTCTGTGTGGAGAAGTGGGGGAAGGTCTCCGCACTGCCCAGGTAAATGTCAAGCATCATGGCTACATGGTGGTCATAATGTGGACCGTTTTTTGCACACATGGACAAGGAGGTTGTTAATTGAAATGGTTGACCTTCCATTCAATTGTTTATTCTCATTATAATGTCAAGCTTTGTACTGTTTTTTTTGTACAAAGGCCTTCATTTTTTAGCTTTAAAGATGCTAGTAGGGGAATTATTTTCTGTTTAATGGAACCAGGGAGTTTTCTTGTACCTCTACCACTCAAAGCGCTTTAGCGCTAAATACTATTCCCTTTTTTCACCCGAGCTCGAGTGCTACATAGGGCAGCTCTGGAAACCAGGAAAATAACATTTTTACCACACAGAGAAAACATGAGGAATATAATATGAGAAACCATGGCTCCAGTTTAAATGGCTTGCAATTAAACCCATGCTTTAATGTTGTAATGGTTTGGGGATCAAAAATGCGGAATTAATGTATTTGTATTGATTCTGTTTTTAAATAGAAGTAATAAATTAAAAAAGTAATCCATATGTATTGACACAACAAAAAATGATTGAATAAATAAATAAACAAGTTTTACTGGTTAAGGATGAACCGTCTTTATTCTTTACATCAAACATTGTATCACTTTCCCAAAAATGTCCCTGTATGTACTTTCAATGGCACTTGATAGGAAGCCACAACAGGGTTCAACCCTTGCGCCTCTAAGGTTCCCTGGCTTCAAAAAATATTTGATCCTTTTGCATATTGAGTATATTGTGAGATTTTAGCAAGACAGAATGAACAACATAAAATATATGCAACACATCATAGAAATGATTCAGATATGTGCTTGAATTACACTTTGTAGTTTAAACTGATGTTTTATATCCCTGCCAGAGCCCACACCTGTTTCAATCGGCTGGACCTGCCACCATACCCTTCCTTCTCAATGCTGTATGAGAAGATGCTGACGGCCGTGGAGGAGACCAGCACTTTTGGGCTGGAATGATTCTTGCCAACTACACACATTTCAGCTTGCCTCGATACTGGTGGTCATATAGAGAAAAGAGGAAGCCATGATGGACAATGGTTCAAAAACCTGGTTTTAAAGCATAACTTCTGGTTTGTGTTTGATTCATAATGGGCTATCATTTACAGAGGCTGAAAATACCTTGGAAGATGTACTCTGAACCTCTGAAATGACCCATGTACACAGTTAAAGACTTGTTTTTTGTTGCACCCGAACACATGTCCAACCTATTTAGTAACACCCTTTCACCTCTGTGATGTGACGAATGGAGACCCACACTGCCTTTGGGACCAGAAATAGTGACTTTGATAGCAGGAGTTAAAGTTTCCAATGTACACATCAACGACTCAATCACTGCCTTCAATGCAGAAACTCAGTGGAATCAGCCTCATTTATTCTAGTGTGGATAGACCTCAAATATACAGAATGTCCAGGAGTGTGTTTCTCGCAGTTCTCTTTTGGTATAAAGGGATGCCTGGTATAACATTTTTAAGGTTTTTTGCAATTTTCCCCTGAACTTCTACAGTAAATTTTGGCGTTGGTATTTTACAGTATTTTCATCTACAAGAAAAAGTGATTTTCTAATAATATGGCAGTGACATGTTGTGGTTTGAATGTGGAAAACTTTATGATGTAGACAGATTTTTGTACCAGATTCAGATCAATTGGCAAAAAAAGATGTGGCCACCACACAATGAGTTATTGTTTTGATGGTCAAAAAGTAACGCGCACTTTTGTAAAACTATCGATTTACTTGGATCTTACCTGATTGTTTCGCTTTGATCCAGTCCAATCTTTAAAAGTTTGTTAAACCTTTACACTTGAGGTGTGATTGAAAGAAAAAAAATGTTCATCCAGTATAAATCAAATGTCTATATTCCAGTGACAGATGCAGAAAATGGGTTGGTTAAAAAGCCTCGCTGGATGGCCTAGGAGGGGGGGGGGGGGGGGGGGGGGGGGTTGGCTGTCTGAGGACCAGGGATGACATCAATGTAAAGGTCATCAGCTCCACGTTTTAGGGCACCAGCAGAGCACTGAAAAAAACCAAATTGTCTATATGTTTTGTTTTTACTCATTTAAAAATATTTATATCAATACCATTTATTACTTTGCAAAGTGATGGTTGTTTGTGGGAGTGTATTCGAATGTCAATGCATCTAAATGACTGATCACGTGATCTGGTGGACCCCTTACAAGGGAGAACTAAATATATTTCCACTACCTTATTTGACATCATTTCTACCGTTACCGCCACTGTGCAATAAGGCATATTTTCTTTGAATCCCAGTTACAAACATAGTTGTTACATGCATGAAGAAAGTATTAGCATCAACATGTATTATTTATAATTTGTGCACATTGTATTATTCTAGTAATTATTGAAGTAATGACATTATTTCAAAAGTAAGGGCAACCACAATTCTATTAGAGTGTAGCACTCCCTTCTGCAACGCACATCCATATCAGCCAATCAAATCTAAATCCTCAAGTCACAACATCTGCTGGTGTGAAAATCACAGCCAGGTAATTGAATTTCAAGATGCTATTTAAGTGAATGTATTATGTAGGCTACTCACAGAAAATGAGATATGAAAACCGATTTTCTCAAGTCAAGGACCTATTATCCTGTTTACATGTTTAACAAACGTACACTCATTGAGATTACAAGATCTAATATCATTTTGTTATACATTTTCATTTGCCACTTCAGTTTAATTAAATTAGGATCGAACAATTGCAATCTCATAAGGAGAATATATTATTGCCATCACTGAATGCACTGCCCTTTGTCAGTCACACCACAATGTACCAAAGTTTTGAGCCTTACCCGGCTGGCACACATCTGACCCTAATCCAAACCACCACATGTACGGTCCACCACACCTTTGAATATGAATGTTTGTCAGCACTCTGCTCCTAATATAAAATGTTATCACTATGCAAGTTTTTTCATTCTTCTTTCCATGTCACTTTCCTCTAATTGAGTAAAACAAAGCAAGATCAGATGAAAATCCTTATTTTTGTCTTTTATTTTTTGTTGCAGCATGACAGAGACTCTTGTCATATGTTCTATAATCAATTCTAGTTCATGTTTTTACCCTGCTCATTTTAAAACATACAGTCTTCATAAAAAAAAAATTTTAGTTGGGTTTTAGGAAAATAGTGTAATTGTTTCATGATTACCTTTCAAATTCACTACTTGACCTCTTCGGTAACCCCAAAGCTCTAAATTAGTTAATTAGTAATTCACCAACATAGATGAAGAGGTTCAAATGGTTTACTGCATGTTGAGGTTACGGAAATGAACTCAGGAACAAAAGAGGAGGGTGACGTCAAAGGATGCAGGGTAAGGTATCGAAGGATGCAAGCGTACAAGGAGGGTCATGGATCGATGGAAGGAGGAGAGCATGCAGGGGAAGAAAAGTGGCCCGGATCTATAATGATGTGGTCGTCTAAGAGATGAATGATCTACGGGAATGAACGTTTGTCAGGATCAAGTATCGAATGCATCGGATAAGTAACCCAAAAAATGTTGGGTTCCTCTGGCCCCCCAAGTGACAGATATGAAAAAATAAGATAATCCTTTATTAGTCCCGCAGGGGGAAAATTCATGATGTTGCAGCAGAATTGGTAAAGTGTACACAAAGACACAACAAATAAGATTAAAACAATTATAAATAAACTAACAAAAATATCAATTAAATACGATGTATTCAGAATATTTCATATATACATAGAGATCATAGATTTTGTTTTTCAAATGATCAAAATTCCTGACCTGGATTTGGCTC
The DNA here is from genome assembly GCF_949316345.1 of Pungitius pungitius. Taxonomy (NCBI): domain Eukaryota; kingdom Metazoa; phylum Chordata; class Actinopteri; order Perciformes; family Gasterosteidae; genus Pungitius; species Pungitius pungitius. Next base: position 22,889,132 of record NC_084902.1, on the reverse strand, counting down.
CATTAAGAAAAGGAGTGAAAATGGTTGTTGTTGTAATAATAGAGGCTGAACTGCACCACTAATCCAACTTCTAAGCAAGCCTAAAAGCATTTATCTTTTCACGGGTGAGTTTTAGTTTCTTAATTAAAACCAGGTTCAAATATTATATGTTACCTAATTATGAAAACAAAAAAAAAGGGGAAACCCCAGCAAGAAGTGGTCATCACTCAGAAACATTCACCTGAAGAAAACAGACAACCATCCAGCAAAGATTAAAAGTCTTTCTGTGCTCATGAGTTCACAAAACACAAAGTTCTGTATTGGTTTTAAATAAGTATTGTATTAAGACCCCCGACCTTTCAGAAAACATTCATATTTTTTAACAGAAACTAGCTAACCTAATGGGTTTTTATTCAATATTTGTTCATTCATTTTTAAAATTTACCACAATAATTGGATTCATGACTGTAAGTCATTTAATTATCTACATCAGAAAGGTAAGTAATGTTGGATCAAACCACAGAGAATGAATTCATTTGAATACCATGATCCACGTGGTCCCGTCGGTCGCGTCGTCGGTCTTCCTCTTCTGTTTCTCTGACTCCTCTTCTCCTTCATCCCTACTTCTTTGGGGCCCCCGGGCTTTGATTCCACAGGTTCACCCCCCCTCCCTCCCCCTCTTCAACCCCTCCCCTCTTCAACCCCCCTCCCGGTTCCCTATCTCTCCCGAAGGCAGCGGCGCTCGGCCTGAGGACGGTCACACTCCTGGCCGACGGCTCCACCTGCCGGCGGCTACACGTCACTGCAGCACAGGCTTCGAAGATCAGAGGAAACGGTTGACATGAGATGAAAAAGACATACAGTATAATGTAATGCCTGCTAAACACTTTTGTGGAACGTGTGTCTGTGCCTTAAATGTACCTGGGCAGGCAAAGGCACACTGGCGCACAGGTGAGTCTCTTCTCAGCAGTAGGAAGAGTCTCGGTACGTTTCACATAAATGATTTGGCACGCCGCTTAAGACTGATATTACATTACATGTCATTTAGCTTACGCGACTTACAATAAGTGTATTTCAACCGTAGAGATACAAACTCAGAAGAACAAGAAACAAGAAAGTGCCATTTCAACAAAATAAGCCATTGTACAACTTGTGTACATGCGTAAGTTGTCCTGCACCAACAGGTTCAACCATATCATCAAAGTGAGTGAAGAATAAAAACACTCTCAGGTTAGACCGATGTCTTAGTGAATGTTTTATTCACTTTAAACTTTTCACAACATTTGTAACAAAGACATCTCCTTCATGATTTGTTCACTACTCTACATTTATAAGAAGACAACGTGACGAAGAGGGTCCCCTAAACTATCTGGTCCAAACAACAATTACTTTTTACCTTCTAAAGAGTTGCTGTGATGACAGACTTTTCCATGGATGATGATTTTGAAAGACTCTTGTTTTTGAGGTGTGGAGGATTCTATTCACGAGGACATTTGATACTCTAAATACAGGACTCAGACTCGTGCAACCAGTTAGACTGCATACTGGGATGGACGTGAGGGAACACAACACAACAAAAAGGCTCATGAGCTGCGTCACTTCACTTGGTCTCATCGGAGTTGAAGTGAAGCACTGAGCTCCTTTTCGACGCTGACCTGCTGAGGACAGAAGAGAGCTGCACACCGAGGAAGTTCATGGCTTCAAGCTCAGTAAGTGGAACCGTGATTAGTTGCAATGACATAAATTGTTGTAAACGTGGGATTGTTTAAAGCTGCTTTCAAGAAACAACAGCCGTGTGAGCTGGCATAGAGAAGCTGCTGTTAGTAGGAATGATGGCACTGCGATGAAGGAAGATGAGCTCCGTCTAATCTGAGGTCTGTGAGGACTGTCACTGATGGGTGGGGGAGCAATAGGAGCCAGCAGGGATCAGGGAGCTCACCTCCCCCTACGTTCCTGCACTGAAACACTGAAACGCTCTGTTTGCGCAAACTTGCTGATTCAAAAAATACATTTGGAGTGAGACGAACCCAATCGGGCCTCTCAGGTCATCATGAAGAGGTCTCGTCATATTCACGGGATTTGAATGGATACACTCGGCTCAGTGGAAGTGCGAAACTTCAGAGATTCCAATGTAATTTTTGAACGGTAAAACAAGGCATAGATTATTGTTCTTATTCTGTGATTTGTCCCATGTAGGGTCCAAAACAGCTCTCAGCTAAACAGTCACTGGCTTTAACTATCTTTCTGAATATGTGGCGTGAATAATGGTGTAAAGAATGTGTTGATTCATAATTCTCACAGTGGCTACAATTCCTGAAGGGAACCCGTTTGAGGAATGTTTTAGCCATCTTGACTCCTGATGACACGCCCTTTTCAGTTGCCACCCTCCTTAAGACAGATCAGGGCCAAAAGTTTGACAGTGACCATATGCAATCTGAAAGTGAAAAAGTACAAATGAAGAAAATAAGACCTCAAATATCCAAAAATATATATTAGTAAAAAAAATATTTTTAAACAATTCAAAAAACGAATCAAAATTATATTCGACACAAAAATACTTCTCATTCACTTATTTTTATTTTAAAGACATTATTATTTTTTTAATTCTTCAAGACCAAAACTTTCAGATTCAATCTTCCTTTTCATTTGGGTCCAAATTATTCTACAAAACTCCTTTTTCATTTCTTCATCTGCTTTAAACCACATGTATTCCATTTTATCAAGTTTTAATGTCTGTGTTTTATTTAGTGTTCAGTTTTTCTCTCATTGATTACCAGATTGTACAACAACAACAACACTCATGGGACAGGAAGTGTCCCATAAGTGTTTTAGTATTGAGGTGAGTTAGCTCTGTGTGTTTGTCTTGATGAAGAGAAATGACATGTGGACTCTGCAATGAATCAGGGTAAAAACCGAGAGGAGGGAGTCCCTTCCTCTGAAGCCTCTCCCTGTGGGGAACATGACAACCAGACCAAAGCTCAGAGGTGAGATGACCATCTCCAGCTGTCCACTCTTCTCCATGCCCCAATGCTTTGATTCACTGAGTGTTGCTCTACATGTGTGACCAGGATCCATCAGAGACCTAGTGTTGGAGCTGGATCTGAATCTGGACCTGAACCCTGTTGTGTGACAACGAAGAGCAATCAGTCAAAAGATTGGTTCAATGACTTCAAAGGTGCCCGCCATCCTCCTGACCCGGAGTAAGTTCTTAGTTATGAATTACAGAAATGCTTGTATTTAAGTACTTAAGTATTTTTTTCATGACGATCAATAATGAAAAACTCATTATCTTTATTTAACTGGTCTGTATGTGTCTGAACCTGAATCCAGCTGGGTATCCATGACGAGTGACTTGTTTATGGATGGTTCTATAAACCACAAAGATCCTGAAGTGTCATCAGGTGATCAAAGTTGGGGATCTCGGGCTGTGATGAAGAGTTTCTATCAGACTCTCTCGGACGTTCTGGGTGCCTTACTTTAAAGTGTTGTTTTCATGACAATCATGACAGAACTCTTACTGGTCTGTATGTGTTTACGGGTAACTCCTTAAGTGTAAACATTGTCATATATTAACACAATGTGAGACAAATTCGAACACAGAGTGGATTAGTAGAGTTCAGATCTTCTGATAGTTGCAGATTTCAGGAGACAGATGGCTGGGACTGGATGAAAATGTGATTAGAATAAATGGAGTGCTCTATGGACAATCTGACGTTGTCCCTGGCCTCGATGCAGAGGTTTGGAAAAAGTTTTGCCAGCAGACTACGAAAAGGTCAAATGAGTAGTTTCAGTTTCATAAGAACTTCTATCAGATGCAGAGGTCTAAAAGTACTAAAAACAGATGAAACTAATGTCTAACTATCACACAACTAATAAATTGTCTGACCATTATTGCAGCCTCTGGTTTTCATAATGATCAATCATGACAGAACCAAATATCCTAAACTAATTTTTGTATTTGTGTTGATGGTACAAACACCATGTGAGCTGATGGTTTATGATTCCTCCACAGAAAGGTCGAGGAGAATGTGGAGGTTCCCACACGTCAGTCTGCCCAGCAGCAACAAAAAACCCTGGACTCCATATTTATGGTGTGTACATGCACAACTACATCTTGTGTGTTAATGTCATCTCCATACTGCACTTTGTGGACCAGCTGATTGTCAGTCTTTCCAACATAGATCTGGTGTTGGATTCCATGGTTTTAGTCTGTGTCATTCATAGAATATTTTGTTTCAGCTGCTGGAGGAGAACATCCTCACTTTTGTGAAGAACGAGCTGATAAAGATCCAGAAGGTTGTGAGTTCAGATTTCCTAGAATGCTTTCCGAGTCAGAGGGAGGATGAGGAAGTGCTGGATGGTGAGGATGAAGAACAGAGGAGCAGCAGAGAGGCACTTGGAAAGATCTCAGTGCACTTCCTGAGGAGAATGATGCAGGAGGAGCTGGCTGACCGTCTGCAGAGCAGTAAGAGGATTTCTCTAAACACTGGATAAATTAGATGTTCACTAATATCTCAAGATGACTAGAATATATTGATATAATCAATCTTTGAGGGAAGGGCTTGTTGAAATCTATTCTTTGACTAATTGGTCTTCTTTGTTGCCTTCATTAAGGACTCCTTGCTGCAGTTTGTCAGCGTGAACTTAAATCTAACCTGAAGAATAAGTTCCAGTGTGTGTTTGAGGGGATCGCTAAAGCAGGAAACCCAACCCTTCTGAATCAGATCTACACAGAGCTCTACATCACAAAGGGAGGGACTGCGGAGGTCAATAAAGAACATGAGATCAGACAGATTGAAACAGCAACCAGGAAACCAGGCAGACCAGAAACAACCATCAAACAAGAAGAACTCTTTAAAACCTCAGATAGAGGAGAGGAAGCAATCAGAACAGTGATGACTAAGGGAGTGGCTGGCATTGGGAAAACAGTCTTAACACAGAAGTTCACCCTGGACTGGGCTGAAGACAAAGACAATAAGGACATACAGTTCGCTTTTCCATTCACCTTCAGAGAGCTTAATGTGCTGAGAGAGAAGAAATGCAGCTTGCTAGAACTTGTTCATCTCTTCTTCAGTGAAACTAAAAAAGCAGGAATCTGCAGGTTTGAAGAGTTCCAGGTTGTGTTCATATTTGACGGTCTGGATGAGTGTCGATTTCCTCTGGACTTTCACAACAATGAGATCCTGACTGATGTCAGAGAGTCCGCCTCAGTGGATGTGCTCCTCACAAACCTCATCATGGGGAAACTGCTTCCCTCGGCTCGCCTCTGGATAACCACACGACCTGCAGCAGCCAATCAGATCCCTCCTGAGTGTGTTGGCATGATGACAGAGGTCCGAGGGTTCACTGACGCCCAGAAGGAGGAGTACTTCAGGAAGAGATTCAGAGATGAGGAGAAGGCCAGCAGAATCATCTCGCACATCAAGACCTCACGAAGCCTGTACATCATGTGCCACATCCCTGTCTTCTGCTGGATCACAGCTACAGTTCTGGAGGAGGTGTTGAAGACCAGAGAAGGAGGAGAGCTACCCAAGACCCTGACTGAGATGTACATACATTTCCTGGTGGTTCAGTTCAAATTTAAGAAGTTCAAGTACGATGGAGGAGATGAGATGGATTCAGACCGGAGTCCAGAGAGCAGGAACATGATCGAGTCTCTGGGAAAACTGGCCTTTGATCAGCTGCAGAAAGGCCACCTGATCTTTTATGAATCCGACCTAACACAGTGTAGCATCGATATTATAGCGGCCTCAGTGTACTCAGGAGTGTTAACTCAGATCTTTAGAGAGGAAAAAGGACTGTACCAGGACAAGGTTTTCTGCTTTGTCCATCTGAGTGTTCAGGAGTTTCTGGCTGCTCTTTATTTCCATCTGACCTTCATCAACTCTGGAGTCAATCTGCTGTCAGAAGAACCAACATCCCCGACGTGCCTTAAAGTCTTTAGCGACAAACCTAAACCAAAATGTCTCTACCGGAGTGCTGTGGAGAATGCCTTACAGAGTCCCAATGGACACCTGGACTTGTTCCTCCGCTTCCTCTTGGGTCTTTCACTTGAGACCAATCAGACTCTCCTAAGAGGTCTGCTGAAACAGACAGGAAGTCGCTTACGGAGCAATCAGAGAACAGTCCAGTACATCAAGCAGAAGATCAGCGAGAATGTGTCTCCAGAGAAAAGCATAAATCTGTTCCACTGTCTAAATGAACTAAATGATGGTTCTCTGGTGGAAGAGATCCGACAGTCTCTTAGTTCAGGACGTCTCTCCACAGATGAGCTGTCTCCGGCTCAGTGGTCAGCTTTGGTCTTCATCTTACTGTCATCAGAAGAAGACCTGGAGGTGTTTGACCTGAAGAAATACTCTGCTTCGGAGGAAGCTCTTCTGAGGCTGCTGCCAGTGGTCAAAGCCTCCAACAAAGCTCTGTAAGTACAGAGACAGATTTATACATCATAAGTTAAATATGCTGCCATATTTTCTTCTTATTGGTCATTGTTTCTTCAGACTGAGGGACTGTAACCTCTCAGAGAGAAGCTTCGAAGCTCTTTCCTCAGTTCTCAGCTCCCAGTCCTTTAGTTTGAGAGAGCTGGATCTGAGTAACAACGACCTGAGGGATACAGGAGTGAAGCTGCTGTCGGATGGACTCAAGAGTCCACACTGTGAACTGGAGACTCTCAGGTCAGTATTCAATTAATGTGCACTTAGTGTCTTTATTTACATCAATGCTAAATGTATGACCTTCATAAGATTCATCATCATTCATGCGTTCATGATTTAAATCAGATATTTATTTTCCAAATATTTCCATAAACATGTTGTAGAATTTATTTTTGTTACAATGATCCAAATTGAAACATTTGAGATTAATGATAAAGTAAAGTATGTTATCATGTTGTTAAAGGACATTAGTGGGTTATTCAGTTGTGACCGAAAACCAGTCCGTACCGATGCTAATGGTAGCTGACTCTATCTCAGTACTGCGGTGACCTTCCAGCCCCGACAGCTCCCTCAGATCATGTGACATTTGTGTTGTTTTGTGTGTTTGCAGCATGTCAGGCTGTCTGATCACAGAGGAAGGCTGTACTTCTCTGGCCTCAGCTCTGAGCTCCAACCCCTCCCATCTGAGAGTGCTGGACCTGAGCTACAATCATCCAGGAGAATCAGGACTGCAGCTGCTGTCTGCTGGACTGGATAATCCAAACTGGAGATTGGAAACTCTCAGGTATAAAGAGGCCTGCTGCATCCACAGTCAACTAGTCTATTGACTTGGATGTTTTGATGCTCACCATCTTCCTCCAGTGTGTGTTGACCTTTAGTCCAGAGATTAATATTAAAAGACAAACTGTCAAAGATTATGGTATTTGAAAGGGGTGTAGTGTTACCTGATTTTGGTTCCTTTTCCGTGGATGATAACAATGATGGTCTTGATGAAACTACAAGTGACAGTCGGCCACAGACGCTGAGAGAAAAGCCAACACCTGATTGTGTGTCACAGCCCAAAGGGGTTTGTTTAGAATTCAAACAAAGAGATCTAAAATACACATCTTCACATCCAGATTACAGGTAATAAAAACAAGTCTTGACTGTTGCCAGGAGACAGCAGTGTCATAGTCAGACCGATTGTAAATCCAACAAGGTTGCATGCTCTGCTCTGACCCCCCGTCCTCCTTTCAGGGTGGAGCCTGCTGGAGTCCGATGGTTAAGACCAGGTCTGAGGAAGTGTAAGTAAATGTGTGTGTGCAATGTAATTTGATTTATGAAGGCTAAGCAGCACGCAATTAACCATCAGTTATTTACCTCTCTGATGTCATCATCAAAGTGTAGATTAACAGATGATTAATAACTACAGCTTTATTGTGTCTTGCTCGCTCCACCAGATTCCTGTGAACTCACTTTCGACACAAACACAGTAAACAAAAAACTAAAATTGTCTGACAACAACAGGAGGGTGACATATGTGAAGGAGGATCAGTCATATCCTGATCATCCTGACAGATTTGACAACTGCCCTCAACTGCTGTGTAGAACTGGTCTGATTGGTCGCTGTTACTGGGAGGTCGAGTGGAGAGGAGAAGTTACTATATCAGTTAGTTACAGAGGAATCAGGAGGAAAGCAGATAAAACACACCATTTGTTTGGAATGAATAATCAATCCTGGAGTTTGGAAGGCTCTGGTTACTATGTCCGTCACAATAAGAGAGAAACACCCATTACCACCCTCTCCTCCTCCTCCACCTCTGGTAGAGTAGCAGTGTACGTGGACTGTCCTGCTGGCTCTCTGTCCTTCTTCAGAGTCTCCTCTGACACACTGATCCACCTCCACACCTTCAACACCACATTCACTGAAGTTCTTTATCCTGGGTTCGGCTTCTGGTCCCGGTTTGGGTCTGGTTCCTCCGTGTCTCTGTGCTCTCTGGAGTAAGGGGAGTCTCCTCCTGGTAGAGAAGCTTTCTCTATACTCACCAAATAGTTCAGTCTCCACAGGATTTCACACAGTGGATGTAAGTTAATGTTGCAGGTTTCCGGTATACAGACGGTAGTCCTGGTCATCTGCCAGGAAGGTACTCTGCTCACAAGCGCGTCCCTGTGGATTATGTTACTCTTGGACTGCGACGTCCGGGCTGGCCTGACCGCAATGATACGCGTCAGGAAGGATGAATGGGAAGAAGAGGCCAGGAGGGGTTGAAAAAAAGGAAAGGCATTGGAGGAGGATGCTGCCAAACGTGCCGAACTTACCGATTTATCTTTAAGAGGACAAACACAAGTGGCAACTAGTAAAGAGAGACATCGGCCTAATGATTAGCAACGTAACTCTTCGGCTAGCGTTGTAGAGCTGGTTAATGTCGTTTTCAACCTATTCGCAAGAAAAACATTAAATTAAATTTAATTAAAATATTAGCCTTTTTATCTCACACACTATATGGCGATCCATAGAAGTTGCAAATTTTGATAACAAAACTCAAACTTGATCTTAATTTTTCTTTGTAGCTTCTGAGCAGCAGATAGCCAGTCTCCTGCCTGAAAAAGGATGACCCCGAAATTTGCAATTAAGAGGCCATGACTACAGGCACAGGTAGAGAGGATGACAGAGTAAACAATGTGAATTAAAGTTATTTAATGTTGGAAAGAGCAGTATATGACAGTACTTGATGAACCAATATGCATTGTATGCTCAGAAGTGGGTGTAGTAAAGGAGTAAATCACCACAATATAATACTCATTATAATTTATCAACCTATCCTTGTGGAATAGGGGAAGTGTGTGTTTGACAAGTGACTAGAGCCCCACTGATTCATGTTAAGATGTTTGAGTTTAGAATTTGGATATTAAATATAAAATTAAAGTATCATCAAAGTAATTCAATATATTAAAAGTGGTATTCCAATATTTATTTTATTTGCATTATTTACTATGTACATATTTCTATACTGTAAAATACAGGGTAAATGTAATCTATTTTTATAATTTTTTGATATTGATCAACTTAGACATTAACTATGAAATAAAACATTGGCAGCAACCATCAGACCATGAGGCTTGTTAATCTGATTATATTATTCATACAGATCTCTCCACCTCTGTCACTATCTCCCTCTCCATTTGCCGTCTTTTTCTCCCCAAAGAGGATTTTTTTGGGAGTTTTTTCTTCCTGTCAGGTAGTAAACAAGCAAAGGATGTACGACAGCCCTGCGAGGCAAACTTTCTGATTTTGTGAGTTAAACACAATGGTTAAGATGTGATGAAATGTGATATTATTTTATATGCCTGCTATGTTATGTTCACATGATGGCGCTATAAGCCAAAGGTGTGATCATTGAATGTACTGTAGTTTTAAGTGAATAGGGATTGGTCAGGTCAGAAATTTTAGACATATATAATAACCACTGACAAAAACCAAATGCAAGAAATGGAAGCTGTAGGCTGCATAGAGATCATAGTGAGACTGTCAATGTAACTACCACAGTTTACATTAGGAATGCATTGCTCTCCTGCACTACTGTTTTTTGATCCCAGGGATTAGAAGTGCTGATAAGACTGAAGTTTTCCATGTCAGAGAGAAAAGATAAATCAACTGTTACTCCATCAGTGATCCTGCGTCATACACTTGGATTGTTATTGGGTAATCCAATTTTGATGAATTTACAAAAGGCTGATACAACATCACAGCTGTTGACGACGTCATGAAACATCTGAAAAAAAAAGTTAATCCGCAGTTCTTCTAAGCCTGCATGCTAGAGAGTCTCAAAAACCCTCTTCATAGTTCCAAGGTCTTAAGCCTTCCAGACTCTGGTTTGATGCAATCTGGTCACAATCGCAACGTTTTATAGAAACATAATTTTGTCAGCAGGAAAATAGCTTCAATTAGGAGGTATTTTTATTTCGTCTGCCGCTCTGCGTCTACCATGTCTGCCTCGTTTTAACCTTGAGACTGGAATTCCCGCAGACTTCGGTCCTTTTATACATATCTGAATAAACCTTGATCTCTGGAACAACTTTGTGGACAGCATATTCTTCAAATGTTTTTGATATCTTACGGGACAATAAACAAGAATAAACAAGAGAAGACCCATGTTTAGCTGCAAACCCAGTTATCTGGTTAAGATGTTTTCTTGTTTTCAGCATAGAGCTTTAACCCTTTCACAGTGTGTTCTCAGTGCATGAAAGTTATTTAATCTGATAATAAAAAAAACATTTTTCCGTTTGACCTAAGGGAGTATTCTCAATTTTTAGCATTGTTGAAATAAAACATCCTGAACCTAAACAGCTAAACAGCTATGAAAATACAAAACGCTCTCGTTGTCCTCGGGTTTCTCTGACCCTCGGCAACACTGGCCACCCGAGAGGCCTCCGCTGTTCGGGTCAAAGCGACCCGGCGAGGTCTCCCGAGATGACGGCTTGCTACGCGTCGCGATCAGAAGGGCTGGGATTGTCGTCTTTGTCTCCGTCGTTCGGGTCAAATGGACCCGGTCGCTCACATCGCCGAGCGTCTCAGCCCTGACGACGACCTCGGGTCACACTGACCCTTGACAACGCTCGGGTCAAATCGACCCGCTGGCTCACATCGCCGCCAAGGGAAGCCGTGGCGAGGCCTCGAGAGATCTGTGTGTCGCGATCACAATGGGTGAATGTGTTCCGAACCTTACACACACACACACACACACACACACACACAGAGAGATAAATGCTCCCTCTGACCATCACATGCGACAGCGACCCGCGCGTAAAGGAGCATAAAATAATTATGCTTTAGAAGTATTTGATCAAAATGAGTTGGACTAATTCAATTTAGTCCTATTACACGGATGTTCTTAAAATTGAGTTAGGTGTTGAGTTGAGTACATGTGTATTGGATGGAAATCCAGCACACAAATTAATTGAGTTCATTCAATGACTTATTTTATGAGAGTAGATTGAGTTGAACGAACAACGTTGTTTTTTATTTGATTAATGGAATCTATTAATTTGAGATTAATTGATCAAAATGAGTTGGGCTAACTCAATTTAATCCTATTTCATGGATGTTCTTAGATTGAGTTATATCTACAATGGATGGAAATCCTGCACACAAATTAATTGAGTTCTTCCAATGAATATTTTTGTACAGCCTCTTTTAGCAACAACAATCCTCCATCCATCAGCCCTCTACAGCCACCTCCATCCCTGGCCTGCACCTGTCATCCCGGAAGACAGCTTTTGAAACCTTCTCAACCTCCTTCAGGCTTCCTGAACCATCTCTGGTCTGTGCCGTTGACCTGAAACTCACCTCCACTTGGCTTAACATCTGCCTCCCCCCCCCCTCCCCACCTGTAGTGTGTGGTGTGCAGCTGCAGTTCAGACCTCTTCATACAGCTTCTTTTAGCAACTAAAATCCTCCATCCATCAGCCCTCTACAGCCACCTCCATCCCTGGCCTGCACCTGTCATCCTGGAAGACAGCTTCCAAAACCTTCTCAGCCTTCTTCTTGGTCCAGGTCCTTGCTTCCCCATCTGTAGTTTTTGGCAGGCAGCTGGTGACCAAACCTCCACCTTAAGCCTCTTACAGTAGACTGCAGGTGTCTCCTCCACCTGTTTTTAACTTGCAGACTGCTTATGTCCAAACTTCAACCTATAGCCCCTGCCAGTTTACTGCAGGCATTTCCCCCTTCTGTATTTTTTGGCAGGATGCTGCAGGCAAAGTCTCCACCAACAGTCTCTAGTGGTTAACTGCAGGTGCCACCTCTACCTGCTGCTTATCAGAGAGAGCTTGAGGCCATACCTCCACCTAAAGCCATTGCCGGTAAACTGCAGGTGCTTAACCTCCACCTACAGCCTCTGGCAGTAAACTGCAGGTTCCCTTTTCCCTTGTATTTCAGTGGAAGACTGCTGCAGTTTAAACCTTCACCTACTGTGTAGCCCCTGGCAGTAGACTGTAGGTGCCTCCTCCACTTGTATTTTACTTGCAGACGGCTTCAGTCCTAAGGTCCACCTCTAGGTTCTGGCAGTTAGCAGACATCAATAGGCCAAACCTCTACCCACAGCCTCTGGCAGTAGACTGAAGTTGCCCATTCCACCTGTAGTGTGTGGTGGGCAGCTGCAGTTCAGACCTCTTCATACACTTAAAAATATCATTCAAGACCTCCTTAGATGCGACATGTTTTAATGGTGTTTGCTTTATGTGAATCTTCATACACGTTTTGTTAGGACTTTGTATGTGACCCAGCACGCAGAGATCCCACACAGGACACCAACTGGTGATTCAAGTAATTTAATAAACAGATTAAATGTACAGCTCTGGTAACTCGGTGGCGGAGTCCAGATGGAGATGTCAGGCAGGAGGCAGGCAGCACAGCAGGGGACCAGGTGGGTAGTAGGATCTGTAGTGGAAGAGCAGAGATCAGACAATAGATTGACAAAGGGGGGGGGGCGGGGTCTCGGTAGTGCGATCCGTCTGATCCCAGGGTATGTAGGACCGTACACCAGGAACCCTTTAAGCAAGGTCTGTTCTGTCTGGCTTTTGTCTTTATTCAATCAAACGAAAACAAAGTTAGCAAAATGGTGGTGGTAATGTTGGAACTTCGTTTTTTTGTACACTGGGTGGAGGTCGACTAAACACTAATGAGCTCAGGTAGTGGAGTCACAGTGTTTTTCAGGTGTGTTTGACCCTGGAAGGGCAAAGGGTTTTGTTACCTACAAGGAACTGTTTTGTGTCAATGTAGAATAAATTGAATTTAAAGTGTACGAGAGGACTCGATCACTTGTTTTCCACACGACAAAGCGAAACAAAAACAGCAGGCAGAGTGGACTCATCACCGGCGCGTCATCCAGGTTTTTCCAGAGGTAGATACACCTTAGTAGCTCAAAGATAATGGACTGAGGTCCTTATTATTTAATTTGACAACAAAAAGAAAAATCAGCTCCATTTGACTCAGGAGAGCATTCGATAATTTTGGCATTGTTTATATAAAAGATCCAATCAGCTAAATATGTTGACCATCAATATCCAGCGTGAAAATACAAAACTTCAAACTTTAATTAAACAAACTTCATTCACCTTTATTGCAACAATGAGAAAATGTGTTTTCTCGCTTTTCTATCTGTCCTTGATTTAGACCCAGTCATTCCAGCTCGCTATAAACTCCGGCCCTGAGGTTTGTGCTGGCTGAATAAATTCTCTTGGAGCTGCTTGAAGCATTGCAAACACGTATCTCTCGCGCAATTGTGATTATTAGTATTTACGAGAATATAGAGACCATATAAAGGAACAATGAAAACATTTTACATATGGACACCTCTTAGTTTTGGACTTGCCTTCAGCAATGTGGCAACCCCCAGTCATCTTTCTCAACAATTTTTGTTCATCCACATAAATAATAACACAGATCCATGCCAGTACAGCTCGCAGAGGCCTGATGGGAATCTTGATCAGCCTTTGTCACTGTGAGACAGCCCATGACTTTGGCTCGTTACCATTTGGCGCAGCGTCGTCCTAGCGGACCCTCGGGCTAAGAAGTACTCATTAATCCTTTTGTTGCCATCTCCGCCGGGCAGACGTCCATCCGCAAGTGCCAGAGTTGATTAGCGACACACGGTCCAGTTTAATTCTGCTCTTTGAAAGAGCTTAATGTGTTGCTACTGCGGCACTGGAGCTACAGAAGGGACATTGTGTGTATTCCTGATACTAAGTCCTCAGCTAAAACTTTGACAGCAGTGGCTGACTGGGGTAAAAAAAGTGGACCGGGACTATACTATAGAATATTACAGAACTGTACATACATCCTGGGTGCCTATGGGTGCCTACATTGACAGGGGGGATGTAAAATGTACCTCTCATTTTGCACTCTAGCGCTGGGGATGCTAGTAACCCTGCAGGTAAGCCATTGTTCGATGGTTCAAACAAAGCATTATCTTCCAAGAGATGCTGGTACCATGTGGCTGCCACCAATTTTATAGTACCCCCCGGGACTCAGCAAACTTTTTTTTCCCTTTACTTTTAAACAACCTGAGCGATGGTCAGGACCTGGTGACACTGGTGGAAAGCTTGCTGAATTGGAGCCTCTAACACAGAAGGCAGGTTAAAAAGAACCGGACCATGCTTTTACAGTTTCCAGTAACACTCCTTGATAATGTTCCTATTTCCTAGTACACCAGAGTCTGTGGGAATACTTTCTGGGGGATCCCTGACCACCAGCACTTCCCCGTTATGCAATAACCTTAGCTGTACAAAGCTGTACATCCAACTCAAAGTAGCCTACACATACGTATTACTAGCCCATTAGCAGCACTTAGCCTTAGCCAATTGCAATAACGTTTTTCTGTGCCCAAAGGTTTAAAATGCTGTACAAAGATAACTCTGTTATGGTTGAGACCATAGACCCTGTATCAACCACGCATGGGACCAACCCCCCACTCATGAATATACCGTAAATCCTCAAATAGTGGCCGGGGCTTTTATTTACATAGGCTGCACAGCGCACCGGCCTGTATTTGGGGCAGGCTTGTATTAGGCGCCTTTATTTCTTACTTACCGGTATCTTCTGTTATAGAATTGTATTATTTAAATAAAATAATGGGGATAATTACAGCATAAATAGGTCTACATCTAAACATAATACTTAGGTCTACATCCATGTTTTTAGTCGAGATCTAGTCTGAAGAGGTGTGTCTTTAGTTTGTGGCAGAAGATGTAAAGGCTCTCTGCGGTCCTGATGTCATCACAGAGCTCGTTCCACCATTTAGGAGCAAGGACAGCAAAGAGTTGGGATCTTGGCGAGTGTTTTTCTCTCCGAGAGGGAGGAACAAGCAGCTTGGCAGGGTCGGGATGTCGGGTTTGACCATGTCCCAGATTCAGAAGGAACATCCGGGACATAACAAAAATATTACATTTTTTTGGCTTGTAGAAGTAACATTTAATGTTCAAACGACATGTCATTTTGGTTTGTTAACGTTGCCCTCTTTGACGTCTCTGAGTTTAATTCAAATTCAATTCTGTATTTTCCCTGGACCCAAATTGCAGGGTCCCTGAGCTACAATATACATAACTTCACTTTTCAAAATGTGTCCTCTGCTTCATCCTCCTCGCATTCAGGATGGTAACCGCTTGGTGGTGTCAAGCTTTCAGCCAGACAGTCTGTACAAGCTGGAGGTCAAGGTCATCATGGAAGAGGGGGAAGGTCCTCCGACCAGCCGATTCTTCCTAACACTCGGACTGATGTTGAAACATAAGATAATGTTTGCAAAGATGTAAGGGGAGAGATTGGGTTTGAATAAATCAGAACCAGCTTTAATTAGCAGGTATTGTCATGTCAAGGAAACTGTTAGTCACGTTGTCTCGTGTCGTTCTCGTGAGTTCCTGTTTTATTTTGAAAATGAACCTTCCTCTTGTTTCAGGCAACTTGCTCCTTCCCCCTGTGTGCCGGTCTGATGGTCTGCCCTGCCCCTGACTGTTTCCACCTGCGCCCCCACCCTGTGTGTGTATATATTGTCTGAGTCTCCCTTTGTCCTGTGCCTTGTCCCACGCCAAGGAACCAGAGTACGTATCCATCGCCATAGCTGTTCCACGTTTTCTTTGCATCTTGTTCAGGCTCGCCTTCTGTTTTGACTCCTTTTTCTTAGCCTAGTGTTCATGTTCTAGATCCCTTTTTTTTCTTAGATTGAGTATAGTTTTTTTTCCTCGACCACAAGTGATTTTCATTTCAGCGGCTCTCGCCCTTTTGTCAATAAACTTAGATTTTTTTGGAAGCTCGTCTAGTGAGTCGTGCGCTTGGGTTCAGGGCCATCGTCCGGTCGTGACAAGTATGCATTGTCACGACCGGACTGTTTTCATCTGACTGTTTTTATCCTCTCTCGCGATGAACTTGCTGCATTTTCAAAATACAATGATAAAAAAACTGTACCGATTAAATAGAAGAATAGGGATTAGTGTGTTACAAGTTGTGGAAAATAAGTGCAAATATAAGTATTACATAAATGTCTAAAAAGCTCCAATGACCAAAAATAAAATCAGAAATAAAACGCCAAGTAAAGGGTTAAAGAGTCAAAGGAGGCCTGTAACTCCAGCTCGGCCTCATTAGTCCCTCTCACAGTGTTGATCAAAGATTTAGCAGATTGTAGGTTCTGCCTCTAGTTTGGCAAGAAAACAATCAAACAGTGATCAAAGAGCCTTCAAGCGGCACGGCGAAAAGAAAGAAAGGCGCCCTTTAATGTTGAAAAGCATCAGTCCTGTTTGTTATTATCCCTGGTAGGACATACAGTAAGGTTTCTTTTTGAAAGTCCCTCGCTGAGGATGAATCCATCAAAGAACAGGAGCAGTGAGCCTGGGTGTTTTATTGGTATCGCCATCAGCCAGGTGTGGTGACCCCTCACAAACACAGGCCCAAAGGAGGTGAGGAGGAAAACCTATGAAGGCAGATCAACAAACCCCAACTACAGTGAGCGAGGAAATCTCCCACGGTGAATTAGAACAATTAGCAAGTTAGCAAACAATTTGAATTCACCAGTGAGGACTTGGAAGTGGGTCCAGTAGGGCTCACCGAGTCAGGTTCCACAGACATTACATTACAACTGTAGCGGCAAATTACCATCTTGTCACTAGTTAGAGGTGTTTGTAGGGCTATCTGACGCGTGGTTCCAAACAAATCCACTTCCAGTCCAATACTGCATTTATCTTCTTTATTTTGGCTCGGTTCTGATGCTCAAACACATTGCAATCCATAGTTATGGTCCACCATGATTCTTGATCCTCACGCTTGATCCTCCACGGTCAAAAACTGTTTGCTTCCCCATTACACCTGGCCTCCCCTGCTCTCTGATTATCTATATACCTTTAAACCCATACTCCACCCAGTGTTCTCCAGTGGAACTACAACAGCCATTTGAGAGCATACTGGCTCTTACACTCCGGCCCCTAATTGTACATGACAAGTAGACATTACAATTCAATACAATATTTATACAAATAGCCATTAAAGTCCCAAGCGACACTGTACAACATTGCATTTAAACAATCTTCCATTTTTAGAACATAAGTCTTTGCAATCAGTCCTTTAATTTTCCAGGTTGTCATACAATAGACAAAGCTTTGTCACAGGTCTCTCAAGTATATTGGTTTTAGTTTGTACTCGCACAGAACGTACAAGTCCATTTTTATCAGGAAAAACTTCCAAGACTCGTCCCATCAACCAGTCTCTCCAGGGTGTTTTGCCTTGATTCGCGTCTGAACTCTAGGTGGAGGAGGTGGAGGCGGCTCTGCCCCCCCTGCGGAAGAAGGACGTGCCGTTGGAGGTGGACTTCTTCTGAGGATGCTCCATCTGCTGCTGGGACCTGAGCTGCTGGTTGATAACGATCTGGATATCGTCCTGCCAGGCTTCCAGTTCCTGTGACAACTCCAGCTTACGTTGGATGGTTTCTAATAACTGGTTGTTGAGAGACATCATGTCACTTTTACTTCTCACCAACTCCGCCTCCATCAGGTTTTTCTTGGCTATGGCTTCATCTCGATCTCTGATGGCCTGTTGGACGACGTCGGCCTCCTCCTCCACGTCCTGCAGCGTTTCAACTCAGCGTTTTCCTGCTGCAGATGGACGTTCTGATCTCTCAGCTCATGCGCTGCACTCGGATTCTCACACTGATCGCCCGTCCTGTCGACAAAAGCTTGATTCAGCTCCTGAGGGCTGCACGTCAGTGCCAGAGTCTGGGCCACTCCCTTCAGCTGATGCAGCATTGTGTGCAGGTCTTCCTTTTGATCCACGACCTCTGACCTCCCCGAGCTGTTCAATTTCGGTGTCAGTGGGAGCAGTAACTGAAGACTGGACCACATTTCTTGTGTAATCTCTTCTTTGCTGACCCTGAGGCTTGTCGTCTCCATGCTGCTCTCCAGCTCGGACAGCAGGGAGGCGTCTCCGTGGCTCCTACCTTCCTGCAGGGACACCTCCTCCTGAAGCTCCTCCACCTGGGTCTGCAGCTTACTGGACATGGCTCTCTCCACCTCCATTGCAGTGTTGAGCTGCTCCCCGAGTCGCTGCGTGAGCTCGCTCTGCTCCATCTGGGCTCGACTCTTGTCCCTCTCGGCCTCGCCGAGGGCCCGGTTGAGCCGCTCCACCTGGGAGCTCAGCTCCCTCGCATCCCTCTCCAGGTCCAACACCTGGCTCTCCCACTGGGACTGGCAGCCCTCCAGCTTCAGCCGCAGCTCATGCCTGCCCTGCTCCAGCTCCTCCAGCTTGTCTGCGTACCTATTAACAGTAACATCCGGACATTCAATTGTGTTCCCATTGTCCTTGCTTCCTTGTAATGGTCCATTCACGACCCATCCCAGTAGGGTTCTAACTGCATAAGGTCCTTCTCCATCACTGTTTTTAACCTCCCAGGGCTCCATTACCTTGGAAGCATTTGCTCCAATTAGCAAATCCACATCAGCAGGAATTTGAGGGATCTTAACACCTTTCATGTATGGCCATTTATCCAAATCCCCTTCGGTAACAATGTTATCTTTGGACACAGGCATTTTCTCCTGAGTGAAAACTTCCGGAAGATTGTAAAAGATGTCATTATAAAGGCTAGACACTTCCAATCCAGTCAGAATAGAACTACTAACAGACCTTTGATTGCTCATTGTTTTCAAAAGAATATTAGTTTTCTTTCCTTTTAATTTCAAACGGTGCATTAAGTGTTCTGAACAAAATGTGGCAGAACTACCAGGATCAAGAATGCATATGTTTGAATTACCTTTTGTCCTTTACAGGATTTGACTTGAACTGGTACAATTGATAATGCACATTCTCCATTACCGGCCCCTGTTTGACCACATGCTTGAAGGGCAACAAGCGCACTACTTAGTGATGGACGATTTTGTTCTTGAGTGCATGTTCTCTCCTTCTGTTGAAAATGCAGAATGCTGGGATGCATTTGGCCACATACTGTGCAAGTCAAGCGCTTTTCACAATCTCTGCTCATGTGTCCAACACAAAGACAGCCAAAGCAGATACCTTTCTCCTTTAGAAAGTTCAGTTTTTCCCTTGTGCATCTTGTTTTGCATGTGTACACTGCTCCAATAAGTGATCACGTTTGCAACACAAACATACAACTTGAGATTTTGATCTGAAATCAGACACACAACACTGAATTGACTTGCTGTTCGTAACAACCGTTGTTGCAAAGCTGTTTCTAATTGTATTCCTACGTTGAGCTATCTGTTGTACAATTTGAGTACTCTGGATATCACCAAAAAGTGGATCAGATGACATTTTAACTTGACGTTCCACAAATGTTACGATATCTCTGAACTTTGCCCTTCGATTGTGCCTTTCCAATAGCTCACAAGCAACAGTTCTCCAGTTCTCCCTTAATTTGTAAGGCAGCTTCGTGATGACTGTTTTCAAATTGCTTGGCATCTCCAGCTCCTCCATGTACTCAATTTCTTCCATTGCATTACAGCATCCACGCAAAAAGAGAGCATAACTCTGCAGTGAACTTACATCCTCTGATTTTACTGAAGGCCATCCAAGTACTTTCTCTATATATGCAGCAGCTATTTTGAACTCATTGCCAAAATGTTCCTTTAACAATGCTTTAGCTTGCACATATCCTCTTTGTGCATCCATGTGCTGGCAACTGCGCACAAGTTCCTTAGGTTGACCTTGCGTGTACTGTTCCAGAAAGTACAAACGATCTCGATAATTGTTGGTTTTGTCCTCTATTCCATGTTCAAATGCTCTGATGAAAGTTCTATATTGCAAAGGATTACCATCAAACACATGAATATCTCTTTGAGGCAGTGTGCTGGATTGTTGTTGTTGTACAAGAAGAGCAGTAATCTCATTTTGTTTTTGCATAATACTGCAGATGTTTGAAGTTGATGTTCCATTGCTGTTCGGCATTACATTTGATGTTTGCATTTGTGACACAGAATGAAGATCAGATTGCAGTGCACTGTGAGTTTGCTGAACCACATTCCTTTGGTTTGCTTGCTGGAAACAATTCCTTGGTCTATATTCCTCAACATGAGGGTTAAGAATAACTTCTTTGCCACCCATTATACTTCCTTTATCATAATATGCATTCATACCATCAGAAAAGGTTTTACGATGCTGGCCGTCAGAATTGTTTAAAACCGCAATTTTAGCACTAGCAGCAGCAATATCTGCATCAATATCCATTTGCTCTTGTCTTTGCCTCAGTTGTTCCTGTTGTACCTCCAAGGCATGTTTCTCCTTTAAAGCAGTTGCACGTGCAATTAATGCAGCCTTTTCTGCCTCTGCTATAATTCGTGCTGAAGAAGCAGAAGATCTCCCAGTACGCACACTGCTAGAACTTTTCCTACTGGATGGTTTAGTTGACACTCGTGAGGAAATGTTTGAAACGCTATCATTTGGTTCAATGTCATCTTGACAAGCATTGTCATCAACACCAGAACATGAAAGCCATAAAATCTTCACAATTACTCACACTCATTTTCAGAGTGTTGAGTTCATTCAACTTGTCAGTAACTGTAAACTTAAGCAACCAACGCATTGGATTTATGCTATTAAAGGTGTGCACACAAGAGCCATTCATAGGTAGCACTACACATACCTTGAATTAATTCGCTCGCTTCGTTGCGACTGGTTCTTGATTCATACGTCCAATTATATCCAACTCCACAGCGGAATCCAGTGCTTAGTTAAAAAAAAGTTCCAAAGCGATGCGTGATAGTCCACAAAGAAGTAGTTTTTGACAAAGTGTAGCTGCAAATTACCATCTTGTCACTAGTTAGAGGTGTTTGTAGGGCTATCTGACGCGTGGTTCCAAACAAATCCACTTCCAGTCCAATACTGCATTTATCTTCTTTATTTTGGCTCGGTTCTGATGCTCAAACACATTGCAATCCATAGTTATGGTCCACCATGATTCTTGATCCTCACGCTTGATCCTCACGGTCAAAAACTGTTTGCTTCCCCATTACACCTGGCCTCCCCTGCTCTCTGATTATCTATATACCTTTAAACCCATACTCCACCCAGTGTTCTCCAGTGGAACTACAACAGCCATTTGAGAGCATACTGGCTCTTACAACAACAATAGCTCTACTAGAGTTCTTTTCTTCTCGGTTAGTTTGTAGGCCAGACGTCAGACCTTCACCTGATGAATTAAGCCATAAGTAAAGATCAATATCTCGTAAATTACAAGAAAAGGATGGTTGGTATGCCTAGCTTGATCGATTGATATAATTCGGATCTGTGCCCTGAATGTGCCATAAGCAGAAAAACATGACTGATTTCCTTGAATTTCTTGAATATCCTTCAAAGCTAGATGAACAGATGACCTATTTGAAGATGTGTTCTAATACAGTGGTTCTCAACTTGTCTGGCTCCGGGACCCACCTTTACCCCTTAACGACATCATTCTGCTATACATTATAGGTACACTATGTTGTTTGTATTATATTGTACATTTATATTTGAAAAATGTCCTACATGCAAATATAATGGTCTCAGAATATTTTAATTTTGGGTAACTTTGGCCAGACAGGGTTGGTCAGTCAGCAGGATCAATCGGTTCTTCCCTGATGGACTCATGGACATCAGAACTTGTTGTGGGGGAGAAAGTGTCTGCAGGCTGTAGTGCAGAATCAGGGCGAGTTGTGTCAGTTGCTCCTTCACCTGAAGGCACATACATACAATTGATGTTCATCTATTAATACAGATTATGGCAATAGGCAATACAATGACTGATTTTTTCTCTTGGTCATATGTTGAGATTTATTACTGATCTTGTGAGTCATACGACAGGCAGTAAATGCATCTAAAAAATGTTTTTCTTCTGTTAACAGGATCAGTAGTGTTCTAGAGTAAAAAATTATTCAAAAATTTGAATTAGGTGTAAATAAATTATTGTTTTGTAAATGTAAAGTCAAATAAAGATTATTAAATAGATTACCTGCTGCATGCTCTGTTTCATCGGCTGCTGTGCTAGGTGTGGTCCTACATGTCTCTTCACCTGCAGCTGTATTTAAGCACAGAGAATTACCACATCAGTGAAGTTCTTTAAAATGATGAAACGATCAAGAATGGGGTTGAAAGTCGTTTACAATGAATGGAAGGGTGAGGTCATAATTTTGAGTGAATTCAACTATTACAGATGATTATAGCTTTATTAATATGCATTTATAGACTGCTACTTCTTCTACTAAAACTATTACTACCACCAATAACTATAATAAATACAAACTTAAAAGGATCAGAGAGAGGTGAACCTGGGGATCAGCTGAGCTTTGTTCAGGAGGTGAGTGTCTCTGCATTACCATAAATACAATCCAGACAATGCATATATATACCAGATTGTACATTAAGAGAATACCATTTGTTAGTAATGATATTAATACATTTTATTGAAATAGCGCTTTACATGGTACTCAAAGACATTTTAAAGTAAAACCACTACTTATATAGCACAGATAAACAATAAAACCAACAAACAAACCAGGCATAATAAATGCAATTCAAAACAATAAAAAACAGTTACTATCGGGTAAAAAAAACTAATCTGAAGAGAATGCCTCGACATTAATGATTTGAGGCCTTTGTCATTTGGACAAGTAACGTTATGTTACATCAGCGTTTCACTTGTCTATGAACAAAAGTCCGGGTACAGCTTAATCATTTTCATTTATTTAGGCACGTTTCCCTTTGACAACGCGGATGAGTTGTAATATTGTGCAAATAATATAGGTAACAATTAAGGTGTTTGTAAAAATGTTTAACATTTAGACAATTTATGATATTTAAGTACCTAACGTTAAATTAAACCGTTTTAAATTATGCGAATAATGGCTTGCTTGCTAGGAACGAAGCTGCTGACGCTAGCTAACGTTAGCTAACGTCACTTATGAAAAACGCTAGCTAACGTTAGCTAACGTCACTTATGAAAAACGCTAGCTAACGTTAGCTAACGTCACACACAAATGTATTCCGTTTCAAATCGGTAATATAAAATCCGCATTATGCAGATAAAAAGTATCCCGGACAAGTCTCAATGTGGAACCGTGAAGAGGTGTATTTTGATTAGTGATTTGAATGTGTCATCACTATGCTAGCTGGAAGGCTCCTTAAGTCTTAAAGCACGTTGGCTAACAAGGGCAACACTAGCTGTGTAAACGACCACAGTGTTAATCTAAAGCATCCAATGTGTGCCATGAAATGACTTGTCTGAGTTGGAAATACATAACGTTACCTCTTTACAGGGCTTTCTTCTCCTCCTGCTGCTTTTCTTCGTTCCTTTGCACCAGAGTTTGCACTGATGTTACGTTAGCTTGATCCGAGTGTGACCATTGCCTTGCAACGCACGCAACCATAAGCTCCGCTGCGCGTGACCGTCGCGCCCCCACCAAACACATATAACATACCGTACATATGGCGGGGGCGCCATGTTTATTTGTTTTAATCATGGTTTTATTTCACCTGGGTTTTATTTCGTTAATCAAAGTTGTTGGAAGAAAGATGCGTTATGCTAGAGGGCGCTACCCACGAACTTGGCTCCCTAGGCGGTCGCCTTGGTCGCCTAAAGGAAGAGCCGGCCCTGCATGTACATATATTGAACATTTTCTGACTTGGTCCTTAATGCAATTTATTTAATGATATTTATGGTCTGCTGCAGTGTTAATAACTATTTAAGCTGTGTTCACAACATAGCATGATAAACAACTAAAATGTTCGCCAGAACGAAAAGAACGTGGATAATACCGGAATAAATAAAAATCGATATATATTTAATAAAATCGAGAGCACGTAGAAATACGCACGCACGCGCGCCCTCGATTGCCATGGCAACCGAACGATGACCCGACCGAGGGTATTTAAGGTCAGCGGACATTCTGAACGTTCCTTTTGCACTTTGACTTGAACACGAACTTTAAACCTCTTGTGAAAGCAAACTGCTGAGAACAAAATCTTTGAGTTTTTGACTGCTGGACGGAATCTACTGGATACGAATATTGTTGGAGAAGTGAACGACTACCTAACATCTTTTGTGGAGCACAGACGAGGCTGAAACAGGCCCTCAGGAGCGGCGGAGCATCGAGGACGACCACCTGCTGAAGGAAGTTGGCTGTGATTGGAACCTTCGGTGTTCAAGTAAGACAACGTTTTGATCCTCTTACATCCTTAGAAGGGTCCCCAGGTTATACATGGCTAAGAAACATTGAGTTTAAAGGTGAAAGAAATAAGATTTGATGGACAAAGACACTCAGTCGAGGATTTCTCCGTGTAAAATGATTATTGGAGGGGCGGGATGTGTTACAACTCGCGGGACATCTCTGGGGTGTGTCAACAATTAGTGTAGATGTTTTAAAACACTGTTATTTTGGTTTGATGGTAACAAATCGTCGAAGATTAACATTGGAATTTGTGAAAAAAGATGGCGCTGAGAACGCCATGGAACGCTGAAAAAAATGTTTTTATTTGGAAACTACCGGGTCCATAGCGACGGTTGAGGTGTGACGTCACAACGTGAAGGTGTAGTCACGGTGGTTGAAACTTACTTATGAATGTATTATTACATGCTCCATACACTATTTCTCTTGATATTTAACATCGAAATGCACTCTGCTCGTGCTTGATGCATTTCATAAGAGTGACAAGAGCGATTTGTTAAGTAGCCGTATAGGACTGCATGTGCGCGTGCTGCACCTCCCCCTCGCGCAGCGATGTACAACTCATAGAATAAAGAGGTGATAAATTGAAGAAGGACTGGTATCAGGAAAACCCCCGATACCAGTTCTATATTTTACACTATATTTTACACTAGTCTGAGTGTAAGATGTACTCTGTGTAGACTGTAATAAAGCTTCCTGACTGATTTTTAATGTACACACATGTAAATACATGCACATATTCATATTTAGAATAAACAACCGATAGACTCTTCTTCTTATTTACACCGCCAAATCTTTCATTTTCTCATGAATTATGAAAAGAAAATGGTGTTGCAATATCAGACCAGGTCAGGGGTCAATTTAATAATATGACTGTCCGTGGGTTTTAAACCAGTTTTCAACACTAAACCAAATGCAAACAGTTTTATTATCCTGCGTTTTCTTTTGTTGGTGTATTATTTATTGCATGACATCTACTTTAAATCTACTTTAATGCAATATGTGATGTGAGAAATGACCACGATGTGCATCGGTGATCTGAGGGTTGTGTTGTTGTTTATTTACCCTCAGATGGCCCGACGGTGCAGCTACACCAGCGTCCAGATCCCGGACCCTAACCGGCCCGGGATCCTGCGGACCATCCTCAGGATCAGAGGACCGGCCTCCCTGATCGGCACCTCACCTGGGCCGTCTCCTCCCTCCTCTGGTACCTTCTCCTTTCCCTCTTCTTCCAACTCCTCCTCTAATTCTTCTGGCTCCTCTTCTCCTTCTTCTAGCTCCTCCTCTAATTCTTCTGGCTCCTCTTCTAATTCTTCTGGCTCCTCTTCTCCTTCTTCTAGCTCCTCTTCTAATTCTTCTGGCTCCTCTTCTAGTTCTTCTAGCTCCCCCTCTAATTCTTCTGGCTCCTCTTCTCCTTCTTCTAGCTCCTCTTCTAATTCTTCTGGCTCCTCTTCTAGTTCTTCTAGCTCCCCCTCTAATTCTTCTGGCTCCTCTTCTCCTTCTAGCTCCTCTTCTAATTCTTCTGGCTCCTCTTCTCATTCTTCTAGCTCCTCCTCTAATTCTTCTGGCTCCTCTTCTCGTTCTCCTAGTTCCTCTTCTAATTCTTCTGGCTCCTCTTCTAGTTCTTCTAGCTCCTCCTCTAATTCTTCTGGCTCCTCTAATTCTTCTGCCTCCTCTTCTAGCTCCTCCTCTTGTTCTTCTTCTCGCTCCTCCTCTAGTTCTTCTCGCTCCTCCTCTAGTACTTCTTCTCGCTCCTCCTCTAGTTCTTCTCGCTCCTCCTCTAGTTCTTCTTCTTGCTCCTCCTCTAAATCTTTCCGTAGCATCCCTTCAATTTCCACCCATGGACAAGGTAAGTCTTTTAAGGTAAGTCCCCATGAACCATTATCTAAAAGGAGCTGTGCTAGAGTGGAGTGCGTATACCAGTTAAACAGCCGGTGGTTTAAAAGAGCCACTGGTACTCCAGACATTAAACCTTTTCCTAAGCCTCCTCAGGGACCCGGGGAACCATCGCAGGTAAGTCCCCCTAAGCCTCCTCAGGGACCCGGGGAACCATCGCAGGTAAGTCCCCCTAAGCCTCCTCAGGGACCCGGGGAAGCTTCGCAGGTAAGTCCCCCTAAGCCTCCTCAGGGACCCGGGGAAGCTTCGCAGGTAAGTCCTGGTGAGTATCGGCCGTTATGGGACCAGCCTGAGCCAGATTGGGTGGTAGATATGAGGGTTTATCTAGAGTGGAGAGACCAGTTTGACAGCTGGTGGTGCAATAGACGCACTGATGCTCCAGGTAATATTAGGAAGCATAATCCAAATAAGAATGTTTATTCATTTGAAAAGAATTTATCTGAGTTTGAAATTACTTACATGGAGTAAAATGATTTACATGTTTACATTCATTTTTAAGTTTCATCATGCTGTATTTTTTGTATTAAGCTGTATTTATTTGTATGTTTTTATTTGATAGTATTTCAGTAATAATACACTTTCAATCCTGGAAGACAGCTCTAGAAACCTGCTCAACCTCCAGCTTGGTCCAGAACCAGGCCTGACACCTCCATCCTTCAGTCTTCAAGCAGTCTGCAGTCTTCCTGAACCGCCATCTCTGGTCCGTGCCGTTGACCTGAAACTCACCTCCACTTGGCTTAACATCTACAATCTTCCGGTAAGCTGCAGGTGCCTCCTCCATCTGTATTTTACTTGCAGACGGCTTCAGTCTTAAAGTCCACCTCTAGGTTCTGGCAGTGAACTGCTGGAGCCTCCTCTGCCTGCATTTCACTGGCAGACACCTATAGGCCAAACCTCTACACATAGTCTCTGGCAGTAGACTGCAGGTGCCCCATCCACCTCGAGTGTGTGGTGGGCAGCTGCAGTTTAGACCTCTACATACAGCCTCTTTTAGCAAATAAAATCCTCCATTCGTCAGCCCTCCAAAGCCACCTCCATCCCTGGCCTGCACCTATCATCCTGGAAGTCAGCTTCTGAAACCTTCTCAACCCTTCTTCTTGTTCCAGCTCCTGGGCTGAGCCTTCACCCGACACCTCCATCCTTCAGTCTTCAAGCAGTCTGCAGTCTTCCTGGACCGCCATCTCTGGTCCGTGCCGTTGACCTGAAAGCCACCGCCAAGAGATCGTCCCTTCTACGACCGTCGGTCAACCTGCTGGACTTCGCCTCACCACACTTCGGGCCCCCTGACACGCCCGTATCTCTCGTGGGTCAAGGATTCTGTGAAGGGCCCACTCCTGGAACCAGAAAGTCGTGGACTACTGGTGTTTTTCCGTTTTGTGGTTTTTGTTATCTGACTCAACAAAATAAACCTTTTTGTTTTACCCCAACTGATCTGGTCTGCGTCTGGGTCCTGTCCGAGGTAACCGTGACAGTTATGTTCCAGGAAGCTGTGAAGGAGCTCAAATGAGGTTTTTATTAAGTAGAGCCTTAATGTCTGCACTGGTGCCTTTGGACCAGATAATATGTCCACCCAGTCACACAGGTTGTTGATGGTCAAGAAGCTACAGCTGTGTGTTACTGTTCTACCTCTTCCTCGAAAGGCCTATACAGATTAACTCTGGGTTTGTTGTCATACAGTCATCGAATGTTTAGTTTGTTATATCTATAAGATGCTAAATACATGTTAATGATTATACATATAAGTATATTCAAAAGTCGGAATTTATTCTTTCTACTGACGGATGTATAGCTAGAATTATCTTGGATTGGGAATTATTTCTTATTTTCTTAGATTCTTTCAATAAAACTGTTGGTAATCAAAACCACATCTCCCTTCTATGGATAAAATCTGTGTGCCTTTAAAATACTCAAAACAGTAACTCGAGTCTCTATTTCCAAGATGGAATTGGGTCAATGTTTATTAAGTTCTTGTACACCTTCATATGGTATATGTGGATGACAAATATTTCATTCATCAAAGATACAAAGAGTAGCAGCTGCTTACTGTTTCTTTTTAGTCCAGTGAAAGCAACACCCTGCATGATCACTCAAAAGAGGATCATTTAAGTAGTAATATTACAGTGAAGAAATACTACATGTAGAAAAAGTGCCTACAAAATTAAGTAAAAGTCATTTGTATTATGACTTGAATAACTATTAAATACAGTGGAGTAAGAAGTACAACATATTCCTTTGGATTGTAGTAGAGGTATAAAGTAGTAGGAACTATAAGTAAAACTGTCTTGAAAGGACATACAGTATTGTGAATAGAGCGGAGTCTACTTTCACACAAAAAAAGAGAGTAGCCCGGGTGTGATTCATGGGGTTGTCAATAGACAATAGATAGTCTTTGGAGGGACTATGGCCAAGGGACACAGAAATTGTGAAGCAACAAAATGCAGAAAACTCCTCATTTCTATTATGTGACACAGCGTTTTGTAACTGGGTGAAGAATGATATGTGGTTAACCCCTGGGTAGGACAGGAGACAGTGAGTCTCAGGTCGATATGAAGCTGCATTAGGGGAGGACTTGGACCTGACGGAACGCAGACATGACATGGTATGGATATGGTTCAATGTGGGCCCAGGTGGTAGGTGGGGGGGTGCAAATTTTAGTATCGCCTAGGGCAGCCAATGGGCTAGAGCCGACCCTGGGTGCAGTTAGCGGGGACCGTCAGACCCCTGCAGCACCGGGCGGTCAGCCTCATCGCACGCTGCAGTGAGCAGCCTGTTCAGTAGAGTGCGCAAGAGTGTCTCAATAGTTAAGTCCTAAACGGCCCCATCATAATATCGTGAACATTTTTTAAAATACTTTTGAAACTAGAAAATGCATTTCCTGCTGAAAATGCATTGGAATGCTAGAAGCTCAAATGAATTTCAGATTATTGCTGAAAATACAAAAATGAAAACGCTGAAATGAATTTAAGGAAATTGCTAAAAATACAGAATTTGCAGAAGCTGAAGTGAATTAAGAAAAATACAGATATAAGAAATAATGAAATTACTTTCAGAAAATGCAGAAATGGCAAAAGCTGAGATGGTTTAAAAAATGTGTTGTAGTTGTAATTGTGGTACTGGTAATACTAGCAGTAGAAGAAATAGTGGTAGTTTTAGTTTCAATAGTAGTAGTAGTGTTACTAGTAGTACTAGTATTATTAGCTGTAGTACTAATACCATTAGTCACAGTAGTATTTGTAGTAGTAGTGAAAGTAATAGTATTATCATTTGTAGTAGTAATATTAGTAGTAGTTGAAGTATTAATAAAAGTTGAAATACTAGTAGTACTTTTTATTGTAGTAAGAGTAGTACTATCAGACAGATTTGTCAGTGGCGGCCTGTGGATTTTTGTTTTGGTAGGGCCAGCCAATCAGTTTGAGTAAACATCCCAGTATGATTCAATGCAAAATAGGGTATCAAACTGCGCACTGAGGAGTGAACAATTGTAAACGTGATGAGGGCAATTTTGATGGGGACAAATGGGACCACGAAGCTCTCACCATCCCACAGATGCTCTGTATGGCACTGCACGTTTTATATGACAAACTTGTAAGTAAATGCACTATTAGACTCAGCTTATAGAGATTTGTGCATATTGTAAAACATATTCTTGCATTGTGATTAAGGGTTTAAATGCGTCTTTAGTGTAAATTTCCAGAGGAACATTAATTCCCTCTGCTCACTTTTAAGGCAAAGTATCATACATTTTATAGTGCTTTACATGTTGCAGACACTTTGCAGTAAAACCAGGGCATTCAGAACATGAACACAGATCCAGCAATAAGGCCAACACATAAAGCAATCATGTTAAAAGCAATTAAAACGGAGTGTACAACTTTCCTAGTAACCTTCCGCATTCAGTTGGTCCACGATTGTCTGCCAGGCTTTTTCTCTGTTTAATTAGCTGCCGTGTTCCTTTTTTGCGTATCATATGCTTCACCTCCTCATATATTGGATCAGGATCATTGTAAACATCAAGAAACATACTTTCTTGGGGCCCAAATTGAATGTAGGGAAACACTTTGTAAACCTTTTGGAATTCTCATTGTTAGTTTAAATATCTTCAGACAGAGACAAGCGCGGCCGTCCTTCAATCAGAGGGTTGGCGGTTTAATCCCAGGCCCGGCTCACCCGCATGGTGATGTGTCCTTGGGCAAGACACTTGACCCCAGCATTGCTCCTCTAGCGGTGACTACAGTGTTTGAATGTTAGTTACTGATGGGCAGGTGTCACTGTGTAAGGTAGGTCCTGTCATCAGTGTATGAATGGGTGAATGATGTCATAGTGTTAAAGCGCTTTGAGTGCTCAGAAGACTAGAAAAGCGCTGTACACATCCATTTTACCAAGTCCATTTAGTTTGAATGACAAACATTCTCTCCCCCCCTCACCCAATTCCATTATTTCAAAACAAAAGCCTCAATGATTATCTGTACCTCAACCACAGGTACACCACTACTGCTCCTTCAAATACTATTACAACTAGTACTTCTTCTACTACTAGTACCACTAGTACCACAATTACAACTATAACTAGTAATAAACCTTATTATTATTATTATCTTATTATTTTTTCAAATTCATATAAGCTTCTCCCATTTCTGTTTTTGGCAATTCTTTCAAGTCCATTTCGGTTTTTCCCATTACTGTATTATCAGCTATTTTTAGATTCATTTAAAAATATTCAGCTTTTCCTATTTCTATTGTTTCATAAATGTTTACAAATAATTTCAGCTTTTTTCATTTTTGTATTTTAAGCAACTTTATGAAATTAATTTCAGCTTTATGCATTCCAATGCATTTTCAGCAGGAAATGCATTTTCTAGGCGCAACTGTAATTTCTAAACATTCATTTGAAAGACTGAATAAAATGTTCACATGACATGAAATTCAAAACCCAATCAATAAAAAACAAATCAAACAATATGTTTTTGTGCTTTTATACAGGTGCGTATGCTGTGCAGGAAACCCTACAACCCCATCCACACCAGACTTCCCCGTGCAGGTACTTTTGACTTGTCATTGAAGTAAGAGAAGTACAGGACTGAGTAGTAAAAATGACTCCATGATAGCGAGGCAATACCAAGACCCTGAACTGAAGAAGCTAAATAGGATTAAGCCATTGTTACAATACAAGTCATTTTGCTGAAGATTTTTTTCCAAAGCGACTTACATGCCATTTGTAACCCATGGATTTTACTTTTGTGCCCAGGGAGCAATTAAGAGTTGGTTGTCTTGGTCAGGGACGCTTTGACTTGGCGCTTAGGGCAGCCAGGGTTCAAACTACCAACCTTGCGGTTCCCAGGACACCCTCTCTAGTCCATGCACCACCATCACCTTGTTTGTTTCATCATTGATACTTGTGCTTGTCTTACTGTAACATGCCAAAAAAGGCCCTCAATGGAAAAGGCCAATTAAAAAAACCTCAGCATAAACATTGAGAGATCTAATTCTAATAATGTGCCGACTGTCAGGAATAATTTAACATTTACAATCCCTGCAGGTTTGCTTCCGCGTTCTAATTACCTTCAAAATAAAATCACAGGATGACATTTTTTTATTTTTTATTTTCCCACTACAAACGGGTCCGCGACCGGGTCGCGACCCACCAGTTGAGAAACACTGATCTAAAAAAAAAATGTTCATAGAGGGTTGTTGGGGTCAATCTCAGGAGTCACGGTACACCCTGAATTGATTCCCAGCCAAGCACAGGCATAACATTGAGACAAACAACTGTTCACACTTATCAGCAATTAAGAACTGAGAATTTACAAATGCAAACACGGGGCGGAGCCAAACCCAAGAACCTCGTGCAAGTGAGGCGACAGTACTAACCACCACACCACTGTGCTTCCTAATATGACCCATAGCTATAAAAAATGAACACTACGGCAAATATCTCTGGTAAGTGTTGATGTTACTACTGTGTGTGAATACAGCAGTGATAGTGTAAAATTAAAAACTATCCATTGACACTGTTCAGTGTCACTGAAATCTAACACTATATAAATCCAGATGGAGGTGAGGAGATGGGTGGAGCTTTTCACAGTACTTCTGACACCACCTGTTTTAATTCCCTGAATTACAGTTTTTCTCAATCGATTTGGCACATTTCTCCAAACTCAGGTAACAGCTCTCAAAACAGTTAACACAGTGATCAGTACACTTTGTAATTGTCCTAAACAGATAGTAGATTCTCCTTCATTTCATACAAATCACAAATCAAAAGCATAATTTTCTCACTGTGCACAAAAATCCCTAATTTTATCACAGCAGTTCATACAGCCAACCAGATCTTTAATATATCCGGAAAATCATTTGTAGCTTTTTCCATTGTTCTTCACAAAGATCACAAGCATTTTTGTACCATTTTCAAACCACAACATACAAAACTCTGAATTGTAAAATAGTCAATTGCCCACCTTGTCTTAAGTTAATGTCAAATTCCTATCTGAGGAGTTAGTAATCCACTCAACACAGGTTTTTTTCATATTTTGGGGAGTTTTTCCTGTGCCGATGTGAGGGTTTCGGGACAGAGGATGTTGCATGTGTACAGACTGTAAAGCCCTCTGAGGCAAATTTGTAATTTGCGATTTTGGGCTATACAAAATAAAATGAATTGAATTGAATTGAACACAGAAAAAGCCAATTTCCTAATTGTTCACACAGCTGTCTTAATTACAACAACTACAAAAGGGGAAGAGAAGAAGAACAAAGAAGACAAATGAGGACATACAGTAAGACAAAAAAAAAAAACTATGAGCAGTGGAACCTCCGTAGATGCTGGGCTACTTGTGGTTCCTAGAGTTTTAAAAAGTAGGATGGGGGCCAGAGCCTTCAGTTATCAAGCTCCTCTTTTGTGGAACCAGCTTCCACTTTCAGTCCAGGGGGCAGACTCGGTCAGTTAATTTAAGATAAAGCTTAAAACGTTCCTCTTTGATATTGCTTAGTTACGGCTGGCTCAGGTTAGCTTGGACCAGCCCTTAGTTAAGCTGCTCTAGGCTTAGACTGCCGGGGGACTTCTTAGGACACACCGAGCCCCTCTTTCACTCACACTCTCACTCTCTCCTTCCACAATCATCCATGTTTAATTAATGTACATCACTAATTAAGCTTCTTTCCGGGAGTTTTTTGTGCTTTCTCGCCTAGCAGGTCTCCGTGGATCATAGTTTCGTGCGGACCCCGGTTCTGACTCCTGACATGGCCCTGCTGACACCTGCTGCTGCCATCATCATTACTTTAAATATGATTCATATTACTGTCATCAAAAACCAACATCTTTCTGCTCTCCCTCCCCACAGAAGCCTCTGTGGATGGTGGTTCTATCTGATGGAGGTTGTCCCTGCAGTGGTCCTGCCGTACACTTGTTCTGCTACTTGCAATTACTTGTATCATTTCTGTTAGAGGTATTGAATGTATTGTACATCTTTTACATTGTTGATTCTGTACACATGACATCCATTGCAGTCTGTCCATCCCGGGAGAGGGATCCCTCCTCTGACGTTCTCCCTAAGGTTTCTTCCCTTTTTTTTCCCCATTGAAGGGTTTTTTCATATTTTGGGGAGTTTTTCCTGTGCCGATGTGAGGGTTTCGGTACAGAGGATGTTACATGTGTACAGACTGTAAAACCCTCTGATAATTTAATTTTGCGATTTTGGGCTATACAAAATAAAAAAATGAATTGAATGTATGATTCATACCCTTACACAGTAATAAATATCTAGTAATGTCCCAAACTGGCAGAAAGTACAGACAAACCATGTTGTTACTCTTCAATGTTTCAAATTCAACTTTCCCATTGTGCTGGTTTGGTGCACGTTAATACAAAAGATTTCAAAAAAGATTTGTCATATGTACTGAGTGTACGTTTTTTGCTGTGGCTGGGCGGTATGGCCAAAATTTAATATTTCAGTTTTTATCTGATTCTGGCAGTATCACAGTAAATTGTGGTATGCTTTTTTTTTGAGTCAGAACCAGCCACCTCTCGAGCAGAAGCAGCATTTCGGTATGAAGCTCACAAAACAAAAGTTGGAGGAAGACAACATCCAGCTTATAAAGGAGAGGGATTCTCTCGCTGCTTTAAACAAGCGGCAAAAGCGGGAATACCAAAAGAAAGTCGCTACCACTGACTTCAATGAGCTGGGCCTGATGATGAGGATCAGGGAGACGGAGGATCTGATTGCCACCACGGTCCGAGAATGTGAGGCAGAAAGAACCCTCCTTGAAGATATTTGTTTGGACTTTAAAAAAAAATTGGGCATCTTTGGGATACAGATGCAAGCCCGTCAGACAGAGATGGAAAAGATGAGGCACAAAGTTCAAGGGGAAAAAAGACAACATCCTTCATCTCCCACACCATACTACCTCATCCATACATCCCCCCCTCCCCTTCCCCCCCTCAATGATCCTGTGATATGTTGTCGCAGTGGCACGAGCCCCTTGTTGGTCGGACCGAGGACAGGTTTTAGGGGAGAGTCCAAAACCCCACACAACCCAGCACAGTCATCCGGTCTATATTTTACTGATGTGATTATATTACAAAAATAAACTGTCACTTGCCTTGTCTGCCTCTTGTGATTTTTTATCATCCCACTTACAGTAGTATGAACACTGTACCAACATGTTTTCTCTGTATTAAGGTCAATTGTGCATCGCTGAGAGCAGTGGTTGAATACATTATTCCACTGAGTAAAACAACTTAAAAGAATTTCAGATTACATTGAATACAATCATAACCGTACATTGGTATTATTCTATTGATGACAGTTTCAAAATTACAGCAGTTTTACAACATTCTCATTACTTTGTTGAATAGATATCTCAGGTTGTATTTTGGTGTACACTAAAAGCATTTTATTAGGGTCCTCGCTACGACTAGTCGTAGAGGAACCTATTGTATTTCAAGGAATTATTATTATTATTCTCACAAACCGCGGGCCTTTTTGGGGCTCCTGGTTATATGTTGACATAAAAAGCCTAAGACCATGATAATGTCAAAGATAAAGTTTGCAAAGCGGCATTCCTGACGTTGCTCCACACGGTTAACGACCACTGACTTGCGAACGCTTCGTCCGACGGCCGCAGGGTTCCTCGGCCGCATTTCTAACCGTCCGGCCAGTGCCCCGACGTGCAGGGAGTAGTGAGGACCCGTCCAACACTGCTCGCAGCTTTAATTGTACTTTGTGTTTGTGTTGGACCACAAGCACAAGGAAAATGTCCACGACCTGCTCAATAAACACTGGGGGCAGAAGGACATGCTGGAGCTTGAGGGCCAGGCAGAGGCTGCTCTGGTTTAGAATTTACTGTCCCTGTTGTGTAAATATATTTAATTCACTAATGTTTTATCAATAAGTGAATCATTGTAGTGAACTCTTTCATTTCTTTAAACCAATTGCTTGATTTTGTGTCTTTATGTAGCCAGGGTGCTTAAAAACTCAAACTTATAAGGAACAAGCTTGTTTAAGTTCTTGTCATTATTATTTTATTCATGTGTTATGTAAATATCCTTTTTGAACACCATAAGTGAAAACCGGATGAAGCCTATTGTATCCTTCAACTAACTTCACCAAGTCCACATAATATATAGTCAGCGTTACCTGCTTTCAAGAACAAGATGACGATGTGCAGAATATCACCTATTGACAGCTGATCTTACTCCAACCAAAATGTATGACCAGCCAGACTTCCAAAGTCCAGATTCTGACTCCAGCTGTTTCACTTGCCTGCTCAAAAGCCTCCTCTAGAGTATTTTTCAGTACTCTATATCGTGACTATTCATTCTTAATATCCACACATAGGCAGATGCATTTTTCGCCTCATATCTCCATATTTTATAGAACTTTGAAGGCTGTCTGAAAGTTTTTATATTAATATTATATAACTTGCAAAAAGTTATTTCAATAAAAATTGATTAATGACAGGTATCGAATACGCAATCACATCGATTCCCTTCTCGTCCACTGCCCTTGGGTAGAACATGACACTCGGTGACCCCGGTTGCGACTCAAACGTTGTTTTCGGAGTGATAATCGCGCTCTTCATCTCGCCCACACCGACAGAGCTGTGCCAGGGTGGAGCAGCAGGGCTGCAGCCACGGCTTCCACATCAGGTTCCACGGCGACATCTGGCTCTCCACGGGCTCCACAGACCGCCGATGCCGCTCCACGGCCGCCTCCATCGCGGCCAGGACAGAGTGAAAGGCCGGCTCCTTGTCGGGGGTCAGCGGCGTGCTCTCCGAAGGGTCCCGTGTGAGGTCGAAGAGCAGCGGAGGGTTGTGGTAGGTCACGTAGCCCTTGGAGCAGAAGCAGGTGTGCGTGTGGAAACAGGCCGTCTCGTTCTCCGGGTAGAAGTTTGGCGTGAAGTAGAAGGCTTTCCACACGGAGCTACCTGAGGAAATTTCACAGCATACAATCATTGTTCCATATTTCTGCAATGTCTCTGTTGTTTCTATATTGCTTCATAGAGGATGACCATGGATATCGCCTCGGTGATGTAGGGTGTGTTGGAAGCAATGCATTAGGGTATATTTATTTGCTGTGTGCACCTGACACTCTGGATTTCTCACTTACTGTTTTGGGGATGCCATCGGACCGCATTCAAGTAGATGTTACAATAGTGGAACAGAAATTCATGGGTCGACCTTTCAACTCGGCCCCGAAGCAAATTCACGAGGTCGTGGCCATCTATTTCCCTGAAGACCAGAAGACAGGACCTCAATCAAATTGCCGACACATCTCATTACTGTGAACAACAGCCTTTCTTATACCTTTAAAAAAAAAAACCACACACACACACATACACACACACACACACATTTCCTGGCTCTCACTCCCTATGAGCCCGGACCATCACTCAGACTCCTCCCCCCCCCCCTCATCCTCTGTCCTTTTATCGTAAATATGATATTTTGGGATTGCGTTTGTTTTTTCGAGTGACAGGGGGAGGTGAGGCTGTCTCGCTGCTGCCCAACCTTACCGGTCCACCGGGACAGAGGCTCCGCTCAGCCGCACCACCGTGGGGAACAGGTCCATGTTGCTGGTGGGCTCGTCCACCTCTCTGCCACTGGGGATGTTCCCTGGCCAACGCAGGATTCCCGGCACTCGGATGCCTCCCTCCCAATTTGTGGACTTCCCTGCTGCTCAGGGGGAAGCACAAGGACACAAAGATCTAAGTGTTGCCATCTGCTCTCAATCTGTGAAGGAACCAAAAGTGGTTTTGGGGGTCTGAACTGGAGGTGCTACTCTGTGCCGAAAGGATTCCGCCGAGGTGGATTTAGGCATCTAATCAGGATGCCCCCTGGGGCCCGCCTCCTAGTCAATGTTACCCATGGACGCCCGACTGGTAGAAGACCGGCTGGGGGAATTATATCTCTCAGCTGGCTGGGAACGCATCGGGATCCCCCATAAGCTGTGAAATGGTGACCCGACATTTCACAACCCGACCCCAGATAACCAGAAGATGATTGATAGGTGGATGGATTTAAAGAGCATAGCAGACCGTCACTGCCATACAGTCAACAATACTCTTCCAAATCAAGTCAGAAGAGATGATTAATCTAAACCTACACAATTCCCTTCTGGGTGGCAGTCAATGGGAAACCATTAAGTCTTTAGGGAAAAAAAATGTACATCAGTAGTGGGAAGAAAGTAAATATTCTCATTGGGGATATAGTTATTAGTTATGATACAAGATTGAATAAAGTCCTATATCTGCTTTCATAAAATATGTCCTCAACGGGTTGTGCTAATCATGTCCGCATATAACACTGACTTTGCATCTTTGAGACATTTAATTGCTTCAACCTTTTTCTTTCAGAACCACAAGTTAAACCTTTGAAGTTTCCATTGTCTCCCGACGGAAATAATAACAATACAAATTTCGGCCTCAAATAGCTGTTCGTCATCATGCTACCTTCATATATTCCATCATGTACCTTTATATATTCCATTCCATCCTCTGTTGACCTCCCCCGATGCTGAGATTTCCTCCACGTGGGCCCCCTGGTCTGATGTCAGGTAAACCAGAGTGGTTTCTCTCAGCTGGAGTCGGTCCAGAGTCTTCATGATTTCACCTGAGGACACACCACACGCTGCAAGTGTCATTGGACACATTTTGGGTTCTTGGGGTTCTTAACTGGTTCTGAATACAATGAATGCAGAACAAAAGACACAAATGAATAAAATAATATGTTGCTGCTCCCGAAGGCTGTGGCTGTGTTGGATAAATGAATAGGTTAACTCCTGGTGGGCAGATGGCACCTCGCATTGTAGCCTGTTGAGTGGGTGAATGTAAATGATGTGTAGTGTTAAAGTTCCCTCGAGGGGTTGGAAGGGTAGAAAAG
The DNA here is from genome assembly GCF_949316345.1 of Pungitius pungitius. Lineage (NCBI taxonomy): Eukaryota > Metazoa > Chordata > Actinopteri > Perciformes > Gasterosteidae > Pungitius > Pungitius pungitius. The sequence goes on along the minus strand of NC_084902.1, from coordinate 22,850,291 downwards.
AGAAATACGAGCACAGTCCATTTACCAGTACTTCACATAATAAGAATATTAAAATATGTACTAATAACTACAGCAGGCAAATCTATTTTGTTCTATCTGTTCTGTATTCTAACATCCAGTGGGCCGAGACTAATCAAATGTAAACTTAATGTTTGATGTCTTGTTGTTTGATGACTATTATTACCAGTACCGAGGCTGGGGAAGCAAACAAACACAAATTCACAGCAGGCCATGATTTAACGAAAATAAGCACTTCTGCCCACCACATGCTTGTAACTGCACTCCGATTAGCATTGGGTACAGCCAGAAAACTCCCCCCCGGGAAAATGAGCATCTAGTTGTGTGACTGCGGATGTCCAAATCTTAACAAGCACTGATTACAATGAGGCCCACACCGTACAGTGGGAAAAGCATTCCGGTCATTAACACATTCATTTGTATTCCAATGCAAAGTGAAGCTAGATTTCATTTGTTTAGAAAATGCATTTCACCCTCCAGCCAGTAAATGCGGGGGTCACATTCAAAGCAGAGTCAGACTAACTTTTATATAGTGATAGTGTTCACAGATTTCCTGGACGAGTCAGTTATACTTTCCGTTTTGTTTTGGAACAGCACTGTGAAATAATGTCATGTAAGCAGAGGTTTTTTAAATAATTGGTATCCAGACCCTGGCCTTCATGTATGCATATTTGCATTATCAGCACCATGACAAACGCGGATAGCGCTCGCTTTAATAGCGCCTTTCTCTGCCCACATCAGCTGAATTAAAAAACCAAAAAGTACTGGATACATAAGACACCATAAATATGATATATATACACACAATAGACTGTGTCGACCCACCTACGCTCCAGTCCACTTCGTGGACTGCGTCTCCGTAGAGGCCGTGGCGGCTCGTCCCTCTGAAGGCCGCCGACGCAAACATGGCTGTGTGCACTTGGATGAAAGAGAAAAACAGGAGGAGAGGCCCTGCAGAGTTCCTGCGGAATCAAGTAAATATAATATATTATATTGTACAATGGATTGGGCTGCCGCTAATGATTACCTTCATTTTAAATGAATCTGACCTATTCACGAGATGACTACTTGAAAGCAAATAGTCTAGCTTAGAATCACTGAACATGTGGAGAAGATTGAAATTTCTATCATGAAACCATGAGCCAGTGTCCCAGATCACAAGAAGGCGGGCTGACGTCGCACCGCTCCAAGAAGTCCACGGCCTCGTGGGTCATCCTCTGGGTCAGGTTCTCGGACGCAAATGGCTGCTCGACAACCAGGTGGTTCCTCATGAGAACGCAGTTGAGGTACGGCATCAGGGCCACGAATCCCACCACCAGACCCGTGACCAGGGCCGTCAGACCCAGCAGGCCCAGGACCAGCCCTCTGCGGGGGTTGAGGGCGCCAACGTGGCAGAGAGACCCGGCGGCGACCAGGGCGGCGGCCATCCCCCTGTACGGGATGTATTTATGGAACTGGAAGACGGTGCCGTGGCCTGGCCGGCAGTCTCGTAGGTTGGTCAAGGGGATGCCGAAGAAGTAGTCGAAGCCGTGGACGCCGGGGTGGTGGCAGTGGTCCTCACTGCTCTCGCAGTTCAGTCCGAGGTGCCACTTTCCTGAAAACAGTAAAAGGGAATTGAAAACCCTCAATGGAAAGATTCCTCGATCACAAAGAACATGGGCAGTTTGATGGGTACTGGACAGGTGATCGTTGTGCATAAGAAGCAGCAAAAAAGCCAAAGCTAATCGCTAAGCTAATTGTTTATTTAAAAGGTTTGTAGATTTTCTGAAGCTGAGGGTGCAGACATGACACAGATGTCATTGTTGGCATTGAAATAGTATATTTAACAATGGTTAGGTTAATCAAAACTACTGCCATTGTTGTTAAAGTCATCTTAACCCTTCCTTCTTTCAAGATTATGTTCATGACATACTAAACAATGTATGAGACTTCTACAAAATGATGACACCGATGCTGGATCTGACCAGTGTACAGTATGTGAACACAGCTTCAGAACCAAGCCTGACCATTGCTGACTCTCCAGATTATGACGATGTAATCCGGTGTTTTCCCATGGTTTACAATTTTGGAGCAGGGGTTCTGGTAGTTGGGCAATGAGGCCAACCGGGTTACTTCAGGCTCGTGGCGCTTTAGGCTCGTAGTACTCTGGTGATAAGATACTTTCAGTTTGCACTGGTTACAAATACCGTTGCTTTTATTGACTCGGCCGTCTGGTAGAGATTTAAAATGAAAATAAAAATATCCATTTAAAAACGTAGTACCTTCCTCCGTTTTCCTCCGGTTAATGTGCGCAGCAGTGTTAAGCCCCTCCCAATACTCAAAAAAAAAAAGAAACAAACAAACAAATCATTGTAGTGGTAAATGGATTGATACATTAACGTATTTGTAATGGGTTAATGTACCCAGTCATTCCAGGTATTTAATGTGTTGCATCTCAAGCCACTGCGATGCAACAAATGAGGTTTGTTACAAAAGGTTTGTTTGAAATAACCCCTAGTTATCAAAAATGTGTTCTTATGGTGGGATTTTATTGACGGAGTTTAAGCTTTCAGAGACTCATTGAAAGTGGCTTTTGGTGGGGTTTTAAAAAAAATCTGTCATTCCTGATTACTTTATCCATAAACTATAGTAAAACTCTTGACTACTTAACACCACACTAGTATCATAATTTAAAAATAAAATCGCACCATGTGTAATGGCTCATGAGCATCGGAGTGATCGGCATAGGACAGAGATCCACGGTTCAGAACTACAGTACTGTAATCAAAGAAGATGGAGATTTACCAATAAGAGCGGTCTTATAGCCATGTTGTTTTGCAATATTAGCAAAGGTGACCTCCTGGCCGGGAAGACCTCCAGAGGCTGCATTAAACAAAAAAACACCGGGTCTGTGATAACCGGCCACACCTGTGGAAGGGGACATACCATTAAAACCACAGAACAGCTGCCGGGCAGGAACTTCTTTAAATTATTTATATATATATATATATATATATATTGTAGCAGACTGAGGGGAGTGGTGGTAGAAGGGAGGTATGTTGCGGCCCGGTGGTTCCACCCCCGAGCCTGCTATGGACCTCCCCCGCCTAACGAGGAGAGGCTGCCGGCAATCAGGGCAGGAGGAACTCAGATATAAAGGAAGCAGGGAGAGTGAAGGGGGGGGAGTAGGACAGAGCAGAGAGAGGTGTGGTGACAGCGAACAAACGAACGGAAAACTGAGGTAATTGTTGTGACTTGGACCGGCTGACTAACCCCCCCCCCCCCGTGTATTGACCCCTTTGGACGAGGACCCGATTGATGAACGACCCCCCCCCTTTTTTGGACGAGGACCCGATTGGCGAACGACACGTGGACCTGACGAAGGGAGGGAACGGTGAAGTGTGGCTAAACCTCCCTCATTTGCCTCCAATAAAATACTACCTATTGTACTCCTGGTGCCGGCGTGTCTGATTGAGCGTGTGACGTGGACCCTCCCCCCCCCCCCGGGCGTGCCACATATGGTGGAGAATGCGGGCAGCGATCTAAACTCTGTAAATTACCGTGACAGAGTACCATGGAAGCATTGGTGAAGCAACTGGTGGAGTCAAACCTCGCCCAGCAGGCGAGGCACCAAGAGCTGCTGGAGGAGCAACGTCACCAGACCACGCTCCTGCGAGCCGAACTCGGCCGGTTGACAGCCGCACAGGCCGACAGAGCTGGGGGCCCGACGGGCGCCAGTCCCAAACCCAGTCAGTTTATACTAAAGCTAACGGAAGACGATGACATCGAAGCTTACCTCCAAGTCTTCGAGAGAACAGCGGCAAGAGAAGCATGGCCACCGGAGCAATGGGCCAGTCTGCTAGCTCCGTTTCTGTCCGGTCCCGCACAAAGGACATATCAGGACCTGACTGTGGACCAGGCGACAAACTATGGGCTGCTGAAGAAAGAGATCCTGCGGCGGTATGGATACAGTCTCATTAGCAGGGCCCAAAGGTTCCACGACTGGACGTATGAGGCCACAGCCCCCCCCCGAGCCCAAATGCACGACCTAATCCGACTTGCAAAGAGCTGGCTAACCGCGGAGCCACTGACGCTCACGCCCATTGAGAAGGTGGTCATCGACAAGTTCCTGCGCGCCCTACCATTTGAGGCTAAACGGTTAGCGAGTCAAGCTAACCCTCAGAGCGCCGATCAGCTGGTAGAACTAGTGGAGGGACATCAGGCAGCATTGGAGGTGCTGCGCGGTGGACAGGCACAGAGGAACGGCCCCCCTCGGACCCGTCGGAATCGTCCCGAATTTACCGGTACCGGTCCTCATCGGCAGAGATTGCCCTCTGTTCCGCCCTCTATGGACCAGTATGTCGAGGGAGGGGAAGGAACGAGGGGGTCAGAGGAGAGTAAACTGTAAGGAGGGGGCAGACACCCGGAAAGGCAAAGCCCGGATGTGTGGACTTCAGGAAGTGAACCCCCAGGCGTCTACAGGCCCCCCGTCAGAGGACGAAGAAGGAGAAGCAAGCCAGGAAGAAGGCGAGGGTGGCCTGAACGAAATGCTTCCGATGGCCCTAGAGGCGGAACCGGAACCTGCCTCACTGGCAGGCCGGTTTGGCACGGCCCAATTGGAGGACCCCAACCTGACCAATGCGCTCCAACAGGTCACTGTGGTGGACGGCCAACCCATGGAAGGGGTAAGTCATGTCACTTATCCTAATTTTGCAATTAAAAAGAAACTACTATATCAAGTCGTGAAAAGGAATGAGGAATGTGTGGAGTTGTTGTTGGTGCCCCGTCCCTTTGTCCAACATGTCTTACAGCTGGCACACACCCACCTGCTGGGGGCTCATTTAGGGGTGGAGAAAACCCTTGACCGGATCAAAGGCCGGTTCTACTGGCCGGGGGTGAAGAAGGCCGTTGAGGATTACTGCCGGAGCTGCCCGGAGTGTCAGGTGGTGGCGCCAAAGGGCCATTCCCGCAACCCCTTGGTCCCCCTACCCATCCTCTCAGTCCCCTTCAGCAGGATCGCCATGGACTTAGTGGGACCGTTACCCAAGAGCAACCGGGGCCACCAGTACATCCTGGTGATACTGGACTACGCCACCAGATACCCGGAGGCCATTCCCCTGCGCACCATGGCTACCAAGGGAATAGCCCGGGAGTTGGTAATGTTGTTCTCCCGTGTGGGAATACCCAATGAGATATTGACGGACCAAGAAACCCCATTCATGTCTCGAATTATGAAGGATCTTTGCAAACTGATGAAAGTGACCCAGTTGCGTACTTCAGTGTATCACCCACAGACAGACGGGCTGGTGGAGAGATTCAACCGGACACTGAAGCAGATGCTCAAGAAGGCGATGGAGGCGGATGGGAAGAATTGGGACCAGCTGCTTCCGTATCTGATGTTCTCAATCCGGGAGGTACCACAAGCTTCCACCGGGTTCTCTCCCTTCGAGCTCCTGTATGGAAGACGACCCAGGGGACTGCTGGACGTGGCGAAGGAGGCTTGGGAACAGCAGCCATCACCCCATCGCACCGTCGTGGAGCACGTGGAAAAGATGAGAGACCGGATGGCGACTCTGTGGCCCCTGGTACGGGAACATATGCGGGAGGCCCAGGAGGCCCAAGCTCGGGTGTACAACAGGGGAGCACAACCACGGGACTTCAAGCCCGGAGACAAAGTGCTGGTACTGGTCCCCACGTCGGAATGTAAGTTTTTGGCCAGGTGGAACGGGCCATATGAAGTGCTGGAGCGGATGGGGGAGGTAAACTATAAAGTCCGGCAGCCGGGGCGTAGACAACCAACTAAGATATACCACGTGAACTTGCTGAAGAAATGGAATGCCCGTGATGTCCTCTGTTCTTTTGCCCAAAGGAAGGCCACGGCAGAGGCCAAGCCCGCAGCAGTACCCATGGGAGAACACCTGAGTCCAGCACAGAGGCAAGATCTAGGGGAGTTGGTCAACCAGAACCGGGACGTGTTCTCGGAGGAACCAGGGCGCACGGATCTCATCGAGCATCACATAGTCACTGAACCCGGGAGAAAGGTGAAGTTGAGACCGTACCGCATACCAGAAGCGAGAAGAGAGGCGGTCAGATCCGAAGTAAGAAGGATGCTAGAAGCAGACGTTATAGAGGAGTCCAACAGCGAGTGGTGTAGCCCGATAGTGTTGGTGCCGAAACCAGATGGCACGACTCGGTTTTGTAACAATTTTAGGAAAGTTAATGAAATTTCTAAATTCGACGCCTACCCCATGCCCCGTATCGACGAACTAATTGAGAGACTGGGAACAGCCCGTTTTATCAGTACGCTGGACCTCACAAAGGGCTATTGGCAGGTGCCTCTGGCCCTTGAGGCACGGGAGAAAACGGCGTTTGCAACCCCGGACGGATTGTTTCACTACAAAAAGCTGCCCTTTGGACTACATGGAGCCCCGGCAACCTTCCAGAGGTTGATGGACAGAGTTCTACGTCCCCATCAAGCGTATGCGGCGGCGTACATAGACGACATCGTCATCCATGGGAGTAAGTGGCAGGACCATCTGCACCAGGTGAGCGCCGTCATACAGGCCTTACGGGAGGCAGGTTTAACGGCGAACCCCGCAAAGTGTCGACTCGGGCTGCATAAGGCTGAATACCTCGGATACACGATTGGGAGGGGCTGCGTGAAACCCCAAGTGAAGAAGGTAGAGGCGATCCGGGAGTGGCCCCGGCCCAGTACAAAAAAACAGGTACGCACATTTGTAGGATTGACAAGCTACTATCGGAGATTCATCCCGAACTTTGCGGCCCTAGCGGGCCCACTGACAGACCTGACCAAGAACCGCCAGCCCAACCAGGTGAGGTGGACCGAGGAGACGGAGAAAGCCTTCCAGGACCTGAAGGGAGCGCTGTGTTCAGGACCTGTACTGGTGACCCCAGACTTCTCCAAACCGTTGGTGGTACAGACAGACGCATCTGAAACCGGGGTTGGGGCAGTCTTGTCACAGCTGCAAGAAGGTGAGGAACATCCGATCCTATACATTAGCCGGAAATTGTTGCTGAGAGAACAGAAGTACTCCACAGTTGAAAAAGAAGGTCTTGCGATCAAGTGGGCCCTAGAGAAGCTGAAGTACTACCTGCTAGGACGACATTTCACCCTCATAACGGACCACGCCCCACTGGTTTGGATGTCAAGGAACAAGGACAATAATGCTAGGGTCACGCGCTGGTTTCTATCATTACAGCCCTTTGCTTTTTCTGTCACCCATAGGTCGGGGACGGCTCATGGCAATGCAGACGCTCTCTCCCGGCGGGATGCTCTAGGGAGCTGGACCGCCCCTCCCTCCCGGTCGGAGCTGAAGAGGGGGGTGTGTAGCAGACTGAGGGGAGTGGTGGTAGAAGGGAGGTATGTTGCGGCCCGGTGGTTCCACCCCCGAGCCTGCTATGGACCTCCCCCGCCTAACGAGGAGAGGCTGCCGGCAATCAGGGCAGGAGGAACTCAGATATAAAGGAAGCAGGGAGAGTGAAGGGGGGGGGAGTAGGACAGAGCAGAGAGAGGTGTGGTGACAGCGAACAAACGAACGGAAAACTGAGGTAATTGTTGTGACTTGGACCGGCTGACTAACCCCCCCCCGTGTATTGACCCCTTTGGACGAGGACCCGATTGATGAACGACCCCCCCCCCTTTTTTGGACGAGGACCCGATTGGCGAACGACACGTGGACCTGACGAAGGGAGGGAACGGTGAAGTGTGGCTAAACCTCCCTCATTTGCCTCCAATAAAATACTACCTATTGTACTCCTGGTGCCGGCGTGTCTGGTTGAACGTGTGACGTGGACCCCCCCCCCCCCCCCCCGGGCGTGCCACAATATATATATATATATATATATATATATATATATTAGGGCTGTCAGAAATAGCGCGTTAACGGCGTTAATTAGCTGTTTGTTGTTAATTACGTCAATTTTTTTGACAAATTTCACGCATGCGCAGCGTGACAAATGATTCAGGTCAGGAAAGTGACTTTTCTTCTAGGGAATGCACTTCATCCTTTACAACACATTACTGCCACCTGCAGGCATATGTCAGGCCGTCAGGTTCAGCAAGTCGTTTGATTAAAATTTTTAATCATTTGACAGCCCTAATATACATACATACATACATACATACATACATACATACATACATACATACATATGAACAGTCACCACAGTTTGCTGTGTATGAACGTTAAAAGAACACGTCAGTTCTTAAACCTTTCGCCATTAATTAATGGGATTCCAGCTGGACGTGGAAGAATCTTTTTGTTGACGGGTCGCTGTCTCTGAACTGGCCTGATCGTATGGGGTATCTCCCTGTGAGAAACGCCGCCCGGCTGGGGGTGCAGAGGCTCGCTGCGGCGATGTGGTGGGTCAGCTTCACACCCTCCTGTGCTAGCTGGTCAATATTGGGGGTCCTAAAAAATAATAAAATAAAGAGAGATTTGTCAGCTATCAGGTACGACAGTTTGCAGTGCTAGTGGTAAATTGACTTTTCTATTCTAAAGCCCTTTAAAACTGCATCATTCGCCCATTCACACCCATTCCTACACTGATGGCTACCATACACAGTACCACCTGCCCATTAGAACTAACCAAAATGATTCAGCATTCACATATCATAGATAAACATATTAATCTCCAAACCATAATTTGATGAATACAAACAATCTCCCCTTCAGCTATATAAAATGCAAACAAATAAGTAAGAAAAAGTGAAATATAAATCTCAGTAGGCTTTTGGTACAAGCCTTTGAATTCATATCGTAGTTCTGTTACCTATCCAGGGAAGTATTGCTAAACACAAAAGATATGTCTTTCCAAAATCCCCAGTTACACTGTCACTGTTTGGGGATAAACTATTTATTCACTGGTTCGGGCATCTAACCAGGATGTCGCACACTCCGCTCTGCATCTGCCAAACTGCTCGCTACTCCCTTACTGAGCAAAACACTTGACAAAATCATTAGCTCTGTCCTGGCTCCGAAACGTTGGAATGAGCTCTGTGATTACATCAGGACCGCAGAGAGCCTTTACATCTTCCACCGCAAACTAAAGACACACCTCTTCAGACTGTATCTTGACTAAAAACAATAACAAATTGTAGCACTTTAATTGTACTTATAATGACTTTCATCTATAGCAAGTTGTAAATTGGCGTGTTTAATAAAATTGCATTTTCTTGTTCTTTTGCGTTTGTATCCTTATGGTTGAAATGTACTTTTTGTAGTTGATAAACATTTCAGCTAAATGACATGTAATGTAATGTAATGTACTCAGGGAGGCCCAACTGTAAGGAGACCCTGCAGAAGACCCTGGGGGGGGGGGGGCAGAGATGGACTGGAATGAAAAATGTTGTGTTTAAAAGGAATCAATCATGAAGACAGTTGCTATGTTATAGAAGAGCGACAGGTTTTTCACCTGAGAGTTGTGTTGCCATAGCAGCCTAGGTCTCCAATCCCCAGGTCATCCACCATGATCAGGACAAAGTTGGGCTTGCTGCCCTCCAGAGGAGACACACATCTCAGCCCTAAGAGCAGCAGCAGGGAGGATGGCAGCATTATTGCCTTCATGACGTTGCGGCAGAGATACTAGAGGAGAAATCACAAGAAATTATGATGGATTTTTGTGCTTACCTTTCTAGGATACATCTTTGGAGTGTTTCATAACGTACATGTTGGTACAGACAATTTAAATAGTTTGTTTAAACCTGTTTAAAGGAACGGTAAAAAAAATGGAAGCCTACTTTCTAAAGACATTACAATTGTCTCAGATGCACCAATCGGGGTGATTAGCAAATTTGATTGTTCTTTATAATAAGAATACGCTGTAGCAGCCATTAGGTATACCTCCTACAAAAAGTCGACCCATGTGATTGATGTGTTTGACATTACTCTCAATAACATGACAGAAGTCCTTATGTGTTGCACGTATCCTCTCACAACGGTTCGTACGACATGGTTTACTCCTCCTTTTATGTACGTTTTCCCAAGAAAGGCCAATGACAATGGTGTCAATTTACGCTCGTTAGCAACATTGGGGGCTTTTCAAAATACACTTCCGGCCACACGGGACACTTAGGTTGAGAAGACAAAACTACGTTGTTACGTCTAGTTTATCCACCGCCGAAGTGTCTCTAACGTCACCTGTTGTTGCGGTAACGTTGCTCATGTGTTGCACAATTACCTTCTCTGCTTTTAAATTGCATCAGACTCTTATCCAAAGTGTCCAAGGCATTTGCATCGACGTCTTCCCTCGCGGACGTGCTTTTCTCGAGACGCAAGCAAACGAGGAAACAGGAGTTCTCAGAGAAAGCAGGCGAGCTTTGGGCTGCTGCGTCACGTGACGCGGTGTCTGTTTGTGATAGGCTGAAACTGAGGTCTATTAAGTCATGCTGTACTAATGAAGGAGCACGGTTATTATCACCAAAAAGCAGCATAATACTGTGTATTGGGTCCTGCCTGGAAACTCAGAAATTAGAGATTTTGAGAAGATGAAACTTTCTAACAAATGCAGAAGAAAAGTTGTATATGGTTCTATTTTTTCTTTTTACCTTTCATGTGGAGTAGAACCAAATCTTTTTTTTCTGGGCACTGTATATTTTATTGCGAACCAATTCCTAATTAGTTATTTTCTATTTGGCATAAATCAATGTTCCTGATGATTTTATTTCCATTTGTATCTCGTACAGATAGACAAGCCATTTGAAGAAATATGTTTTGTAAATCCATCAAAAAGAAATTCGGAATGTTTTATTGAAAAGGTACACTCAGGAAAACTCTTTATAAATGAAACGAAATGAACATATTTAGTTATAGAGTAAAAGGCTCTTTCATTTTCTCTCATCAGTTACACTAACACAATACGGCCTTTTGAATCCGAACAATGTGAACATTCAGACCTCCTCATGCAGCTCTAAAGTGTACTGAGGTTATACAATTTGGAGAGAAGAATTTCTTCAAATGTATTTTGCTCCCCACCATTGAGTCCCCATTGAGACTGCGGAAAGACTACTTTAAGTAGAGTGTGTGCATCTAAAGCAAGTGCTCAATAAGGGCCTGAGGAGGGAATGTCACCCCCCGCCCCTAACCCTTTGAAGACAGGCTGTTTTGAATGTGGTCCTCCAGAGCACGTAGAAACCTGGTTACATTGGATACAACTTGACTGAGTGGTGGAAATTCGTGGATTAAGCCCTTGTGAGAAATCAAAAGAATCTTAAACTTGTTTGTGATTAAGTATTTATCACTAACTAGAATATAGAGAAATCATAAAGAATACAGATATCATCAATACAAGCCGTACAGACAGTACAGACAGAAGAGGTGCAGCCCACGATTGGATCATCAGGAGCTTGGCTGAGCAGACAGTGCACATCCCCCATCTTGTATGAGCCGTCTGTATTAAATCCCTTTTACTTCTTTTATATGGCGCGCTGTTTGTAAAATGTTGCACGTTCTACAATCCTGCGCAGTTTGGTACATTTAGCATTATCATATGAAAAAAAAGCATGACAATATTCATATGTCACTTTTTCAAACATGTAAATACATGCTTTATAACTTTTTCAAGGATGATGTTTGGCAGTATCACAACGTTGTTAAATATTATAAATATTTAATCTAAATGTTAAATGTAAATGTTAAATGTTATATATGAATGTTACATGTAAATGTTTCTAGTAGTCAGTTCATACACAGAGAAAGGCTTGAATGCAATAACTGTGAGCTTTAACCTAAAGCGGGCGGAGCAAAAAAGCATGTGGACGATAAGATTGTAGAGGTCAGTGGGGAAAAGTTCATATCCCAGGATACACACAGCTACAGATAATCTAGAACTAGCCAGACGTACTTGTCAATATGCATGTATTCAATTGAATTGACTCATATTTTTCCTAGGAAAGGGTCAAAAAAGTGACCGGAAGTTTTGGAAGTAAGTTAAATCTGTTAAAACCCCAAGAGAACATGAACAGTTTAAGGTTAGAAGAGGCCACCATAGAAGTAAAAGAGACTTATCTTTGTGACGTGGAGAGAATAACACACTTAAATGTTCACATGGGATTGAATACTTTAACAAAAACATCACATTAATATAGTTGCATATTTTTTGTAGACTTATAAGATAAATGCTCAAGTTGGGTAATTTAAACAGTTTTTTATGCTCTATAACCTTTTTTTAAACACTATAGCTTGTGATTGAGGTTATTAATGCGTCTTTTTACCACAAGTCATAGTTTGCCCTTCTACTGCAGAGCTGTTTCTTCTGTTTCAGACTGATGTACTGCTTCATTAATTCATCATCAGACTATTTGACCCTATACTGTCAATAGGACTGAATCCCTGATGGTTACATTACATGTTATTTTGCTGACGCTTTTATCCAAAGCAACTTACATTGCAGTGTAACCCATGGCTTACATTTTACCTGGGGAGCAATTAGGGGTAAGTTGTTTTGCTCAGGGACAATTCGACATGACACATGGAGCAGCTGGGATTTGAACTGTTAACCTTGCGGCTCCCAGCGCCACCATCAGTTGGGCCAGCACGTGGGATTGGTTGATGATAACAAACATTTTGATAGAACAATATTGAGCATCTTTAGGTCCTTAAAAACAAGGACACAGTATCCCCCCAGGTGTCGTAACTGAGTCTGAAATGACACAGCGTACATCTAGAATGTTTATGATCCAGCCATAGAAGTGTGCTGTTGGAAATATTCCATACCGGAATGAAGAGTGTTGTTATCAGGTGAACTCTGCAGTCCTTTGTTCCGAGGTCCCAGCAGGATGTGGAATCGAGAGCTACACAACACAAAATGCAGCATTGGTAGATGGAAAATTTGGTTTTGGGATGATGTTCCATTCTCCCACCTCAGCACCTCTTAAAGATATCCAATCTGATGATAAATCACAGTTTTCTTTTTATGAAGTTGTATTTCATTTACCTTGAATTCACTTCCCCAACACGCTCCTGCTACCTATATGAAAAAATAACATTTTTTAAATGTATTTGAGCTACTTTAGAAGCCTTTTATTGTATAAAAGGAAAACAGACATCGAGCCACATGGGTTACGGGTACATGATAGATACGCTGAGTGATTCAAGAGGGATCACACAAATATTATATTTAGAAGAAAATCCATTACATGTTTTCTTCAACTGGATTCAGTTGGATTGCTTAAACTTTCTTCTCTTTAATCCATATTCTGTTTCCCCCTGCTCGTCTCTCTCTCTGCCTTTCTAGTTTCTCCCTCTCAGCTGAAGCGCAAAAATCAGTGTATTCCAATTGTATCACTATGACATAAAGGTTTAAGATCCAATTGACATTGCAGCAGGTGATTCGAGATTTCCTGCTAGCTTTATAGACATTGTCCTCGCAGGTAAATATGATGACGGCCCTTATGTCTCCAGCAGAGAGCAGTGTTGCTAAGCGATCCCAAAGGACACACACACATAAATATTTCATACATTTATAATCTATATATACACGACTGGTGTTGAATGCAGACCTTTGTCTAAATTAACATTTCTAACCCTTTTATATCCTTGCCACAGCCAAAAGAGGTCAATACGAGCAGCTCCAAACATCCATCTTATTGGTGGGATTTCGACTGACTTCTCTGATCTCTGCAATCAACAGCATTGCCGAAACAAACCGCAAATAAGCATGCCTTACGAACAATCCCAGAACCGTTGTGAAAATGTACCTAACTTCTAAGTGCAAATAAAGATATTTTCAGGCAGTGAAGTCTCTTTTTAAGACAGAATTCCAACTATTTCTCTGTGAGTGTGTGTGTGATATTGCAGTATTGTAGTGACTCATATAGATCTGTATTTCCTAGCTGTCGCATGCATGTTATGCCCTTATTTTGCTGTCTGACAGACACAGGCACAACTTTCTCAAACTGTTGCAGGCTTTCAATTCCTTTCATATCTCTGACCTGGAGGGAGTGTGTGGGTGCGTGTAGGTGTGTGTGTATGAGTTAGAGAGAGAGAGAGAGACAGAGACAGACAGATACGGAGTGAAAGAGTGGCTAGCGCTTGATTCAGCAATAATAAATAATAATTTCAGGGCCTCGTGTACGTACATTTGAAAATGCAGCATTATCAGCCAACAGGCAGTAAAGTGTGCATAATTATGTATTCTGCGATTTGTACAGAAACTTAACGTGGACGCGCGCCTCCCTCTTAACTGCGGCTACATCAGCATGCATGAACAAAGCAAACTGGTTTACCCCAAGTTTCAAAGTGGACTTTTCGTTTGGCCATTTCTTTTAAGAGAATTATGTATTTGATGAGCGCAGATGGCAAGCTGACCTTGCAGGTCTTTGCATGGTGTTGCTGTGCATTCTAAGACATTAACTGTCAGCGGTGTGCATCCTTTCTAGAGGCGGGCCAATTAAAATAGACATATGATATTTTCTCGCGGGCCAAATCAAATTGTACCGAGGGCTGGACGGCGGCTGTTGAGTTTGGCAGGCCAATACTGGAGGATTTAGTACAAGAATTGGTGCACATATCTGCTAAACAGCAGACCCTGCCCCAAGGAAACGATCCAAAAGCCCCCCCGGCTCTGAGGGAGTGGACCATGTAGTCCAACCCAAATCGTTGTATTCCTAAAATGAGTGACGACATGACGGCTTACTTGACTGCCTTTGTACTGACAGCTAAGCGGGACAGTTCCTGGGCAGATCCCATCCGTCCTTTCCCCAATGTTCCGGAGCACAAATCAGCGCTTCTTGAAAGGCCCCATTGTTTGGATCTTGTGGGGATTGCTGCACACAACTATGGTGTGTCTTTAACGTGTGTATGTGTGTATGTATGTGTGTGTGTGTGTGTGTGTGTGTGTGTGTGTACATACATTTATTCGATGTTTCATGTCCTCCCCTACTTTTCACAGTCCAACTACTCAACACTGGCCAGTGTGGTGGAGGCAGTTGGTGGAGAGAATAGGAGATGAAGAATTGAGTGTCACCTTTTATTTATGTCAGCCCCTCTTCAAATTTTTAACAGTTAGATTTCTATAAGAAAGCCCTTGTATTGTGATTTTTTCCAAATGCCATTTTCGGATCTATTGACTACAACAACTACAACAACCTACACTGATATACCAATCCAAGGTTCTGTCAGGACTGTGGCTCTCTCTGCTGGACCAAATACTCTCACAATGAGCAAATGCTTTTAAAGCTCTTTGTTCTTTCTGAACCAAAGATGTCCTGCCCCTGTGTTACCTGAGGACTCGCAGATGATGATGAGTGGTGTGTCTCTGCACCCATAGAGAGCTGTCTGTGGGTTTTCCACACCATTGATGAAATGTAATGGAAAATGACAGAGGTCAACGTTCCAGCGCGGGACAAGCCCGGCACTGGCCAGCGCCTTTGGTCTCATTGTTTAGCGAGTGTGGGCGAATGAGTCATTCTCGTTCCATCGTACGCTCATAATTACAATTTGAACCCCTGATGTTTGTCAGATATCATGTTTTCCATGTTCAGTAGGCATCATAACATGTGTTAATTTTACACCTAACTGTCACGGGTTCGTTGCTGGTGCAGGCGGAAGCAGGACTCAAACGCGGAGGTTCTCGAACAAGGTGCTCTTTATTCAAAAGACAAACCAATAACGTGCTCCAACGGCGAGGGACAGGAAACAGGAAACATGAAACAGACTAGACTTGACTTGCTGGAACACTGACATGTAGACAATGACGCGACAAAGGACAACTGGCACACAGGGCTTAAATACACAAGGGAGGTGCAGGTGATTGGACACAGGTGGAATCAATCAGGCAATCACAGGACAAGGCAGGAAGTGAAGTTACCCAGGAACACAAGAGACATGGAAACTACAAAATAGAACAGGAAGAGAGACCAAACCGTGACACTAACACAGTAATGCTCGGAGTAATATCTTGGGTTTTACGTTCAAAAACCAAAATATTGGACACCTATTGTTATTATTATTATTGGTTTAAGTTTAATGATGTTCTGGGAATGTGTCTGTACTTTTGTTCCTGCAGGCATCCAGCAGACATCTAGCAGCTGCTGTTGGTTACAGGAGTCGACCTCCTGTCTGGACCAGTAGACCCCAGAGCCCCCAACGTTACGACCATAGAACCTCAGTCAGGTTTAAACTTGTGTAATAACGATCAAGGTTCCGTCAGTGAACAAGTGTGAAACTAGTAAGCTGCCCCGAATTTGGACAACGTTTTAGCTATATTGGCAAATTGAAAATAGACATTAGAGTCCACACAGAAGAGAACCCCCTTCAGCCATTTAGTCTTTGAGAAATCTTTTTCTCTTAGTGGAACGTTACAGCGATACATCCACACAGGAGAGAAACTTTCAGGTGCTCGGAGTGTGGTCATAGTTTCAGATGATGTATGATTGGGGATCATCAGGGATCACCAAGTTTGTAGGATTTATTCTCTGGGTAAAAGTTCATGCCCAGAGAATGGGAAGTCACATTTGTGTTGTTGAATTGTTTATGGTATACCTAAGCAAAGATAGACATCAATCAACCCAAACTGCAAGAGTTACACTTAGGCCACATTTAATATTCATGTGTAAATGTCTGTGCACTGAAAAACAAAAACTTAAAAAATGCACAATATTCCGATAATTTTATCCCTGAATAATGTATTTGTTTTTGGTAGCCTTTGGTTGCTAGCCTGTCAGGAGCTGGAGTTTGACTTGGTGCACAGCCATTTGGGAGTCAAACCAGGACTCCCACCTAAGTCTGTTGAGGATACAAAGAAAGAGCATGAAATAAGTCTATTTAGTAGTAAAGAAAACGAGAACCGTGCTCTCTGCGAGTGGTGATGGACTGTTTTGTTTGTAGTGGCCACACCCAACCAGGGGCTCGTTAAGGGAGCCAATATCAGTACAACTTTGGGAAAACGAAGGTGTTTTGAGAAATTGTGAAGTCCCAAAAACCCCGAGAGGTCCGTGGGCATGCAGTCATATCCGGACATCCAGAATATCCGGCACTTTGTTGCAGCAGAATAAGCGATTAGCTGCACATAGAAATCGCGTGATCCTTCTCAAGGCAAACAATGAATTCATGACGTGTTTAGTGCCAAACAAGGAGCACAGCACCACTGGAGCACCGTTTGTGATCTGGCTTGCATTTAATGTTGTTGTCTAGGTGATGGGTAAACATTCAAAGGAGGATTGAGTGTGAGAGTCTCAAACAAATGTGTACAATCATATCAAAGTGAAGTCACTATTTTCCAGCAAATGTATGGAAAAAAACGTCTCGTCCAATTCCTTTCAGTTCATGTTAAAAAATGGTCGATTCCAAGACAAAAGTTGACAATAATCGACTATGGCCTTTTCCCACATGTGTACCTTACCCTTGGTGTCATTGTAGTCTAAATCCCTGTCTCTTCTATTTAACGTATTCCACTTTTTTTTTGCAAGCAACAGCATGCAAACAGTTTTGCATAATTGTAATAGACTTCTAAAGGAACACGTTCTTGGTCAGCTGATGAGAAGCTAATCCAAATACATGAAGACAATGGCTGCTGCCGTACTTAAATCCCTGGGTCAGGACTTTCCAAGCCTTTGCTCTAAATTTCTGTTATCATAAATAGGTTGTGACTGGACACTACTTAACTAATCCTAGTCAATACAGTAAATATATCTGTGGTTGGGTTTAAAAAAATAAAATAAAAATAAGATCCTCGCTTTTATTGTTGTAAAGCCTTCCAACGGTTATTGTGGTGGTTAACCCTGTGGTATAAAGTATAAAAACCAGCAATTTAGTCAGTAAAAGTTTCTCAGATATGGGATGTCTGCAGATATAGCAAGGAGAGATTAAGATGATTGCTAAGGGGTTAATCTCTATCGTGAACCTGAGGCTGCACTTGTCATTACTGATCTCTGTTCTGTGGATTCCTCGTCATCCCGATTTGACTTGGTTCACAAAGACTGATTGAATGTCTGGGCATCAGTGCCTCTCAATGATTGGCTGATTAGTCCTATGCTTCCTCAGCCTGTGTCCTGAATGAGGGGAGACAGAGCATTTATTAGAACAGTGTTTCTCAACTGGTGGGTCGCGACCCACTAGTGGGTCCCTGCAATCCCTGCAGAGAAAACCTGCAGGGATTGTAAATGTTAAAATGTTCCTGACAGTCGGCACATTATTAGAATTAGATCTCTCAATGTTTATGCTGAGGTTTTTTTAATTGGCCTTTTCCATTGAGGGCCTTTTTTGGCATGTTACAGTAAGACAAGCACAAGTATCAATGATGAAACAAACAAGGTGATGGTGGTGCATGGACTAGAGAGGGTGTCCTGGGAACCGCAAGGTTGGTAGTTTGAACCCTGGCTGCCCTAAGCGCCAAGTCAAAGCGTCCCTGACCAAGACAACCAACTATTAATTGCTCCCTGGGCACAAAAGTAAAATCCATGGGTTACAAATGCCATGTAAGTCGCTTTGGAAAAAAATCTTCAGCAAAATGACTTGTATTGTAACAATGGCTTAATTCTATTTAGCTTCTTCAGTTCAGGGTCTTGGTATTGCCTCGCTATCATGGAGTAATTTTTACTACTCAGTCCTGTACTTCTCTTACTTCAATGACAAGTCAAAAGTACCTGCACGGGGAAGTCTGGTGTGGGTGGGGTTGTAGGGTTTCCTGCACAGCATACGCACCTGTATAAAAGCACAAAAACATATTGTTTGATTTGTTTTTAATTGATTGGGTTTTGAATTTCATGTCATGTGAACATTTTATTCAGTCTTTCAAATGAATGTTTAGAAATTACAGTTGCGCCTAGAAAATGCATTTCCTGCTGAAAATGCATTGGAATGCATAAAGCTGAAATTAATTTCAAAAAGTTGCTCAAAATACAAAACAAAAAAAGCTTAAATTATTTTGAAAATATGGAAAATTGAAATAATGGAGGAGGGGGGAGAGAATGTTTGTCATTCAAACTAAATGGACTTGGTAAAAGGGATGTGTACGGCGCTTTTCTAGTCTTCTGACCACTCAAAGCGCTTTAACACTATGACATCATTCACCCATTCATACACTGATGACAGGACCTACCTTACACAGTGACACCTGGCCATCAGTAACTAACATTCAAACACTGTAGTCACCGCTAGAGGAGCAATGCTGGGGTCAAGTGTCTTGCCCAAGGACACATCACCGTGCTGGTGAGCCGGGCCTGGGATCAAACCGCCAACCCTCTGATTGAAGGACGGCCGCGCTTGTCTCTGTCTGAAGATATTTAAACTAACAATGAGAATTCCAAAAGGTTTACAAAGTGTTTCCCTACATTCAATTTGGGCCCCAAGAAAGTATGTTTCTTGATGTTTACAATGATCCTGATCCAATATATGAGGAGGTGAAGCATATGATACGCAAAAAAGGAACACGGCAGCTAATTAAACAGAGAAAAAGCCTGGCAGACAATCGCGGACCAACTGAATGCGGAAGGTTACTAGGAAAGTTGTACACTCTGTTTTAATTGCTTTTAACATGATTGTTTTATGTGTTGGCCTTATTGCTGTATCTGTGTTCATGTGCTAAATGCCCTGGTTTTACTGCAAAGTGTCTGCAACATGTAAAGCACTATAAAATGTATGATACTTTGCCTTAAAAGTGAGCAGAGGGAATTAATGTTCCTCTGGAAATTTACACTAAAGACTACGGTGGCCCTGAAGTGCAAATCACAACGGCAAATAGTAAAACACAACGGCAAATGGGAAAACAGAACAACAAATAGGAAAACAGAACAACAAATAGGAAAACACAACAACAAATAGGAAAACACAACAACACATAGGAAAACACAACAACAAATAGAAAAACACAACGGCAAGAACGTGAACACAACAACATTAACTTCTTACGGAAAGGGTAGGGCCTTTCCATCAGAGTACGGACCCTTCTGATTGGACAGACGGACTGACTGTCTTTTAACAGGAAGTAGAAAAAGAAAAACACGGAAAAGCGCCCTCTTTGAAAACATGACTACCACCGAAGAAACGTTCGCTATTATAACAAATTATTTTGATGCAGGGCATACATACAACGTGATTGTTGATATGTTGTCCACCCATCACAACATTAATATGAGTATACGCACTTTGAAGTCACGTTTGAGAGAAGCAGGGTTGTACAGAAGGAAAAACTATTCACAACGCGATGAAGTGAGACGCGCCATCATTACAGAGCTGCGTGGACCAGGGCAACTATTCGGCTATCGGACAATGTGGCAAGTCCTTCAGCAAAAACACAAGCTACGTGTTAAACGACACACAGTTATGAGATTGCTGAAGCAACTAAATCCACAAGGAACGGATGCAAGAACACGCCGGCGGTTTGTGAGGCGTACCTATCATTCCATGGGTCCAAACTACATCTGGCATGTAGATGGATACGATAAGCTGAAACCCTTTGGCCTGGCTCTCTCAGGATGTATAGACGGGTTTTCAAGAAGGATCATGTGGCTTGTTTGTGGGACTACCAACAACAACCCATCGGTAATCGCCCACCACTATATCAATTGTGTCAAGAGTGTTGGTGTGGTCCCAATGAGACTGAGGACGGACCATGGAACAGAAAATGGCACCATGGCTGCAATACAGTGTACCCTCAGACACGAGCATAGACTACTACGCAGGCTCCTCTAGCCACACTTATGGATCATCGGTAGGGAATCAACGTATCGAGGCGTGGTGGTCCATTTTGAGAAAAGGAAGGTAAGTAATACACTGTTAGTATTCATCTGGCCAAAAATATTTTCGTAAAATAAAAATGTATTTCAGCAGAACAGAAGGTGGGCATCCACTCATGCATTCACATAATGATAAATTTAGCTGATATTCGCAGCAGTTCATTATTTTTGTCATAGCCTCATTGTAGTTCATCAATAGTTATATTATCCTTTTGTGTAAAATAAGAATCCTAAATGAATTGTATTCCTAGGGCTCAATTTTGAATGGACCTGTTTGGAGACCTGAGAGACTCTGGACACTTTAATGGCAGCCATGAACATCAGGACATACTGAGGTTCTGCTTTAATGATGTCCTGCAAAAAGACCTGGATGAGTGCACAGACCTTTGGAATAAGCACAGGATTAGACCCTCCAGACTTGCATCATGTCCTGGGGGAATTCCAGATGAACTCTATCTCTTGCCTCACAGGTAACTCCATATCAACTGACAATGAATTGACTATACACATTGTTACACAAATATGTGTATTAAATAATAAATTGCACCACACTTAAATTACATTTGGTTTTCCCTTTTAAAATGAAATATTGTGTCACTATGCAGGTTTGGTTCAAGGGACTGTGGATTGGCCATTGAAGACAGGGAACTGGATACATTTCCAGAGTCAAGGCAAACACTTCTGTGCTGGTGGGGTGTGATTAGCTCAGCTGCAAGGGGGGGGGGAGAGCTGGGAGGAGGGGTGCAGGGAACGGTGCCGGCAGGTAATAAGCACGGCTGAAAAGCGTTGAACTAATTGTCTCCCCTGTGCTTATAATAGTGAACAGGTGCTGAACACGAGGGGGTGTGTGAGCGAGTGCAGACCGGACGCGCTGAAAGCACGAGCGAACGAAAAACAAAAAGAAATAAAACATATTGAAACTCGCACTCTGGCTGTCTTTCCTGGGGATCTGGCACGACCGTGCTACAGTGGCACCCAACTAAGTATGGAACCCGGCGATCAGCAGGCGGAGGGGATGGGGCAGCCGGCGATCGCGCTCGGGCGGATGCTGGGAGAGATCACCGCGATGCAGCGGGAGCAGGCCGACACTTTTCGGCACTTTCTGGGGGCGCTCCAAGCCCAGTCGGATCGGCAGACCCGGGTGTTGGAGCAGCTGGTGGCCCGGCCAGCCGCGGCAGCACCGGTACCGGGTCCCCCGGCGTACGCGGGGGTGGTGCTGCATAAAATGACGCCGGCGGACGAAGTACAGTCGTACCTGGAAATGTTCGAGGCGATGGCGGAGGCATGCGGGTGGCCGGCGGACGAACGGGCAATCCGCCTGCTGCCACTACTGACCGGAGAGGCGCAGACAGCTGCCCTGGGTCTGCCGCCCGGGGCAAGACAGGACTACGCCGGGGTAAAGAGGGCCATCATGGACCGGCTGGGGCTCTCCCCCGAGGACCACAGGCGGCGTTTCCGGGAGGCGAGGCTGGGTCCGGAGGACCGTCCGTTCGCCTTTGCTCAGCGGCTACGGGACACGGCCAACAGGTGGCTGCAGCCGGAGGGCGCGGGCGGCGCACCGGCGGTGGTGGAGAAGGTGGTGGTGGAGCATTTTCTGCAGGGGCTCCCGCCGCGGACCTCGTTGTGGGTCCAGTACCACCGTCCGGCGACGTTGGAGGCCGCGGTCACCCTGGCAGAGGATCACCTGGCGGTCCACCCCGACGCCGCGGTCACCAGCTTGTACCAGGGGGGCCGACCATGCAGCACCGACCAGGGCCGGCACTCTTCCCGACCCGCCGAGGGCGCCTCAACCGCCAGGGCAGGAGTGTTGGAGGTGCGGGCAGCCCGGGCACTACCGGCGAGAGTGCCCACTGATGGAGGTAGGCCAGACGGTGAGGGTTGCCGGACCTCCAACACCCTCCCCCGGTCCGGGAGCGACGTACTGCGTTCCGGTAAGGATCCAGGGGGGTACATACCAGGCGATGGTGGATTCGGGCTGCACGCAGTCCATGATCCACCAGAGGCTGGTTCGACCCGGGGCATTGGTGGAGGCATCGCGGGTGTGTATTAAGTGTGTGCATGGGGATGTTCACGACTACCCAGTGGTACCGGTAGAGATTAGGTTTGGGGGGAAAAAGCATAAGATAAAGGTTGCGGTTAGCTCCCGCCTTACGCACCCCCTAATCTTGGGGACGGACTGGGCAGGGTTTCATAAGCTAGCGGGGCAGTGTGCGGGGGTGCGGTCACGATCAGCAGGGACATGCGGGATGTGTGCGGTGCTCAGTGGTGACGCGAGGTTGTCCGACACTGCAGACAGGGACGGGGAACCGACGGAGCCTCCCACGGAGACTCCGCGGGCTCCCGAATTACGCTCCATGGAAGATTTTCCACTGGAACAGTCTCGTGATGATACTCTACGCTCTGCCTTCGACCAGGTAATACGTATTGATGGTCATATGGGGCGCCCTGACACCGCATTATCATACCCGCACTTTTCATTGATCAGGGACAGGTTATACAGAGTGAGTCGTGACACTCGTACAGGGCAGGAGAACACCCAGTTAGTAATACCGAAAAGCCGTCGGGAAATAATTTTCCAGGCGGCTCACTATAACCCGATGGCGGGCCACATGGGTAGTGACAAAACTATGGACCGGATAACGGCCCGATTTTACTGGCCAGGCATTTGGGCGGATGTGTGCCGATGGTGCGCGTCCTGCCCGCAGTGTCAGCTAGTGAACCAGCCGGCCATTCCGAGGGCGCCGCTGCGACCGCTCCCGTTAATGGAGGTGCTGTTCGAGCGCTTAGGTATGGACCTTATCGGGCCGTTTCACCGGAGTGCACGGGAATATTGCTTTGTGCTAGTTCTGGTGGATTACGCAACACGATATCCCGAGGCAGTGCCATTGCGCAACATCTCCGCGAGGAGTGTTGCGCAGGCGCTGTTTCAGGTCATCTCCCGCGTTGGAATCCCGAAAGAGATTCTGACGGACCAGGGCACCTCGTTCATGTCACGTACACTGCGGGAACTTTACGAATTACTGGGAGTTAAGTCTATTCGGACCAGCGTCTATCACCCCCAGACTGACGGGCTGGTGGAGCGGCTGAATAAAACCTTAAAATCCATGATTCGTAAGTTCATTCACGACGATGAACGTCAATGGGATAAATGGCTTGATCCTCTGTTGTTTGCAGTACGGGAGGTGCCTCAGGCCTCCACGGGATTTTCTCCCTTTGAGCTTCTGTTTGGCAGGAAACCACGGAGGGTGCTCGACCTGCTTAAGGAACACTGGGAGGAGGGTCCGAGCCCCGGTAAGAACGAGATTCAATACGTCCTGGACCTGCGAGCCAAACTCCACACACTGGGTGAGTTGTCACGTGAGAATTTGCTCGAGGCCCAGGAGCGTCAACAACGGCTGTACAACAGAGGAGCAAAGCTGAGACAATTTACACCGGGAGAAAAAGTTCTTGTATTGCTTCCTTCCTCCAGCTCAAAACTCCTCGCCAGGTGGCAAGGGCCCTTCGAGGTCACACGGCGGGTGGGGGACGTCGACTATGAGGTGGTGCGATCTGACAGGGGCGGAGCTACGCAGATCTACCACCTCAACCTCCTCAAACAATGGAGGGAGGCGGAGTCTGTTTCGCTGGTGTCCGCAGTAGCTGAGAGAGAGGAGCTGGGGCCCGAGGTTCCTAAGTCCACCGATCCGACCCGGCTCCACTTCGATGCCCACCTCTCGGCGGCCCAGAAAATAGACTTAGCCCGGTTGCAAAGCCGGTTTAATGATGTGTTCTCTCTCCTGCCAGGTCGCACGGACCTCATAGCGCACCATATTGAGACGTCCCCGGGCGTGACCGTGCGGACACGGCCCTACCGGTTACCTGAACACAAGAGAAAAGTGGTTCAGCGGGAATTAGCGGCGATGCTGGAGATGGGGGTAATAGAGGAGTCCAACAGCGCCTGGTGCAGCCCCATCGTCTTGGTAGCTAAGAAGGATGGGTCTGTGCGGTTCTGTGTGGACTATCGTAGGGTGAATGACGTATCACGTTTCGATGCCTACCCGATGCCCCGGGTCGACGAACTCCTGGACCGATTGGGCACCGCACGTTTTTTCACGACACTGGATTTAACCAAGGGCTACTGGCAGATTCCCTTGTCACCAGAGTCCAAGGAAAAGACGGCTTTCTCCACTCCGTTTGGGTTATACCAATTCGCCATGCTTCCCTTTGGGTTGTTCGGGGCCCCGGCCACCTTCCAACGCCTCATGGACCGGGTGCTTCGCCCGCATGCTGCGTATGCTGCCGCCTACCTGGATGATGTGATCATACACAGCACCACCTGGGCGGAGCATGTGCGGCAGGTGGGCGCGGTGCTGGAGTCCCTGAGGCAGGCCGGGCTCACCGCCAACCCAGGGAAGTGTGCAGTTGGACGGAAGGAGGTACGGTATCTGGGGTACCACTTGGGGGGCGGGCAGGTGCGCCCTCAGGTAGACAAGACCGCGGCTATTGCGGCCTGTCCGCGTCCCAAGACAAAAAAAGAGGTGAGGCAGTTTCTGGGGCTGGCCGGGTACTACAGGAGGTTCATCCCGGGCTTTGCGGAGCTGACCAGCCCCTTGACTGACCTGACCCGGAAAGGTGCCCCAGATCCGGTCCAGTGGACCGAGCGGTGCCAATGGGCGGTTGAGGGGGTAAAACAGGCTCTCTGCGGGGAACCTCTTCTCCATACACCTGACTTTTCTCTCCCTTTTGTCTTGCAGACTGATGCGTCGAGCAGAGGGCTGGGGGCCGTTTTGTCCCAGCAGGTGCAGGGGGTGGACCGCCCAGTCCTCTACATCAGCCGGAAGTTATCGGAGAGAGAGGCCAGGTACAGCACCGTGGAAAAGGAGTGCCTGGCCATCCGGTGGGCGGTCGACTCCCTGCGGTACTACCTCCTGGGACGCTCATTCACCCTCTGCTCGGATCACGCTCCGCTGCAGTGGCTCCACCGCATGAAGGATACCAACGCCCGGATCACTCGGTGGTATCTAGCTTTACAGCCTTTTAACTTCAAGGTGATCCATAGGCCCGGGACGCAGATGGTCGTGGCCGACTTCCTCTCCCGCCCTCCGGAGAAGGAGGGGGGGGGGGGGGGGGAGTTGGTTCGGCCGGACGGCTCCCCGGCCTAAGTCGGGCGGTGGGGGTATGTGGTGGTGGGGTGTGATTAGCTCAGCTGCAAGGGGGGGGGGAGAGCTGGGAGGAGGGGTGCAGGGAACGGTGCCGGCAGGTAATAAGCACGGCTGAAAAGCGTTGAACTAATTGTCTCCCCTGTGCTTATAATAGTGAACAGGTGCTGAACACGAGGGGGTGTGTGAGCGAGTGCAGACCGGACGCGCTGAAAGCACGAGCGAACGAAAAACAAAAAGAAATAAAACATATTGAAACTCGCACTCTGGCTGTCTTTCCTGGGGATCTGGCACGACCGTGCTACAACTTCATTCATGCAGCGATCCAGACATGCAGGATTACCTTCAACAGACTGTTCAGCAAAACATATTGCAGCAGCCACATGATTGGGAGTCAGCCTCAGAACTCTATGTCACCTTGAAAGACATAGCCGGTCTATAAATATGGTTGACTGCAGCACACTCACAAAGGCCAGATTTTAAAGGAAAACATTCTCAAATGTGGCTTAACTGTTTATTTATGATCAGGTTTTATCATCTTATGAACAGCGATAACACTGATTAAAATACATACTGAACTGAGCATGTACTCTTTTATGCTTTATGAACTGCACAAAAATTCAGATTTGGCAGAGTTAAATGCACCCAAACCCCGGAGAGTTTTGTAAGCCAAACTCCATGTTGGTCTTAAAGACACTGTAGGTCTCAAGGAGGGGGAGCTTTAGTGTATTTGCACATGTGTTTGACATGGGGAAGGGCAAATTTGTCAAGAACTCGATGCATGGTGGTGGTGTTATTCCTGCAGGTGGAAGTGATGCGAGCCCTGTCGAAAACATCAGTACATCCTCCAGGGACACAGCAGTCGCCTTTTCTGAATGGGAAACGTCAACATTTTTTTAGTGTCTTTATCATCCAACAAGAAAGTCAAGAGTTTTGAAATGTTCACTTTTTACAAAAAACATAAAAAAGCCATAACAAACCTTCACAATCAAGAAGAAAATCTGCCCAAAATCCAAGGGCTTTGCTTTCTTTCTGCCGACTATTACTTCCTGCTGGACTGAGGTGTGGTCTAAACAGGCTTTCCATGTCGGCAGCTGTCAGGTTTGTCGGAGAGTGGCACAAGAGTGGGGCCAACACGGACGGATGCTGCTGGAGTGCGGTCAAAAATCTTAGACTTGCAAGTCCTTCTTTGAATCTAGTAGGAACAATGATCAAACAAACCTTTCACTAAACACGTTTTACCAGTTGTGAATCTCACAATCCTCTGAAGCCACTTTTAAAGCATTCAAGTGATAAATCATGAGACTGGAAAGTATGTGTTTTTTAAACATGAGATTGAATGAAATTTAATAAATGGAGGCAGAGATTGAGTCTTTAGAACTATTACCTTAAAATAACACTCTGGTTTCGGTGCAGAATATACCATCTGAGGTATTCCTCTACAAGAGTTTTCTTGTCCTCAGAAGTCTTCACATGTATGAAGCATCCAGCAGTCTGGAACATGGAGCTGTTTTGCAGAAGTACATTTTGCAGAGATTCGACAGATTCTGCTTCCTGGACCTGTTAAAAAGACTTTGAGACTTAGAAAACCTCTTCCCTGATTAAAAAATTAATTTTTACTTGTCTTACTGAAGTGGTGTCTGAATCTTCTGGTTTATTTCACTATGACCTTACTCTGAAATTGAACTACGAACAATTGCATGTGCTCTTAGTAAACACACTTGAATCAAGGTCACTTCATACCTGATGCAGAACTCTCCCTATCTCCTCATCTGTAATATCTTCCACAGTGGCACCGAAACTGGGATTCCCTACAATGTGGTTTACGAGGTCCTTTGACAGGAAATGTGCTGCTGGTCCCCCGTGTACTATCGACACAGCAATGATCTTTCCTGCCAGGACATATTCATTCTCCCTGACAGCTTTCATGCGGAGTACATAAAAATGACAGTTAAAGGCCATCCTTCTGTTAATTGCAACTTTTCTGTTAGATTCAGGTGGTGGTCCAGGTGACAGGACCCCATTATTTTCCATTGAGACTTTTTTTTAAAGATTACCTTAAAGTTCTTAATTTTGGCAGAAAGTGGGACTTAATGTACAACAAAAATAATACTTTCATCAAAATACATTAACAAACAAAAACTGCCATGACAAAAAGACACCTGTAGAGTTGTACACCAGGTAGCGGCTTTCTGGAGGTCCGTCAAAGATAGCGCGATGCTTCAGATCATTCATCAGAAGCGTGAGGAATTCCCGCCTCGGTCCGCCAGTATCTAGGCCTTCTTCATAGGTGCCAGCATCATCGGTAAACTTAACAAACATGTCATTCTCCTCGGAGTATGTGCTACGCTGAAAACCTCTGACAGCACCGTCCCATACATTAGATCTGGACACGTTGAATCTGCTGACTTGCTTGTGGTCAATGGAAAGTGCCAAATTTGCAATTATTTTAGGTGCACTTGTATGCCTAACAACAAAAAGAAAATACAAGAAAAGAGAAAAGTTACATTGTGTAGGACAGTAAGCAGTTAATAAAACATTAGGCTACATTTTAATAAATTGGAATGGAGTTCCTTACAAAAAGACATCTCTCTAATTGACCTTGTTTTTTTTAACAGTTTCTCGGCACAGTAACTCAAACTGGCAGTGATGTTTATTTGTTTAATGACTACTTGTACTTTGTGCAAGACAAAATGATGGATAATACTCATGCACTCATGACTCACGTTGGTTCGTAAGAACATACCTCATTTGTTTCTTTGACAGTTAGAACTTCATCATCTTCGTCATCGTCAATGACAATAGGCGCATACAGGTCTGTGTAGTTGCTACAAAAAGAAAATATGTACACAAAATATAATATAATGAAACATACTGTGTGTCTTCTAAACAGTATTCAAGAGTGTTAAAGGGGTAATTGATTCAAATTGCTTTTTGATTGCAAAACCAATTTTACCTTGTCATAGTTGAAGAATGACAGTTCGGTGGGTAAAATTGACATTGCCTTTGTCAACCCCCAGCATTTACATACAGACCAGCTGTCTGGTGTTCTGGCCCTCTCTCATACTAGTTTAGCTGCCCGCTGTTTTGTGTACTTCCATGAGAATTACAAGAGGAGAAGGTTTGGACGCCTTTAAAGGAAGATAATAATCGACCCGGGCCACACACCCACAACATTTTAATGGTCTGGCCCGCATTCGATCAAAGTGGACAGTATCTGGCCTGAACCTGAAATTAGTTTGACACCCCTGTTCTAGACTATTTAAAAAAAAAGCCCCAAAACCAAACCTGTAATATGTTCTTGCCATTCCAGGACATCCGGAGGTACTTGGGCCGATATCCTCTGCATTCGTCTGTATTCGACTGCTTTCATGAAGAGGTTCACATGGCTGTAGTAAAGAATTAAAAAGACAATGGGGGTTGATCAGAACACAGCAAACAAAAACAACATTTTCATTGAAAAAAATACACCCAAAATTGCTCTACATAGCACTCACCAGTGTATCAGCTAGGTCAAGCGTTGTGGGGAAAAATTGAATTGGAAAATTAGCGTATAGCAAGTTGTAAAAGGTTAGTGAAATGCACCATATTAGTTCCATGAAAATAGTTATTAAAAGTTACAATCCCTTACTTTGAAAAAGAAGGGCATTATAAGTCGCAGCAGGAAACATGTCACCTAGTGAGGTACAGTTTGGTCACATTACAAATGTATTCAGTATTCATAATATATCATGATTCATCTGGGCATGGCTTACGCTTGACAGGTTCCTCCCTATTTGAAGTATGTCAGAGTGTTATGAAACACACAGATAGACGATGTGTGTACATCAAGTTTACATCATTCAACAGCTGGTGAAAATATCCACTCTTGTCATTTACTATCTATTAACCATGTTGTCTAATGAGCTAACTAACAGTTTGAACCCTAAATCCCATCATGCATTCATGCATTCATTTCCTTTGGTCTGAGTTGTAGCCCAGCGTGTCATCGTGAACTAGTTAAAACGCAGTTATGGAGGCTGGAGCTGTTCACAAAACAAAGACGATTGGAAGATCCTCACGAGCTATAAAGCGCTTGAGAACCTGAGCGATTTGCAGTAAACTAATTATAATCTAATTTTCTAATCTCTCGCTCGTTTTCTTTGCCATTTTCCACCCCTCTCCCTGCTTCTCCACAGTGTTGAAGGCTTAAAACCTGGCCGATTAAAACAACCGGCGCTTTTAATGACAGCGTGTTAACGCAGCACAAAACGAACCTTCTCCTTTGCCTTTTCTTCAAGAAAAATTAGAGAGAGATTAGAGAGTTCAAGTTAGCCGGAGTCCTGACAATTTAATTTGTATTAAAAGGAGCACAGTGCCCTCAGACAGAGGCGGACTCATGGTTACCTTTTCCCTCGACGCCTTCCTCCTGAATGGTCCTCACGGCTGCTGCTCCCTCTTCCCACTCGTTTCCAGCTGGAGATGATGGAGATCAGAGATGATGGAGATCTGAGAGACTTGGTAGGCTCATATCCAGCACAAATCTACTTCGGCTCAAGCTCATGTCGCTACTATTTTTTCATTCTTCTAAAAAGTGATTAGCTGTCACCTAAATGGATCAATGAGTGTTTCATTTATTCAATATTTTGACTACAAAAGCAAACATCACATGTCTGAATGTGATCTAAAATATTTTAGGTATTGAGAACAATCCCCAATATGTGGGCACAAACACAAGTATAGGATTACAAAACATATTTGGCCAGATGACCTAAACCCTGCTGCCCCTTCTCAACACAAGCTCCACCTTTCATGTACACATTTCTGCCATCAATCTTCCCAAAAAAGAGCAAACATTAAGGAGTCTGTGTGAGAGACAGGAAGACTTTGGATGAGTCCTGTGCTGTTTATTTACAGTAAGTCATCAGTGCTGTATATGACATGCTAACATTCATTAAGCTGTATGATGATGGGAGGGATTGGACAGTAGCCTACCTATGACCACATGCATGCCAAGGCTGGCCAGGTGTCTTGCCGTCTCATAACCCATTCCTCTGGTGCCCCCCGTCACTACGGCAACCCTTCCATTCTGCCTGGGTAGGACTGTGTGGGAGAGAGCGGATCACATGAAACCATCATCCAATCCTTTATTTTCCATGTTCTTATGAATCAGCATTAATATGATCAACAGGTGGTTTGGATGTGGTTCCATAGACTCTGGACGACGTCAGGTCAGGAACCGCTAATCTGTAATTACTACAATGGGAGAGATGAATAATTGTAAGTGTATTCATCAAAATACATCAATGTTAGATTCAAAAGGAAAGTCAGACAACCAGGAAAATGTTGGAAAAATATTTTTACTTTCATAGATTGCTTTTACATCATAACCTGAATAAACGTACAGCAAGACATTAAACCATTGTTAGTGCTGAGATATTGATATACATTTGGTTTTACAAATCCATTCCAAACAGAAAAAAATATAAAAAAAACAGCAGCTTATTGTTTTAATAGAGTTTTAAACTTTTTTGGTTTGTGATTACAGCTGCAAATGCAATGAAACAACTCTTAATAACAATAAACTAATTTAACGTCCCTCACCCCTCTGACCTTTCACTTGTCCTTGTAGCTTTTTTAATTATGTATTGTAATAATGTGGAGACGCTGCTTTCACTCATTTTAAATACACATAAGAACATAGAGCAGCTGGATGGCTTGTTTTACTGAACAATGGGAGAACCAATCGTAGAAGTCAATGTAACGGTTTAATAGGGCAAAGACTTTAAAAGAAATACACGTTGCGAGTGATTAGATGTACCAAACTCTTACCAAAGGAGTTAGGGGAGGAACTAAAACATGTTTTTGTTGAAAAATACCTAGAAGAAAGAAGAAATACTCTCCAGCTCTGGTACCAAGGATGCTATTTCAGCATCACTAACTACTTTAGGACATTTCGACATTTGAACCACACAGTCAAGAGGCTGGCTTATGGTACAATTTCTGTCCAACAAGTGGTCCCTACACACATAGTTTGGAAATTGTACCGGCAAAATGCCACTTTTAGAGCCTAAGGTCTCAAGATGACACCGCGCAATTTTGAAAAGAATTGGACATCAGGGGCGGAAACTGGCCAAGT
The DNA here is from genome assembly GCF_949316345.1 of Pungitius pungitius. Taxonomy (NCBI): domain Eukaryota; kingdom Metazoa; phylum Chordata; class Actinopteri; order Perciformes; family Gasterosteidae; genus Pungitius; species Pungitius pungitius. Next base: position 22,818,343 of record NC_084902.1, on the reverse strand, counting down.
GTGGTCTTTTTTAATTTTCTAGAGGGCGCTATAGAGACATTTCTTTATACCCAAACGTGAGACCCAAAAATTATCAAATTTTTCAAGTCAAATTTAACAACTTTTTGAATATGATACAGGCCCCCAAAAGGCCCGCGGTTTGTGAGAATAATAATAATTCCTTGAAATACAATAGGTTCCTCTACGACTAGTTGTAGCGAGGACCCTAATAAGTTGCTCTGACCTACAAAATCATAACTTGTATAGGTGGAAATACGATTGAATGTTATAGTAGTGCACCTGTTTAGTCACACCCCCTCCTCAGCCCGATCCCTCCCATCTGCCAATCTGCTGCACTTAAACCCCTGTCCCACTCCCTCACTGCCAGATCGGCCTCAGTATCATGCTAGACTACCCTAAATGATCTTCCTGCCAGATTTCCTGCTGCTGATTTCCCTCGTTTTGTACCTGCCCGGCGTAAACTGCAAAAAAAGAAAAGTGATGCCCAATATCCAGCCCTAAAGTCACCCCTCATGCCTAAAACATTAAATTAAAAGAGATGTTCGTATTTAACGTTCAGACCGAGCGTGTTATCGTCAACATTACCGATGAATTATTGTCCTCTCATAGAACACTGTGGAAACTACACACAAAGAGCAGAAGACAAAGCACAGAATGTGTGTGTGATGTATATTACTTTATTTATCCGCCATGGGAGAAATTTGAGCAGCTCAAGTACAGAAACACATTAAGATAGTAAAAATCTATTTTACAATAAATAAGAATAACATTTAAACAAATAATTTTATTTAATAGAGCAAGTGTTTTTCAAATTGCCCTGTCAGCTCATCCATTCCTCCCTCTTGAGGAACCTCACAGCGTCATTGAACCCGTCCTCACACAAAGAGCGCATGGCGCAGTCGGACGGAGGGAACAGAGCCTGGTTCAGACGTTTGATGTTCTCCACGGAAAACTAAGGAAACCAATGAGAACACGTTATGAGCTGGAAGTGCAACACATTGCGTCAATATGGACATGGCATAAATCACTAATAGACACATATTGTAGGGTGGCCATATTGTTTTATGTGGATCTGAGTTTTGTACTTGAAGGGTTGCTTCACACAATATAGAAACATAAGTACATTATTATTTCTTCCTTCTGTTTTGAGAAATCGGAGTGTGGCTTCAGGCTGGTTGGAATAATACTGTTTTTGAGGGATGACCTCGGCCTCACCATGACCTTCATGTTGGCCAGTCGGATCTGAGTGGCAAAGCGCCCCCTGTGGACGGGACACACGTCCTGCAGTCCGGCAAATGGAGACAGGGTGACGGTGCGTCCCGTGGGGAGGAGGGGAAGGCTGTCAGTGAAACCCCCGTCGATCCAGTTCTAATAGAACAAAACCAGAGTCATTCTGTGTATTCAATATTCAGAGGAAAAGGACAATGGATTTGTAGTCTTTACACCAAAATGCCCTCGTTTGCATTTAGAATAGGGGGTTGAAAGGGGGGAACACAACCTAGAGCGTTCCAAATAATAAAATCTAAAAAGGACCAGAACTGTGACCCATTATTTCCATAGTCTTCCATAGCTGAAGCTGAAAAATGCATTTGCATAAACAAGTTACCTTGTGTATATTTAATGCATAATCACTACCTTATACTAAAAAGAAAGTGACAAGCTGGTCTGGTTGGTTTACTAGAGTCGGTTCTACAGGCTCCTGAAGACAAACTCGTGGAACAAGAAATTTTTATTTTTGCGTTTCTGATAATTCAAGCACCTTATCGAAGACTGGTGAAGCAGTGCTTAGCCGTATCAAATTCTAATCTTCTATAAAGACCTGGACGACGGTGTGACGTCTGTTATTGCTGAATACACCCAGATACAAATACAGCCCTTTAAAAAAATAGAAATAAAGCCCTGTCAAATGACATAAACTGACATATTCATGTTTTACTGCCCCAAATGAACAAACCTGAACTTTGGACATGGTGGTGAAAAAAAGCCTGTTACCTGTCCTCTTAATTTCACCGGTTTGAGTCCAGCGTAAAGCGGAACAAAGCTGCTGGCCAGCAAAGCCTGGACGGGCAACACGGGGAAGGGGGGGGGAGGGGGGGGTCAGTTATTTCATCACTTTCAGCCAGAGTAAGATGAAACAATCAATATTCACCAACTTGACATTGAATGCTTGGGCCTAGTCACCATCCGTACCTTTATGAGCTCCTCCCTGGAGGTGAACTGGGAAATGATGTGGTTCCTGCCGCTCCCTGAGTGCGTCATGGAGACGTGGAGGCGGTCAGTGGCCAAGCTGTGAGCATCGCTGGGCAGGATCTCTTCGATGCCCTCCCTGGACACAATGTACACGCAGATGATGCTCATCAAAATCTGCTGAATATGAAGAAGGAGAAACTATTTAAACAGTGAAGGGAAACACAAACCTGCTGTATAAGGTGAATAGCTTATATTGCTTTCTATGTCACTTTAATTTCCATACCACATTTTGCATTTGCTGCATTTTGATAGGTACAGTTTATGCTGCATGTGTAGGACAGCGGTTCCCAAAATGTTTTCTTTGCTTACGAAAACTTTTAAGTGAAAAAAAACATGTACTTACTCAAAAACACAAGCTGCCAGAATGGTTTGGATCGATGTACGGGAGTGGACATAATGGGACACTCTCAAAGAAATAAACTGCAATGTCAGCAGATTTGGGTTACTGTGTTGGCTACTTTTTTTCTGTCCGTATAATTCCTTGCCTGTTTGCTAAATACTTTAAGCACCTAAGTAGTCGCTTAGACCTTAGGCATAGCATAGACTGCATCTCTTGGACCGCGTCAGAATGACGTTTTTAGCCCTCGCCATATAGACTTCTTTTTACCTGGAAGTTGCCCTCATTTTACAGCCAAATGGACTCTGTGGTCAAATCGACCTTTACGGTATGACATTAATGGAGCGTAATTCACTAAAGGAAAATCCTGATCTATTGAAGAACACTTAAAACAAGAGGTTGAGGGAATGGATTGGAAAGTAGGGTCGTTTTCTCATAGACTTCTAGGAAAGGAATGCGGCTGCTCAGTTATTCACTATTCAAATCAAACACTAATATGTCAAGACAACTTGGGTTTGAAGAAACAAAAGCATGCTACAATGCTACAATGGAAATAGTACACAATGCAGCTTTGAGGTTTACCAAGTTTTAGCATCCTGCATTGTAACGCCATCAGCTTCACTAAACACTTGAAACACCTTTGCTTTAGTGGTGATGGGACACAGATGTGTGTATTACCGCAGCGCAAGCATGAAGTCGTATCCCGGTGTGACGGCTCCAAAGCGCTGCCGCCTCACACTGTCGGCGAACCCGTACGTGAACTCTTTGCAGTTCTGGAGAAAAGCACAAACACAATAATGGCATCATCTCCTCATTCAGGGTAGTAATCTGTGTCAAGTGATCCCCAGTAAAGATGAGCTCAGGTTGTAATATAGAGGGACATAGAGGTGGAGCAAATGGGTTTAAAGAAAATCAACTTGACTACTGAATATACTTTCCCGTCAACATGAGAAAAAAATAAAATAATAATAATCTAACAATTTTTCACTATGGTTCATTAATTTCTACACATTTACATTTCAGGAATCTAGAGCCAGTGCAGAGGCCCTTGACAGTAATTATCCATCCCTAGATACAGTTCAAGAACTTAAAACGATAACATTGTATCTTTATTTAACGTACCTACTAAGCTTTCTGAGTATCCTCCAAATATTATCAACTTTGTATGTTGCTTTATACATTTTTAAGAGCGACCATGTTACAAAAAAAGAGGATGACAGTGAGACTTCGGACTGCATCTTACTAGAAATTACAAATCATTTTCGATGCCTGTTTTCCTCTGGTTCCTCCGGAACCCCCCCGACCCCACCGAGGACGCCAACACCTACCTCTAGTTTTTCGGGAGCCGTGACCAGCACTGCAGCCACCAGGGCTCCTGCCGAGGCCCCCGCGCAGGCCCCGAGGGAGCCCAACATCTTATCCCCGTGGCGCAGAAGGGCCCCTGCGGCCCCCAGGTGGTAGATCCCCAAGAAGCCGCATGCCGCAAAGGACAGGTTCAGGACGGTCATCTCCGAACCACCTGCAGGGAGGGAGTGACGGGGGACTGAAGAACTAATTACTGAACACATATGCACATTGTGTATGTTCTTCAGCAAGTAGACACGTCTTATATTCGATTTGACATAAACATGTCTTCAGTTTAAAATGATCTTCATTAGAAATACTCATACAAATCAGGAAAAGTCACAAAGTATCAATCAAAATCACTAGTTCCCATTTTGAGAAGGAATGCATATTGAATATATATTTGCGTCCATTTATTACAGTACCGAGTTCCGTGTGGTTTCTCTTTAAAAGAAACGATGACGTAGTCGGGGGACTAAAGTCAGAGTTGCATTCAACACCCGCACGTAACGTAGAGTTGCACAGCACAGGTGGCTAACGTTAGCTCACGTGATCTAGACTTAGCTTACGTTAGTTGACGTCAGCAAACGTTAGCTCGCGGGAGTAGAAGAAGAGGACTTGCCGTATCCAGCGTTCACTCGTGTTCGTTTGATTCACGGATACGAGCGAAGCTGCTCCGTGTAAACACATAACCTTGTTCTTTGTTACACTTCCGGTTACGTCGGCGTCAGGAAAGAATCCGCTACAGTGGCAACATGTATTTTCAAAATAAAACGTCTACATAGGGAATTACTCCAAACTAGTTCATTGGTAGTTTAGTCTACATTGGTATGTATGTGTACCTACATGCATTAATGTATTAGACCCAAGTTTGCTACACATGTCAGGCCATAAGCTGTCTCTGATCAGTGTAAATAGTAAACTTACTGAACTTCTTTGCCGTATTTTCTTATGTCTACTGGTAAAACAGCATGTTTACATTTACATTTTCAGTTTGCTGACACTTTTATTCGGCAGAGGCTTTTATCTGGAAGGAAAAAAAGTTCAGTCTTGTCAAGGTTCATTTTCAGTTGGTGTGTGAGGAAAAGATTAGTTGGGTGTCATCCGCATGGCTATGGTAGGAGAAGGCATGGGAGTGGATGACAGTGCCGAGTCAGTGGTGAGAGGACAAGGTTCAGACACAGATTCTCTCCAAGTTACCCAGTAAGTGAGGTCGCTGAAGTAGGATGAGAGAGGGGTGAGAGCAGAGCCTGAGACACCAAGTTTCTGAAGGAAGGAAATAAGAATCTGGTAGTTCACGGTGCCAAATGGACCATAAAGTATTGGAAAGTAAACAAACACGCACGCGTACAGTAAACCAGTAGGCACGTAACACCGGCGGAGCAAACAACACTTAACAAGTAGCGCAGGAAAACCTCGGACTGCTAACTACTCTCGTTGATGGTCGCCGAAATGCTACATTTAAATACTGGACATTAAAACATGCAACCACCAAAAACGGGAGAACTTAACATACATACACATTTGCGAACAGGCTTACATATACATTTGCTCAGCTGCAATGATAACAGACAGACAGCGCACTCAACATCAGAACAACGACTGTCGGTACTTCACGACATTGGCCGGAGTCACTTGCTCTGTGCAAGTGTTACAGCGCCCGTCAGGCCTACTAAACCCGCTACCGCCACCTGCTGGCGGAAACGAGTGCTGTCCCGTGGCCACTCCAGGGGGAAAGAGGCAGGCTCTATAGTCACACAAAGGGTTTTTGAACACGATAATCAAAACAAACACAATGACAGGGGAATGGCACTGAACAATACAATTTAAACAAACAATGGCTGTCCTTAAAATGTCCAGGGTGCCACATTAACATCTTACTATACATCATCATGTAAATAATTATTCCTGTTCAGTCCAGAAATTTTGCTTGGCACCACTACAAAAACGAAACACACATCAAATCCTAAGCTGCCTCTAAATAATGACCGAAAAAATGTATGTCGAAGGATATCTTTAGATCTTTAGTATCCCAAATGCAAAATGTCAACCCTGTATGTTGGGATGAGTGCGGCACAGTGGTGTGATGGTTAGCACTGCCCACTCCCAGCTGGAAGGGCCTAGGTTCCAACCTTTTCATGTGGAATTTCCATGTTCTGAGTGGGTTCTCTCCAGCTACACCGGCTTCCTTCCAAAAGTCTAAAAAGCAGATTTAGCAACTCTAAAATGTGAATGTAAAAGTGAAAAGTTGTCTGTCTCTATGTAAGTCCTGTGATTGACTGGCAACAAGTCCAGGATGGAAGATTGTTAGATGACCCCCTGGAGTGCAATGATTCCTCTGCAACCACTTCGGTCAGCATTTATTTGCTATGGACCTCCGTCACTATTGGAATTGGAGTTTTTTTCTCTTGGCTCTGCTTTTCTGGCAGATCAGCAAAAATGTCTTGCTCCTTAAGTTGTGCTTATCATATAGACTTAAGGGGATTAGGTGGGCTGTGGAGAAAAAATAGCGGGACTCCAGGCAATGGTGAAATGTTTCAGTGTTTTGAATTAATGAGTCACAGCATGATTTTTTACTTTCATGACAGTATGGGCCCTGTCCCATACTAGCTATATTTAATAACTTAGATAGTTGGTTTTGATGATGCATTATTATTAGTGCTGTCAAACGATTAAAATATTTAATTGTTAATCGCATCTATGTCACAGAATCACAATTAATTGCACATTTTCATCTATTCTAAATGTCTATTCCTTTATTTTTTTCCATAACTTTTTTATTTTACTGAAAAACAACAAAGCAGTCAGGGCTCTTATTTTAGAAACAACTGTTTGTCAGCCTTTTAACACCTAAGTCTGTAAGTGTTTCTGTATGTAGCATGTAAATATACACATCGTAATCTGTTTGGTAATTAGTTTAGTATAAACTCTTTCGTAGCATTAAATGCTAATCACGATTATCATTTCTCTTCCTTTTACTAATATTGCAATGACTAATGTTGTGCATTTTCAAATTGCCAGGACTTTGATGTTTCGAACCAGGTGGAGCATTCATTCATTTTTTCATAACGAGCAGGGGTGAAAGTAAGCCGGTACTGGCCGGTACAGTAAGAAATTAAGACATACGCACAGGCCCGTCGTGACAAGGCAAGCAAAACAAGCAATTGCTTGGGGCGCTGAGCTGGCTTGGGGCCCCAAGAGAATGACTGGTTAAAAATAAAATTCATCGACAAACTGTGTGAGCGCCCCTTTGATAGTGAATGCAGTAAAGTGCAATGACACTGTTATCGGGATCCCCCTCAAAGGCCCCTCTCATGAGCAAAAAACAAAACCCCGTCGGTCGGCAGTCATCATGAAGCGGAATTATGCTTCAGGAAGCCAGAAAAGGAAGAAGAGAAATGAACAGGAGGATAATAAAAAACAAGATAGTGGTAAGTGATAAATTACACTGGATAAAATAGCTCTACATGTCTTGGTGTAATTTTGCAGCAGGTAGGCTTCAAAAATATCTTTATGTTAGTCCGTTAGACAGAGACTTAGTTTTAACATGGCGCAGTGCTGTGTCCCCTGTTGTTTAAATAGATCGGAGTTTAAAAAAACAAGTGACATTCAACTGTCATTCTAGCGAGAGCGAGCTGCGGGACACATTTTTTTTCCTGCCCAAATCAATAAAGCTGCCATATGATGGCACTCTGCCGATTGGGCACTCCCATGTGCTGTACCTGACTGCCTGACCCTCAACGTGCAGCTGTATTGAAAACAATTTAACCCTCACCCTAAACACTTCTAAAACACATTGCTGCCAGCGCTGTTTATCATAACAATACTTCTGTACTGCTGCTAGCCCGGGGCTGTGTCAGATCATACTACTAAATTGACTAAACTAAGCTTAAACCCCTTTTTGACCGCCAAGGGTGCATCACTAAAGTAGGACGTGATCGTAAATAAATGAACAGGTTCCGCCATTGTTATTAGATCTGGACGAGCGGAGCGCTTGGACCCAGAAGAGGCTAAATGTCACGTGTGACGTCAATGACATTTAGTGAATAAAAACTACTTTCACCCCTGTTAACGAGTACCCTAAATGTTGGTTCTGGTTTGACTCTGGCCGTTTTTTATGGTACTGCGTCTCCCATATGGGAGACTTTATGGTGGATGACTTTGTTCAAGTAGCAGCAGAGGTCGAAGTCATGATGTTTTAGCATCAAGCTGTGATTTAATTATTCCTCTCAATGAAAGATTGGGTAGTTATTGGGTGGAAAGCCCGTGGCAAAGAAGCAGAGCTTTCAGAGAGAGAGCGCATGTGTGGGACACGCTCAGTCCGTGAAATTCAAGGATTTAAGAAACGGAAAAAGTCCAATTTCAGATATCAGACTCATTAACCAGACCAAAGTAATAATTAAGAGGTACTTTCAGAAAAATGTTGAAGGAATATTATCTGAGTCCCATCCATTGGATGAGTGGGCTGTGTTTGCCCAGAAAGGACTGTGATAGGACCAGGGTGTGTATGGGGTGTAATTAAACTTGTTAGAGCTCGCGCCTGCTGATAATGTCCTAAAGGCCTTTTTTTTTTATTGGCAGATTGAGGAGAAAGCCCTGCATCCCCTTCTCAACACTCCCACACAAGTGAAGTTGGAGAGACATGGCAAGGTCACCCAGATAAAGCAAATCTATTTCAAAGATCAAATAGTTCCTGTCAATCGAAAAAAGAAAAAAAAAAACTCATAGGGCGAGGCAAGATGGGAGGGGTCACAGAGAAATTGAAAGCTGAGCAGAGAGGGGGTAAGGACAAACCACACAACAGAAACCGAATGGATGTGACAGATGAAAGGGGTGAGGTCACGGCTTGCTGAGAGGCCATAAGAACAATCCCATCGCCACAGCGTCAACCCGTACCCGTCATGTCACCGCAGGTCTGCATAACAGAGTGTGAGATGAAGAGGATTATTTGCCTCATCGGAACATGAATCATTGTGCTGTTAGCTTAGTATTAGAGGCATTTTCTTTCTTTGATTGAATTATATTTGATCACAAATTGAGTTCAGGCTAAAGCAACGTAGTGTCAGACCGCACTGCGTCAGGATGTTAAATTCAGAGGCAACAGATCAACCGATTGTTGGCAAAAAAATCTCTGTAGATCACAGGAATGTTTGTCTCCTGAAGAAAATGGCAGACAAACATTTTAAGGAAGGGAAAAACTGTAATTGGGATTCTTGGAATGGATGCTAAGGCACGGGAGGAAGGAAGAAAATAAACAGGGTTCTATTTCACATTTAGGCTCAGTCAAGATTCAATCACTTTCTGCGATGGGGGAAGGTTACTTGAAAGAAAAGGGCTAAAAGTTCAGGGACTTTGTTGTGATTGGACAACTTCACCTCCAACTACAGTACAAGATACAAGAAAACCTCCCCACCTTCCAGTAGGACCTTAAAGAAATCCAAATCCTTTTCTCCTGAAACACTATCCAGCTTCACAACATATTTCCCAAAAGGATTTTGAAAACTCTGAAATGCTTCCCCAGGAGGACATTTTGTTAGTCAAAGTTGTGAGGCACGTGCAGATTGCAAGAGCATGAAAAGTAATCATAGAATAAACAGTTAAATATAAGGAACATCAGGTTAAGCATCTCTGGAAGGTAAAATTCAAAATCCATATTTGTAGGATCCCTTATCGGGCATGTAATATTCCCTTCATAAGAGGCCCGCAATGTCCCCTCTTTCACTTATAAACAGATAAACATCAAGTAGAAATGGTCATGAATTATTGCTACTTGCTTTGAAGCCAGATACAATGCTGCGTCTTCATACAGTGGGTTTTTTCGGACTGATTAAATATTGATCATCTGATCCAAAAATGAGGCTGAAAATGGTTTTTATAATTATTTACCCTAAAAGTTTTTCTCAGTTTGCCTTTATTCCATGGCGTGACATTCCTCTAAAGCACATTCTGAGGCTATTTTTACAAATCTAATCAATAACTAAAGTTAAGCAAGACTTAAGATTTTCACTTCCCACATGGTCTTAAACATTATTGTAACACTGGCGTAGACAATCTTGGATGTAAAATCCACGGATCAATAACATTTTAAAAATAAACTCACATATTACTTTCTTAGAAAAGAAAGGAAGTTAGACATGCGTTAATACTATTCTATATTGCAGTCTGTAGAGCTGAATTGCTGTTTGATACCACACCACTCAGTAATGTAGCGTTGTGAGACTCAAGAGTCAAGCTCCAAGAACACTGGATTCTACCTTCCCTTTAAGGCATTTAATTGCATCCTTGCAATAAACTGTCCCCGCCATTAGCTATCACTTTCAAACCCCTCACTGTAATTCTTCATATGCATATAAAGCCCTATTGGCAGAGGGCTATTATTACCTGAGGACCTCTAGTCATTTGTGATGATTTTAAGTGCAATTTGCCATGTCTGTAAATTATATGGGCAAATTCAAAAAGCTCATCTTGCTACACAGCACAGAGACACTTTTAGACATGAGAAAGATGTTTTTCAAGAGTTACAAAAGTAAACTATCTCATGGGATTTGCATTTCTAAATCTCGACACCCCTTGCTAAAACCTATGCAAATATGACAATAGTGTGAAAAACATATTACATTTAATAATAAGAATATTAAATGTAGACAGCGAATTAACTTCTGCAGCAAAATGACTGAATGTTGAATTGTCCAGGGTTAGGGTTATTGTACTTAAATTGACAGATTCCAAATTTTTGGAAAAATTAATGTTTCACCTTAGTCAAGATTACTTAGACAGCAGAACGTCTGTGATGTCTCACATCGTGTTCTGGGTCAAATGATAAGCAAGATGTTGGTGCACTAATGTCCAATTCATCTTGTGGTGCCCGAGGTCATACTACTCCTGTATTAGTTTATCTGCAGTGGCTACCTGTTATTTCAAGAATAGAATTCAAGGCCCTTCTCCCCACCTACAAGGCACTTGCTGGTCAACAGCCGCCTTATCTTAAGAAGCTTCTAATATCATATTGCCCTACTAGAGAGCTGTGCTCCATAAATGCCGAGTTACTTGTTCCTAGAGTCTTAAAAAGTATGATGGGAGTTATCAAGCAAGTTATTCAGTTATCTCTTCTGTGGAACCAGCTTCCACTTTTAGGTCGGGGGGCAAACGCAGTCACCTCATTTAAGACAAAGCTTAAGACTTTCCTTTTTGAAGATTTCTTAAAACACACCGAGCACCTCTCTGCTTCTCTGCTTTCTCACCTCGCAGGTTTCCATGGATCACGGTTATATGTGGACCCTAGTCCCGCCCCCTGCTGACACCTACCACTTCTAACACCATTATCATTCCCACTACTGTTACTGTCAACATTAATTCACAAAAACATTGTTTCTTCCCACAGAGTATTTGTGTTTTCTCGCCTTGCATGTTTTCGTAGATCTTGGTTCTTCTATCTGGACCCTGTTCTGCTTCCTGCCATGCCCTGCTGACGCCTGCTGCTGTTATCGTTATTGTTATTTAAATATTGATGGTGGTCATCCCTGTACTGGTCCTGCCGCACACCTGGCTTACTGCTCTCAATATTTGAATTATTTTTAATGTAGGAATTGAACGCATGTAGATCTTTTTTTACGCTGTTCATTCTGTACACACAACATCCATTGCAGTCTGTCCATCCCGGGAGAGCGACCCCTCCTCTGACGTTCTCCCTAAGATTTCTTCCCATTCCCAAGGGTTTTTCATTGTTTGGGGAGTTTTTCTGTGCCGATGAGTGTATTTTGTCACAGGGGATGTTGCATGTGTACAGACTTTAAAGCTCTCAGAGGCAAATTTGCGATTTTGGCCTGAAAATGATATATCCAAGTTTGATTATTATAAATATATGTGTGGAGTAAGACGTTACAACTGTATAATTTTCATAGGGAATCCTCTACCTCCGCATTACAAGCACACATAACATAATTCCATGCCTTCAAGTCTCTAAGGAGGCATATGTGCTGACTCATTTGAACAACACACAAACTGATTATAAACAGGAGCCTGTGAGGCATTCCCTGTTTTCAATTGAAATGCTCAGTCACGGCCTGTGAGCCTGTAAGTAGCAAGTAGCCTCACAGTGCAGAAGGATCAATACCCAGAGAGGCAGCCAACGACTGACATTAGCCCTTTCCAGTGTGCGTTTAGACCCCGTGGTCCATGTGGGACGTTCAGATGATTTCATTGATCGCAGTAGGCCTGGAAATGCTGAGCAGGGACGCCCGTATAATTAGTGAAATCACTGGCCTCAAACAACAAGGGCCTTAATACAGAGCTTATTGAAATGTATGCAATAGCCCTCTTTCACATACCGCAGAACAGTTAACTAAAATGTCTATTCTTATGTCAGTCCGTTGATTTGATTGAATTCTAGAGCAGGGGGTCTTCAACTAAAATGTGAAGAGGTCCAGTTAGAGATCATTTCTAGAAGCAAAGAAAAAGTGGTGTTTTTGCCTAAACCTCAGCAATGTTTTTTGTTGACTGAGCCTAATCGTCAGGTTTGTTGCATGTGACTCACGTTTTGTGTTTTTGCTGCCGGGTGAACGTCAGGCTGACATCCAAGGTCATCCAAAGATGGTCCCTTTTATCATTTAATAAAATCAGTAGGGCATATCTCTGCTGTCAGTTCATCTATATCAAGTTCTGTTGGCTATGAAAATTGAAGCAGTTTCTGCCCCCTATCTTCTGTGACAGGAAAAATGTGCATTGTCATACTCTCATGAGTATTTTTTTATTGTTGTTTATTACTTTACATACACAGTCTAACCTGTGTGACCATTCAGGATGTCTGCCTAGCTTCAACTAGCAACTAAATGGGAGCGCAAACAGTTTAACCACAGAATGTTGGTCGGTTTACTGCCCTGCTACACAATCCACATGCCAAACTAGGTACCACAAATTCAAAGAGCGGGTCAACAACAAAAGAAACGGGGACGTCCATGAAAAGGAAGCAGCAGCTCAAACTATTGATACAGGGTATGTACTGTATATCTTTTTTGGGAGCAGTGCAAAAGTGGTAGATTCAACCGAAAAGGTTATCCAACTGGCCAACAATTGGCCTGATGGACCGTGGAAAGCGGCAGTCATCCAGACACAGTTCCCCCTCTGTCAGTGCCTAAGGATGCTATTTTGTACCCAAACATGACCGTTTGGTCCAACGTGAGTAGGAGTAGTAAATTCTGTCACACGGTAGAAAAACTATCCGCTGTCGTGCCTAAAGCAGCTCTTCGGTGTTGCACCTTCTGTAATCATGACATCAATAAAATGAGACAAACAAGGAGCGTCAATCCAACATAAATGCATTTCAATATCTTTAGTTCCTGCACAATAAACATGATTCTAAAATGAAATGTTTCCTAAATTCCAATGAATTATATGGCTCATACCGTATATGGCCCTGACATTGGAATTGACAGTATTGACGCATACCTTTATATTGTGCTGTTGTTAATTGATTAGTTTCTCTTACTTTTTTTTTCGGGCAGCGAAACAAATACTGACAGGTCCAACTCATCTCATTGGGTGGTTCATTCCACAAACTCTTTGTAAATGTGCGAACTGTGCCTTAACATTCCCAAAATGTACAATGGCTGGGGAGCATAGGTCTAGCAAACGTAAGATCGATTGAGATATAATATTGGTATACAGTATATCTTCTTTCTGGTGGATTCCCAAGGTGACCTGCAATAGCTGAGGACACACTCTTGTTTCAGGGTTTCTACTGGGAAATAAAAGGTTCACTGTGTTAAGGGGTGTGTAGTCGGTGGACCCAAAAGCACGCACACAACAGCACTATGTCCAGCCGATTCCTTTATTTTGCGCTGTGCCAAGAAGGTGAATCAAAAACAAAGCAGATCTTTCAAAATGTAAAGCAAAATGCTCCTCAGGCTCAACAGGGGTCGGGAGGGCAACTCCACCGACTTCTTGTAGTCCGAGCTGGGGCAGGGTTCTGGTGTGGAAGCCCGCGGTCCGACACCACAATCACGAGTCTCGTACCGCCGTGTACTCCGTGGTACTACGTGGCTCTGCAGGACCCAAAGAACAAAAAATGCAAAACAGTGAACAAACTCCGAGAGCTCTGTAGACGCACCTGAGACCAGCCTGGGAACTGGGACGAACTGACGACGCGCCGGGGAACACTGAAGCCCTTATACCCGCCACAGGTGATCACTGCAATGAGCCACAGCTGAGCTCCCAAGAGAGGGGCAGGGCTGAAGGTGGGGGCCAGAGGTGGAAACTATATGGAAAAAAACAGACAGGGCAAAAAAACAACAGATATGCAGATCGGGTTCCTAACAGTACCCCCCCCTCAACGGGAGCCCCTTGGCGAACCGCTCAGACGATCTGGGTTCCGACGTCGGAAATCTCTAATGAGCTCCGGGTCCATGATCCGGGAACGGGGCACCCAACATCGCTCCTCTGGTCCGTAACCCACCCAGTCCACCAAGTACTGATGCCCCCTGCCCCGACGGCGCACATCCAGAAGTCGATTAACAGTGTAGACGGGCCCCCCCTCAATGAGACGGGGGGGTGGAGGGGGTTCTGGAGGGGGGTTGAGATGGCTGGAGACCACTGGCTTAAGGAGGGAGACATGGAATACTGGGTGAATCCTCATGGAGCGTGGCAACTGTAATTTGACAGAGACTGGGTTGATGATTGAGATGATGGGGAAGGGACCGATATATCTGGCGGAGAGCTTTCTAGACTCAGTGCGCAGGGGGATGTCCTTGGACGAGAGCCACACAGACTGGCCGATCCGGTAGGTGGGGGCGGGTGTGCGTTTTCGGTCCGCCACCCTCCTGTTCTGCTCTGCTGTGCGAAGCAACGCGGCGCGAGCCGCTTTCCAGGCTCTCCTACAACGACGGGCATTGCTCAGGACTGATGGAACAGCAACCTCAACTTCCTGGCTGGGGAACAGGGGGGGCTGATATCCCAAGGAGGCCTCATATGGGGACAGGCCAGTGGCCGTTGACGTGTGGGAATTGTGGGCGTACTCAATCCATGGAAGGTGACGGCTCCATGAGGAGGGATCGGTGGTGGTCGCACACCTGAGGAAGGCCTCAAGCTCCTGGTTCAGCCTCTCTGTCTGACCATTAGTCTGTGGGTGGAATCCTGAGGAAAGGCTGGCCGTGGCTCCGAGGGTGTGACAGAATGCCTTCCAAAGCTGGGAGGAGAACTGCGGGCCACGGTCGGAAACTATGTCTGCAGGGATGCCATGAAGCCGAAAAACATGCTGAACCAGCAAATCGGCGGTCTCACGAGCTGATGGGAGCTTGGGCAAGGGAACGAAATGAGCCGCCTTCGAAAAACGGTCCACCACCGTCAGAATGACAGTGTGGCCGTCGGATGGAGGGAAACCAGTTACAAAGTCCACTGCGATGTGTGACCATGGACGTTGGGGTACCGGGAGTGGTCGCAGCAGACCCATCGGGGTGCGGTGTGATGCCTTGTTGCGGGCACACGTAGTGCAGGCCAGCACATACGAACGAGCGTCCTCCTCAAGGGATGACCACCAGAAACTGCGGCGAAGCCACTGTATCGTTCGTCGGATACCAGGATGACCAGAGAGGCGGGACTCATGGGCCCACCTTAGGACCTTGGAACGGACGGACACCGGAACAAACAGGCGATTCGGCGGGCCCCCCCCGGGGTCGGGTTGGGTGTTCTGGGCCTCACGTACCACCCTCTCGATCTCCCAGGTAACCGCTCCAAGCACGCACGAGGCAGGAAGGATGGTGTCCAGAGTTGAGTCACCCTCCTCGGGGCCAAACTGACGGGAGAGGGCGTCCGGCTTTGTGTTCTTGTGTCCCGGCCGATAGGTGATTGTAAAATTAAAACGTGCAAAAAATAAAGCCCAGCGGGCCTGGCGTGAGTTGAGACGTCGGGCCGTATGAATATATTCCAAATTGCGGTGGTCGGTCCAGACAACAAAGGGGTGTGTCGCTCCCTCCAACCAGTGCCTCCACTCCTCTAAGGCTAACTTGACTGCCAACAGTTCTCTGTTGCCCACGTCGTAGTTCCTCTCTGTCCGGGAAAGTCTGTGAGAGAAGAAAGCACAAGGGTGGAGTTTAGAGTCGACAGCTGACCGTTGGGATAGTACGGCTCCGACGCCGGTGTCTGAGGCGTCAACTTCGACAACAAACTGGCGGGTCTCGTCTGGGTGGACCAGGATTGGGGCCGTGGCGAAACGGTCCTTGAGGGCGCAAAAGGCCTTGTCTGCTGCTGGGGACCAAGTAAAAGGTACCTTGGAGGAGGTGAGTTGAGTCAGTGGTGCAGCTGTACGGCTGTAGTCCCGTATGAATCGTCTATAAAAATTAGCAAACCCCAGGAACTGCTGTAGCTTCTTACGAGAGGTGGGTACTGGCCATTCCGTCACTGCCTTTACCTTCTCCGGGTCCTTTCTCACTTGCCCCTCCTCGATGAAGACACCCAGGAACTGCACGGAGGTGACGTGGAATTCACACTTCTCAGCCTTAATGAATAGTTTATTCTCCAGCAGTCGCTGCAGAACCTGGCGGACATGGTTAACGTGCTCTTGGGGATTGGGAGAGAAGATGAGAATGTCGTCAATGTACACAAACACAAACCGGTTAAGAAAGTCACGTAGCACGTCATTGACCAGTGCCTGAAAGACTGCAGGGGCATTAGTCAATCCAAATGGCATCACCAAGTATTCAAAGTGTCCCAACGGTGTATTAAAGGCAGTCTTCCATTCATCCCCCTCCCGAACACGCACCAGATGATAAGCGTTGCGGAGATCCAGTTTTGTGAATATCTTGGCTCCAGCTAAGGACCCGAAAACAGAGGAGATAAGCGGTAATGGGTATTTATTCTTGATAGTAATTAGATTCAAACCTCTGTAATCGATGCAGGGACGGAGGGTCCCGTCCTTCTTGGAGACGAAAAAGAATCCCGCTCCCACCGGTGAAGAAGAGGGACGAATGATTCCTGCAGCAACAGAGTCCGTGATGTATCTCTCCATGGATTCGCGCTCAGGCCGGGTGAGATTATATAGCCGGCTTGTGGGAAGTGGAGCGCCCGGGAGCAAGTCAATGGCGCAATCATAGGGGCGATGAGGAGGAAGTGAGAAGGCCCGCTCCTTGCTAAATGCCTCTGCTAGGTCCTGGTACTCCTCGGGCACCGCGGGGAGGCTGAGGGCGGTGTCTGGTTTGCTTGAGGGAGGAAACTGACGGGGAACTGCAGACCGGAGGCAACGAGAGTGACACGTGGAGCTCCAGCCTGTGATCCTACCCCCTGCCCAATCAATCTGGGGATTATGATCCTTGAGCCAGGGAAGGCCCAAGACCAGCGGTGTTTGAGGGGAAGGGAAAACATAGAACTGGATCCTCTGACTGTGATTCCCAGACACGAGTAGGGAGATGGGTTGAGTCCGATGTGTTATCTCAGCCAATGAACTGCCGTCTAACGCGCTCACCAGCTGAGGCCGTTCTAATGCTTCCAGAGTGATGTCTTGACTCCTAACAAAAGTGGTGTCCAAAAAGTTCTGTTCGGCCCCTGAGTCAATAAGTGCGGAAAGGTGCACAGGTCCAGACGAAAGGTACAGGGTGACAGGAAACAATGATTGGGGCCGGGAAGGGGGAACCTCCCCTGAATCGCTCGCCAGCACCCCCACTCTTACCGGCGAGCTCTCTCTTTTGGCCGACCAGGACAGACGGCCAGGCGGTGTCCCAACTGCCCACAGTAAAGACAGCTTCCGGAGCGAAAACGCCTCTCCCTTTCCTCAGGAGAGAGGTGGGCCCGTCCTAGCTGCATCGGCTCCTCTGGCTCCATGGGGGAGGGTGCTGAGGTGGGAGAGAGGTGGCGTGCAGGGCTGTACTGTTGAAAAGGGCTCGTAAACTGAAAGGTGGAGGTGGAAGTCAGCTGCCGAGCAGGGGTGGTGGGCTTGTAGTTCCTCTCCCGACGGCGTTCCCGAATACGGTTATCAATGTTGATGGAGAGTGTGAGTAGCTCCTCTAATGACTCAGGCACCTCCCGGACAGCAAGCTCATCCTTCAACAGATCCGAAAGACTGTTGCGATAAATCCCCTTTAGCGCCTCCTCGCCCCAACCAGACTCAGTGGCCAGGATTTGGAAATCGACAGCATACTCTGCGGCGTTGGTCGTCCCCTGGCGAAGACTGAGCAGACGCTGGACCACATCCCTGGCGTAAACCGGGTGGTTGAACACCTTCTTGAACTGCTCTATGAAGGACGGGTAGGTGACTCGGTCTGCACTGCGCCTGCTGAGCCACGCTTCAGCCCACACCAGCGCCTTGCCACGCAGTAACCCCACGGTGTAGGCTACCCTAGCATTGTCTGAAGAAAAAGTGCGGGGTTGCTGGTTAAAAACAAATTCACACTGTAGCAGGAACCCTCTGCACTCCCCGGACGCCCCATCAAAAGGTACGGGTGAGGGGACGAAAGATTCACGGATGCTGGATAAGTCCTCATGCACCGGTTCAGGAGGTGGACGTTGGAGCGTCAGGTTCTGCATCATGCCTCCGAGCTTGGTCATCTGGGCCCCGAGGGTACGCTGGGAGTCTTGTAGTTCATGCAGCACCTGCTGGTGTTGCCCGAGAAGAGTACCATGGCTGGAAACCGCCCTCTGCAGGTGGTCCTTAGAGGGGGGTGCTGCTGCGGGGGCTGGGTCCATTATTTGGTCAGTTCGTTCTGTTAAGGGGTGTGTAGTCGGTGGACCCAAAAGCACGCACACAACAGCACTATGTCCAGCCGATTCCTTTATTTTGCGCTGTGCCAAGAAGGTGAATCAAAAACAAAGCAGATCTTTCAAAATGTAAAGCAAAATGCTCCTCAGGCTCAACAGGGGTCGGGAGGGCAACTCCACCGACTTCTTGTAGTCCGAGCTGGGGCAGGGTTCTGGTGTGGAAGCCCGCGGTCCGACACCACAATCACGAGTCTCGTACCGCCGTGTACTCCGTGGTACTACGTGGCTCTGCAGGACCCAAAGAACAAAAAATGCAAAACAGTGAACAAACTCCGAGAGCTCTGTAGACGCACCTGAGACCAGCCTGGGAACTGGGACGAACTGACGACGCGCCGGGGAACACTGAAGCCCTTATACCCGCCACAGGTGATCACTGCAATGAGCCACAGCTGAGCTCCCAAGAGAGGGGCAGGGCTGAAGGTGGGGGCCAGAGGTGGAAACTATATGGAAAAAAACAGACAGGGCAAAAAAACAACAGATATGCAGATCGGGTTCCTAACAGTACCCCCCCCTCAACGGGAGCCCCTTGGCGAACCGCTCAGACGATCTGGGTTCCGACGTCGGAAATCTCTAATGAGCTCCGGGTCCATGATCCGGGAACGGGGCACCCAACATCGCTCCTCTGGTCCGTAACCCACCCAGTCCACCAAGTACTGATGCCCCCTGCCCCGACGGCGCACATCCAGAAGTCGATTAACAGTGTAGACGGGCCCCCCCTCAATGAGACGGGGGGGTGGAGGGGGTTCTGGAGGGGGGTTGAGATGGCTGGAGACCACTGGCTTAAGGAGGGAGACATGGAATACTGGGTGAATCCTCATGGAGCGTGGCAACTGTAATTTGACAGAGACTGGGTTGATGATTGAGATGATGGGGAAGGGACCGATATATCTGGCGGAGAGCTTTCTAGACTCAGTGCGCAGGGGGATGTCCTTGGACGAGAGCCACACAGACTGGCCGATCCGGTAGGTGGGGGCGGGTGTGCGTTTTCGGTCCGCCACCCTCCTGTTCTGCTCTGCTGTGCGAAGCAACGCGGCGCGAGCCGCTTTCCAGGCTCTCCTACAACGACGGGCATTGCTCAGGACTGATGGAACAGCAACCTCAACTTCCTGGCTGGGGAACAGGGGGGGCTGATATCCCAAGGAGGCCTCATATGGGGACAGGCCAGTGGCCGTTGACGTGTGGGAATTGTGGGCGTACTCAATCCATGGAAGGTGACGGCTCCATGAGGAGGGATCGGTGGTGGTCGCACACCTGAGGAAGGCCTCAAGCTCCTGGTTCAGCCTCTCTGTCTGACCATTAGTCTGTGGGTGGAATCCTGAGGAAAGGCTGGCCGTGGCTCCGAGGGTGTGACAGAATGCCTTCCAAAGCTGGGAGGAGAACTGCGGGCCACGGTCGGAAACTATGTCTGCAGGGATGCCATGAAGCCGAAAAACATGCTGAACCAGCAAATCGGCGGTCTCACGAGCTGATGGGAGCTTGGGCAAGGGAACGAAATGAGCCGCCTTCGAAAAACGGTCCACCACCGTCAGAATGACAGTGTGGCCGTCGGATGGAGGGAAACCAGTTACAAAGTCCACTGCGATGTGTGACCATGGACGTTGGGGTACCGGGAGTGGTCGCAGCAGACCCATCGGGGTGCGGTGTGATGCCTTGTTGCGGGCACACGTAGTGCAGGCCAGCACATACGAACGAGCGTCCTCCTCAAGGGATGACCACCAGAAACTGCGGCGAAGCCACTGTATCGTTCGTCGGATACCAGGATGACCAGAGAGGCGGGACTCATGGGCCCACCTTAGGACCTTGGAACGGACGGACACCGGAACAAACAGGCGATTCGGCGGGCCCCCCCCGGGGTCGGGTTGGGTGTTCTGGGCCTCACGTACCACCCTCTCGATCTCCCAGGTAACCGCTCCAAGCACGCACGAGGCAGGAAGGATGGTGTCCAGAGTTGAGTCACCCTCCTCGGGGCCAAACTGACGGGAGAGGGCGTCCGGCTTTGTGTTCTTGTGTCCCGGCCGATAGGTGATTGTAAAATTAAAACGTGCAAAAAATAAAGCCCAGCGGGCCTGGCGTGAGTTGAGACGTCGGGCCGTATGAATATATTCCAAATTGCGGTGGTCGGTCCAGACAACAAAGGGGTGTGTCGCTCCCTCCAACCAGTGCCTCCACTCCTCTAAGGCTAACTTGACTGCCAACAGTTCTCTGTTGCCCACGTCGTAGTTCCTCTCTGTCCGGGAAAGTCTGTGAGAGAAGAAAGCACAAGGGTGGAGTTTAGAGTCGACAGCTGACCGTTGGGATAGTACGGCTCCGACGCCGGTGTCTGAGGCGTCAACTTCGACAACAAACTGGCGGGTCTCGTCTGGGTGGACCAGGATTGGGGCCGTGGCGAAACGGTCCTTGAGGGCGCAAAAGGCCTTGTCTGCTGCTGGGGACCAAGTAAAAGGTACCTTGGAGGAGGTGAGTTGAGTCAGTGGTGCAGCTGTACGGCTGTAGTCCCGTATGAATCGTCTATAAAAATTAGCAAACCCCAGGAACTGCTGTAGCTTCTTACGAGAGGTGGGTACTGGCCATTCCGTCACTGCCTTTACCTTCTCCGGGTCCTTTCTCACTTGCCCCTCCTCGATGAAGACACCCAGGAACTGCACGGAGGTGACGTGGAATTCACACTTCTCAGCCTTAATGAATAGTTTATTCTCCAGCAGTCGCTGCAGAACCTGGCGGACATGGTTAACGTGCTCTTGGGGATTGGGAGAGAAGATGAGAATGTCGTCAATGTACACAAACACAAACCGGTTAAGAAAGTCACGTAGCACGTCATTGACCAGTGCCTGAAAGACTGCAGGGGCATTAGTCAATCCAAATGGCATCACCAAGTATTCAAAGTGTCCCAACGGTGTATTAAAGGCAGTCTTCCATTCATCCCCCTCCCGAACACGCACCAGATGATAAGCGTTGCGGAGATCCAGTTTTGTGAATATCTTGGCTCCAGCTAAGGACCCGAAAACAGAGGAGATAAGCGGTAATGGGTATTTATTCTTGATAGTAATTAGATTCAAACCTCTGTAATCGATGCAGGGACGGAGGGTCCCGTCCTTCTTGGAGACGAAAAAGAATCCCGCTCCCACCGGTGAAGAAGAGGGACGAATGATTCCTGCAGCAACAGAGTCCGTGATGTATCTCTCCATGGATTCGCGCTCAGGCCGGGTGAGATTATATAGCCGGCTTGTGGGAAGTGGAGCGCCCGGGAGCAAGTCAATGGCGCAATCATAGGGGCGATGAGGAGGAAGTGAGAAGGCCCGCTCCTTGCTAAATGCCTCTGCTAGGTCCTGGTACTCCTCGGGCACCGCGGGGAGGCTGAGGGCGGTGTCTGGTTTGCTTGAGGGAGGAAACTGACGGGGAACTGCAGACCGGAGGCAACGAGAGTGACACGTGGAGCTCCAGCCTGTGATCCTACCCCCTGCCCAATCAATCTGGGGATTATGATCCTTGAGCCAGGGAAGGCCCAAGACCAGCGGTGTTTGAGGGGAAGGGAAAACATAGAACTGGATCCTCTGACTGTGATTCCCAGACACGAGTAGGGAGATGGGTTGAGTCCGATGTGTTATCTCAGCCAATGAACTGCCGTCTAACGCGCTCACCAGCTGAGGCCGTTCTAATGCTTCCAGAGTGATGTCTTGACTCCTAACAAAAGTGGTGTCCAAAAAGTTCTGTTCGGCCCCTGAGTCAATAAGTGCGGAAAGGTGCACAGGTCCAGACGAAAGGTACAGGGTGACAGGAAACAATGATTGGGGCCGGGAAGGGGGAACCTCCCCTGAATCGCTCGCCAGCACCCCCACTCTTACCGGCGAGCTCTCTCTTTTGGCCGACCAGGACAGACGGCCAGGCGGTGTCCCAACTGCCCACAGTAAAGACAGCTTCCGGAGCGAAAACGCCTCTCCCTTTCCTCAGGAGAGAGGTGGGCCCGTCCTAGCTGCATCGGCTCCTCTGGCTCCATGGGGGAGGGTGCTGAGGTGGGAGAGAGGTGGCGTGCAGGGCTGTACTGTTGAAAAGGGCTCGTAAACTGAAAGGTGGAGGTGGAAGTCAGCTGCCGAGCAGGGGTGGTGGGCTTGTAGTTCCTCTCCCGACGGCGTTCCCGAATACGGTTATCAATGTTGATGGAGAGTGTGAGTAGCTCCTCTAATGACTCAGGCACCTCCCGGACAGCAAGCTCATCCTTCAACAGATCCGAAAGACTGTTGCGATAAATCCCCTTTAGCGCCTCCTCGCCCCAACCAGACTCAGTGGCCAGGATTTGGAAATCGACAGCATACTCTGCGGCGTTGGTCGTCCCCTGGCGAAGACTGAGCAGACGCTGGACCACATCCCTGGCGTAAACCGGGTGGTTGAACACCTTCTTGAACTGCTCTATGAAGGACGGGTAGGTGACTCGGTCTGCACTGCGCCTGCTGAGCCACGCTTCAGCCCACACCAGCGCCTTGCCACGCAGTAACCCCACGGTGTAGGCTACCCTAGCATTGTCTGAAGAAAAAGTGCGGGGTTGCTGGTTAAAAACAAATTCACACTGTAGCAGGAACCCTCTGCACTCCCCGGACGCCCCATCAAAAGGTACGGGTGAGGGGACGAAAGATTCACGGATGCTGGATAAGTCCTCATGCACCGGTTCAGGAGGTGGACGTTGGAGCGTCAGGTTCTGCATCATGCCTCCGAGCTTGGTCATCTGGGCCCCGAGGGTACGCTGGGAGTCTTGTAGTTCATGCAGCACCTGCTGGTGTTGCCCGAGAAGAGTACCATGGCTGGAAACCGCCCTCTGCAGGTGGTCCTTAGAGGGGGGTGCTGCTGCGGGGGCTGGGTCCATTATTTGGTCAGTTCGTTCTGTTAAGGGGTGTGTAGTCGGTGGACCCAAAAGCACGCACACAACAGCACTATGTCCAGCCGATTCCTTTATTTTGCGCTGTGCCAAGAAGGTGAATCAAAAACAAAGCAGATCTTTCAAAATGTAAAGCAAAATGCTCCTCAGGCTCAACAGGGGTCGGGAGGGCAACTCCACCGACTTCTTGTAGTCCGAGCTGGGGCAGGGTTCTGGTGTGGAAGCCCGCGGTCCGACACCACAATCACGAGTCTCGTACCGCCGTGTACTCCGTGGTACTACGTGGCTCTGCAGGACCCAAAGAACAAAAAATGCAAAACAGTGAACAAACTCCGAGAGCTCTGTAGACGCACCTGAGACCAGCCTGGGAACTGGGACGAACTGACGACGCGCCGGGGAACACTGAAGCCCTTATACCCGCCACAGGTGATCACTGCAATGAGCCACAGCTGAGCTCCCAAGAGAGGGGCAGGGCTGAAGGTGGGGGCCAGAGGTGGAAACTATATGGAAAAAAACAGACAGGGCAAAAAAACAACAGATATGCAGATCGGGTTCCTAACACACTGAATAGACCATACAAAATATGAAAACAACTAATAATGCTTTCTGCCAATAAAGTGTGAAGGCTGAGGCCTGCTACTCTCTCAGGTCTCACTCTGAAAGCCTTCAGCAAAAAGCAGCCTGAGAGACTTTCATTAACTTGGCTT
This sequence comes from Pungitius pungitius, assembly GCF_949316345.1. NCBI lineage: Eukaryota > Metazoa > Chordata > Actinopteri > Perciformes > Gasterosteidae > Pungitius > Pungitius pungitius. Next base: position 22,794,099 of record NC_084902.1, on the reverse strand, counting down.
TCAGTGGGAAATTGGAGTGTCTATGTTGGGAAAACACTGAGGACATGTTTTACATGCACAAAACCACAAAAAAAGGTTCCTTGTGTTTTTAACTGTGTTTTTTTTTTAAGTGTTTTTAACTTCCAACAATACTGATCAGATCAATACTATTTTGAATAAAAAACAAACAAACTATTATACGATGTTCTAATACCTAAACAGCAAATACATTGTGTTGTGAGAATTGTGTGTGTGGGGGTGAACGTGTGTGTGGCTACAAACTGGCAGAGGTTTTACTAGAATGCCGTTTGTTCCTCTACCTCAGTCACAGACCACAGACCTCCGTCTATCGGTTAATCTACATGTGTGGAGAAACATACGTATTAGTTAGTAAATTAAAAAAAGCAAACTAAAGAAGAAAAGACTCATTAGCTTTAAACATAATCACACAGTCGCACAACTTGGACACTGAATTCCCTTCGCTGTGATATACTTTCTAAATACAAGTCACACTTGTGAGAATCGATTAAGCAAACATACAGAATATTGCAGTAGCAAATATTGTGGTTATTACGCAGTGTTTACAGGGCTCTGGGGCCTGGGCCGTTACCCAATAACGTGTTATACCACAGAATTATATAAACACAGAATGTAGTGGAGTGGAGTTCATAAACACACAAAATCGCTTATTTTAAAGAATACAATAAACATTTGTCAGGGCTCCACCAGCTCTGCTACCGTTTGTTCTCTGTGTGTGTGTGTGTGTGTGTGTGTGTGTGTGTGTGTGTGTGTGCGCAATCGGCTGGCTGACCCTCGTCAACGGCAGATGAAATACCCCGGCTTCCAGTGGACTTATCGCCTGATCGTTTCTTCACCAGAGTGGTGGATATACTGTATATATATCAGTGTGTTTTTTTTCCCAACCTAGTGGATCTCCATCCAACATCGCCGCTCGACCAGCGCCTTGCAACGGCAGACAATACTGCCAAAGAATTTACCAAATAATTTACCAAAGAAAAAAATATCTGTTCCCCCCCCCCCCACTGCAGCACAAGACTCTACTGTTTTCTGGGTGTGCGGCATTATTTAATTCTTTTTTTGTTGAGTGCCTTAGAGAGTGACTTAGTCGGCGGTATCTGGTGGCCTGACCCCAACTGCGTCCAAGCTGTACTTTAGGGTGCAACAGTTAAATCTGTTATCTCTCAGTCCAGAGAACAAAGACTCCTGTGGTGTCTGTGGCTGACCAATCAGATATCAGGGCTTTTTCACCGAGAGAGAGAAATTGCACGTAAGATTGGAGACCCAATCCTCGAAGGGTTTTTTCATTCTTTTGCAGCACTGCCTTTATTTGATGCTTTGGTGGGAGCACAACATAATTTTCACAGAAAAATGACTTGTCCTTTTTTCAGATATGAGACAATATATATTTGTTTAAAATGTATTATGTGCACCCAATAAACTCTGTGGTCTGTGTTTGGGTCCGGATCGCTGTTCTCCCGTGACAGAACGTTCAGTTTAGTTCAAAGAGAGAGGGAGAGAGAGAGAGAGAGGGAGGGAGAGAGGGTGGGAAAAAGCTGAATTTCGTAATCAAACAAATCTCATTATAGCAATGCAAATTGCAGTGTAAATACAGTGTATACTAAGTAAAAATGTTCCATTACAACAGGCTGCTTCAGTTCATCCCAATCCACCAAACTAGTAACCTGACCTTTAAGATGTTTGGTCAGGCGGAACCATCAGGTGATGGATGAAGCATACGTCAATCAAACTTTTACAAAGGCCAGTCGGCAGAAGAAGGGAGGATTGGCGCTCGTTGCACTTATTTGAAGAGTCCTCATCGACTGATGCCACTGTAGCATTTACTCCAACCTCTGTGGTTAGAACTTCTTCTCTTCATGTGGTTTGGCATACATCTAAGCCACGGCTATAGATGTTCTGCTCAGGCTTGCCGATGCATTATTTGAGGTCCGATGGCACTGAGTTTTGTGTGATATTTTATTACGAAATGATTGCTTGATCTTGGGAGAGAATCCGTCTAGGAAGCATTTGAACTCCAGTTCACCACCATTATCTCAACACCTTACTATCCACACCGCTACATACCAGACGCAGTACTTCATTGGTTGGGATTGAAAGCGCAGAATCACTCAATATGATTTAAATTCATAGTAAAAAGTAAGACCGGAGGATTTTAAATAGGATGCTTACTGTTTGACTGTTCTTTCAACCCAGAGCTTACACTCTGCGGGCTCGGTAATCAGTGTTACGCAAATATTTGAACCAGTTGTGAAGCACTAGCATGGAGGTGTCTTTTTTTTTATTCCTCAGCTAGCTTTTACCTAATGAGCATATTTTCAGTTAAGGGGTCAGGCAGAGTCATCACTGAGTTTTGACATTGCTCTGTCAGAGCAGAGCAGCCTCTCTTTGGCACAATGGCCAGAATGCAGATGCCATTTCTTTCACTTATTTATATTCCACCCGTGGATCTGACCTGAAAAGGTTAGCCACTATTCTGCAAAAAGTCATGCCGCTGTTCGGCATTTTAGTTTTCTTTGCCAAAAAATGACATTTGGCCCTACATCTTTTTTCTTCTCATTTCTTTCTCTGGCAATTTATACACCACCGGTTCTGTAAAACAGACACCGTGTCTATTTGTGTCAGACGGGTTTATAATAACTTGAAGCTTGAGTTTTTCCGCCGCTATGACCTGAGAACGTTGTGGTTGGCAGCGTGGATTTGATTTGTTCCAACAGAGGTCAGTAATTAGCGGTCACATCTTTGTATCTACACTGTAATAAAAACACCAACACAGTGTTATTCATCTTTAAGGCTCGGATGGTTATCAGCGAGGAACGCTGTTCAGTGAAATGGAGGCTGTCTAGAGCCGTAAGAACCTAGAGGATGCCAGAGAAGAGAACACAAAATTAGAGCCTATTCATTTCACCGTTGTTTAGTTACAAGTGGTAGATCATACTGCCACAAATGCCACATCCTGCTGCACACCAGACTGAGTTCTTTTGTGCTCCAGAACTTTTCATTCTTTTTTGTCTGGGCCTTTAACGAGACCGGTCTGTCATAAAGAACGAACAAACTGAAGAAGATATCATCCCCACGGACAAAGTCGAGTGCTACGAGAGTTCCTCCTAAACGCTCTGTTTCATTGCTCAAGTGTCTCAGTAAGCCACGAGGTTGTGACACTTTGTAATTCAATATGACCATATGGGGCTTTATTCCTGGCTTTGCTATTCCATGTTGTTGTGTCCGCAGGCTGAGAGGGTGTGAATGCTCTGATGAGCAGGGTGTACCTCATGTGGTGATCAGTGTGATTGTGTATAGACATTCCTTTCCGCTTGAGAAGCGTTGGAACAAATGCTATCAACATCCATTTAGCCAGCCACTTTTGCTGAGAAATGGCTGGTAATTGATTCTTCAATGAAGCCCCTGGCCATCAGCCGCTTCTGTCCTTTTTTTCCCCCTGAGGATCGGAGTATCGTCCACACATTTGTCTGCGAGTGTTTGTACGTGTGCACGTTGGCCGGTTCGGGTCCATGGGGGCGTGAGGTGCCACGCGTGCGTGCACGTGATGCGCAGTTGAGTCTTCTGGGACTGCGAGCAGCTCCTCATGGGGAGCACGGTGTGCACCGTAGACATGCAGTACTTCCTGCTGTCATTTGGGGGGGCAGTTTCACTGTGGCTGTCGCATGAGCTGCTTCTGGACCTGCCTTTTTTTCAGCTCTCTAACGCAATCCAAAGAACCTTGCTCTGAAATAGATGTGCTTTAGTCCTGTCTGCCGCTGTAATACAATCACTTGCCTAAGAGATGCTACTGATTTCCATCTATGCAGTGGATGGGGGACTGATTTTTTTCAGCTGACATAAGACCTCCCATGGTAACTGTTGCTATAGCAATGCTCCACAGCTCTAGCCGGACCCTTGCGTGCTGCCACACTATGTCAAGGTGGGTGGATTTACAAACAAAAGTGAAAATGGATGTTGTGACTGTGATCATGTCACAGCCATCGGAAGGAAGGCGGGGAATGTCAGAAGGGGAAGGATGCTGTGACTTCTTGACTATTGTCCTGTAAAGGAGGTTATCTTCCTTTTGGGTTTTCTTCCTCTATTTTCATCCTTTGCATCCACACTGATTGTGGTATTTTATTTTTTAAAGAAGAAAAGACTCAAGCAAGCCAGATATTAGCAGCCACAGTCAGACACCTTAAATATAATCACACAGTCACACAACTTGGAAACCGAATTCCCTTTGCTGTGATATACTTTCTAAATACAAGTCACACTTACAAACATACAGAATATTAGAGTAGAAAATATTGTGGTTATTACGCAGTGTCATCTTCCTTTTGCGTTTTCTTCCTCTATTGTCATCCTTTGCATCCACACTGATCGTGGTATTTTTTTACCAAGGTATTATACAACAACTTGATGAATTTTTCATGACTCAGCAAAAGTAATGATACAAAGCAAACAGTCCCTTATTTTAGCGTGTTTATATTCGCTGTAGTAAGAACCATAATGTTGGGTGAAGTGTAAAGGTGAGAAGCTCTGGACTTTGTGATGGAATGTGAGCGCTGGCAAACAATTGGCAGACGACTCACCAGTGCCTGGTCGCCTATTTGTTGTTCATCGCGCTGTGAAACCAGCTTTACACCCTTGGGAGCAATTCCCTCCATGTTGAAAGGTCCGCCTGGGATTGTATTTGGGAAAGAACAAAGACGGCAGCAAGAACAGTACAAGCAGGAGTAAAGGCAACCTCAAGAGGTGCTGGACACTTTGATTGGTCACACACACACACACACAATTTGAGGAGCAATTTGGAGTTCAGAAGTGAGACTATGACAAGTTTAAAAATGAAATGAACCTAAGCTACAGTTAATGCTGCTACAATAGCAAAACCACATCTTCTTGAAATGAATCGGTAGTGGAGGTACATTGTGGGTAATGTAGGCCCCAGATTTTCGGATTTTTTTTAAAGTAATTGTAGAATAAAAAAGATTTAATATCTAGATATGTATTCTGATGGAATTTTTTATCTGAAGTACAATACCATGCAATCTAACAAGGTAACATATGATATAACAATGTAAAATACAACACTGAATGGATACAGTGAAATTTGAATGTACACGTTACACACATTGTTACAAAAGCTAATATTATTAACAGTAAGGCTTCTCACACATCAACAGACCAGCTAAGCCCTGCTCTCTCACCTCACTCTGTCTGACCCTCAGACCGATCAGAACAACCTGAAACCCGACACAAAGGCTTTGGCTCGACTTTTTCTGTATACGAGTGACCTAGTCATCTCTCGTGATTTTAAAAAACTCCCCCAATTTAGCTTCTCAAAACATTTCCCTGAAAGGCAGGTTCAAGACGACAACGCACAGGAAAGTGTGAGAGCCGGGAACGCAGCTACGAATACACGCAACCTCACACAGGCTTCTCTAAATGAGGAAGGCCGGTGTGAGGAGGGAGGATCTAAGGGTTCCCTCCATCTTTCTACCCCTGGCTACAGGCCAGTCTGTGCGAGTAATGAGCCACAAGGGCGGCTGCTGATAAAACAGACAGCAGAGGAGTATTTTAGATTCCTATCGCTGGGAGGCGGAGAAAGAGGAGGGTTGAGCGGCAGAATCTGATGCAAGATAGCCTTGATAAAGCCCAAGGCTCCCTAATTGGTAGGTGTGTGTGTGTGTGTGTGTGTGTGTGTGTGTGTGTGTGTGTGTGTGTGTGTTGGTTTGTTGTGAGGACAGTCTTCTGTAAACCTGATGATGTTACATAATCTCCGGAGATTATGTAACACAGCCAGGAGACTGGGTAGACATCCATAGAGTCAAGAAGACTGCACGCTGGTACACATAGAGTAACCTGCAAGTTTCAAACGGACGACATGAGGAATGAAACGCGACAATGGGTCAAGTCGCAAAATGTGTCCAATTATTCATGGTCCTGTTAAGGTGAGGGTAAAGGTCCTTTTGGTAAAAAAATGGGATTTAACTGGCAGAGACTTAATGCTTTAACAATGTATTTACTCTATCAATATTTCATCAAAATAAAAATAAATCCTCTAACCCCAACCAAGATGATTCCATTGCCTATACCTGGATCATTTCAAGCACTTCTGTATTACACTGAAAGAATATTGTGGAGGTACGGCTGGATTCCTCCTTTAGTTAGACTTTAAATTGCCTGGGCTTTTTAAGTTATGTATTACTTTGACTCAACACATCACCTCCATTCCTCTCCAACCGGTCGTCTGCCCTCCCTCTTTTGGAATCCCGGCTGCTACACACATTTCCGTGCTTCTTCATTTTCCTGCATCAACATATTCTCTGGTGCGCCACAAAGGCTGTTGCAGGGGTGGTCTTAAGGTGAAGTCAATCTTTCCACTCCCCTGCCTTCCCTGAGCATTTACTCGGATACTCGGATATGCTGAGACTAATAAAATAGATGAAGAAGGCTAAAAGCATACAGAATGCAACAATCAATAATTCTGATAAGACAACGGCTGGTTGATTCGAAGCAAGTGTAGGTCAAAGAACATGAAAATGGCCGAGTCCAGGGGAAGAGGTCAGTCAATACATCACCAGTTGACGTTGGCCCTTTCTTAATATGCATTCTTGTGTGGACTCATCAGTCGCAGCCCGAGTACTGTTCCAATTCTAAATTCAGCCTCTCGCCGGGAACGGTCCTAGTACCCGTTTGTGACTCGCCCCGCCCATTTTACTGAGCATGCATCGCAGCAGACTTGTCCGTTTTTGGGAGATTTGCAATCCATTAAATTTGCTATATCAAACCTTCTCTGTACTTAATGACACCTTTATAAAGCTAATGCAGTGACATGTAATACAACAGCTCTGAATTAAATGTTTACCTCAGTAAAGTTTTATATGCTTCTACCATCCAATAGCCAATAATTCATTAGATATACTGTATACGTGATGTATATATCACAAACTACGGCTGGTCCTCATCATGTTTTTTACAAAGATGCACAGCAATTCTGTTCTGATCCATTGAGATATTTTGATTAATTATTGATGTTCGACTACAGAGCAATTCTGTTCTGATCCCACAAGATACTTTGATTAATTATTGTATGTCCGATATGCTGGCTTATGTGTGTATATATATATATATATATATATATATATATATATATATATAGTCAGCTGCTGTTTCAATTACGGAAATGACCATTCTCCGTTTTCTCGTACCCCTGGAGGAATAGACATGTATGTTCTCCCTTTCCTTCTAGAAAATGATTTTCTGGAATTTATCTGTGTGTTGCGATCTGCAATAACCCATCATCAGCGACCACAAGGAGGAGTGGAGTGGAAAATTGAAGCTTGCGATGAGGTCCGTTAATGCATATTCAGTCGATGTGTGCTTTTTGACATACCACCACCTGGTGAAGCAGAACTTGGCATCGCGGCCCCTTAATTATCCGGGTTGAGGATAGAGTCCAATCACTAAAGATTTGCACTATTCCTCGTCATACCTATGTAATAAAAGTACTGATTCAGAACGAGTCTCTCCTGATTGAAACCTGAACTTGACTGGTTCGGCTGAGGTCACGGCTCAGCAGCATGTGGCCCAGCTGTGTGCTCCTAATATGGCCTCAGTATCACATGCAATTACACGTACATGTAAGTGCTGATTGCATCCAGAGTTTCCCCGTTGCGACGCCTAATACCCTCGTTAGCGGCTTTGCACCCATACACCATCCGCATGCATGAAGCCACATTACTTGGTCAGAAGGGGAGGTGTGTGTGTGTGTGTGGGGGGGGACTCTGTTGTGCTAATTAGTGTGGGAAATGTGCTCTTTAAACTAGTATTGATGTTTTTGTAATCACTGGTACGCTTTGCTTTTGGCCCTTGTCAAAAGATGCTGCCGAGGAGGTCCACCCCCCCCTGTCTTATCGAGCGATGATCGAACCCATAATTTATGCAAACCACACAAATTGCCTTCCATAATTAGCTGAATGGCACCAGTCCTATTTGCCGTGTCGTATTGTCTGCGCACAGAAAGAGAATGTTGTATTCCAGGGTTAGAAAAAGGCGATGCAGTTTTGTGTCGTCGTCCCTCCCCCCCCCCCCCCCCCCCCACTTTTGGGGCTCATGTCCCTAGTGTGTCACACAGAAAACTTAAGAGATAAAGTGATGGAGAAGAATCACAAGTGAGGCGTAAATAGAGGCTCGCTGTCTTTTTTGCACACTGAGGGATGAGCCTCGGCTCTGACACGTCTGAGCTCCACCTCGGAGGGACTCGCTTAGGGGGGCGGGGGGATGCCGGTGCCCTTTGCTGGCCTCGCGCAAAGCCTGGGGTTGCATCTGGGGAAATCACGGTTTACGATCTGTTATGTTTCTCTCACCTGGTATTTGACAAAGGGAACATACTGTATAGATAGATAAATGAATATATATATATAAAAACCAAAGATATTCATGGGAGGTTCCAGATTGTAGGAGAATGGAAGCACGCCTGGACTATTCTCTTCTGTTTTGTCCTTCTGATTGTTACCATTCGCTGTTTGTAGGTGTATTTTAGTTAGGAAGATATTCTGATCACACACGCCTTTGTGTCCCTTTACTTTTCCTTGTTTTTTCTCACTTCACACGAATTACCAACAAAAGAGCAGACAGTGAAGTTTGAGCCCGTGAGATGCTGTTCTGTTTTTACATAGCTTACAGTAACCAGATTAAGTAATATAGCTTAAGTAGACAATTGTGGACTTTATGGTGGGATAAATATTACCGGCTTAGATCAGATAACTTCCTGTCTACCTCAAATTCCAATAGGCCGGACAGCGTTTTAATAGAAGGTAGGAAAAGACCAAAAGGATCTAAATCCTCTTCAGCGAGCATTAAGGGTTCTGGATCATCCTGACCACACTTAAAGCGTGTGCTGGCACTGCATGCTAAATAAGCAATTGGCAGGGGGATCTGTTATTTCTTTAGATTCCCGGAAAAGACTCATTAAGGTCCCCGGTGTCAACAACCGACCTATGGGGAATGGGTAGATTTCTTTGGTTTTCTTTTTTTTCAGCATGTCAAGACATAATTATCTTCACTATGGAGGACCACAAATGCGGTTGTGGTCCTCACCTCTGAAACCCCAACCCTGCATGCAGGATGGAAAAGCATGTTTTCCGGAAGCAGCCAACGGAATGGGACTGCAGCCTAGCGACTTTGAGACATAAGCTGTGTCGCTAGGCTGCATCCTTAAGGACACATTCGTCGACCGCATACGTCACTTCCGCTGCGACTTGGCTGCGACTCGGCTGCGACTTGCCTGTCCCATTCCGTCGGATCCTCCCAACGTGGTCGAGGCACGCAGCCCCCCAGGAGCCGATTTGGAGGACACAATCCCATCATGCAGTGCGGGCTGACGAGGATTTAGTTTATTCAGGACGGAGGCTGGTGATCCGACAGCGCAGAAGAGTTCACTTTTAAATGTAAAGTTAAGTAATTTTATACATTTAACTCTGAGGGAGGACAAGACATGTAAGACCTGTGCATTCCCGTTTAATGGCTTTAATGATTAGATTAATGCCTTCACCTGTTGAATCTCTGTATGGTAGCAGCCGGCCTCAATCCCACTCTTAATCGGCCTTAATCAGGTTCCGGATCCTGATGCTCCAGCCCAAAACTTGTTCCCGGGGAGCTCGCCTTGCACAGGGAGTTCCTCAAAGTGTTCTGTTTGCTTTAGCAGTCTGGTTCATCGTCATCTAGCAACATGTCAAGCCAACAAAGAAAGAGTTGGTAGAGAAGTCAATCCTCAAGCTGCCCAGCATTGCAGAGCCTCAGGTGCTCAGAAGCCCACCGCGTACTGCTTAGCGCCATGATCGAGGCCCCCCGGGTCGCTATCTGAATCCATTCCTCAGGTCTGGCAGCTTGGTCTTGCTGTCTGTCCTTAGCTTAATCTCCATGTGGCGTCACATGATCACTTATCATTATTAGTTTTAATGAAGAAATTCCACTTCACCTGCCACTACCCATCTCTTTATCCATGCCATCTAAACCTGCTCCCGGAGATTGTGACAGTTTCATAATTCAAACATGATCTCTCATGGAACGAATCTCTGATAAATCTGCTCTGAAAACCTTTTTAGAAGCTCTGCTTTGATCATGATGTTCAGTGCATTCAAAGGTCTCTGATGATGTAATGCCATTTACACAGTTTCTGCCTCCTGCTTTCTCTGATGGCGCTGTGTTTTTTTCTCCATATAATTCCGGCCCGAGTCCAATATCAAACTCTACTGCATTCCTTTTGATTGAGGTCACTGATTTCTTTCTCTAATGGATTTCTCTCCATATGATTAGTCATCTTTGCTTCCAAGTGGCAGCATAAAAGCATAGACTGATTTTAGGTTTGATGCTTTATAGAAGGCTCATGTGTTGACAGTTTCACAATCACTCTCACTGTCTCAACCATAATGGTTGGCATAGAAACCCCTGAATGTATGAATATCAATATGAAGTACATGTGCTTGCAATGGAGGTACATCACGTGAAGCTTTGCTGATTATTTCAAGGTCAACTATTATTGCGTCTTTCTAGCGCCTTCAACTGCATCTGATGGCATGAGGTACTTTTCTTTTGTCAAATAATGAACTTAATTAACATTTAGTCTGACTTTGTAGTCTGCTAATTTTCAAATTCGCTAAACTCGTGTTAAAGTCTGTACATTTTCGAGGTATGACACTAAGAATATTAGCTAACAGTGTTTCTACTATGCAACTCATACCTTTGCTTCTGGGTTGTTGAATGCAGTTTAAATGTCAAATCTTTCACCCTGGTTCATACTGTGAACCAGATTCAACACTTGTGATTGAGTAAATTGTTTATTTCAAGCCAAGGCAGAGTGTAATTAGTTTTTTCACAGCCCCATGTACTTTTAGCTGACCTTTACGTCCCGCACAGCACTGACTCACAAGTGTGTTCTGTTCCAGTCATGTGTCAGGGAAGATCAAATCAAAGGAAGATCAGATCAAATCTGCCCACCATGACTCAATTGGCTCATTCTCCATGTCCAGGAATTCAATCTGTCTTCAACTTTAGCGAAGGAGGTGCCCCTGAACCTGGAAGTGCTAGATGTCACAAAGCTTGATTACCCAGATTGAGATTAAATGGGGGGAGGTGGGAGGAGGGGGGAGGCTTCCAGCGGGCCTCTCCTCCAGCTAACTTCTAAGTAATAGAAGTTCCTTTTGCAAACTGCTGCATCAACCTAAACTTTAAACCGGTCCACTTCCACCTGGGTCTTCTTCATTTGAGTGGCTTCTCCCTCCAGTGAATCACTTTGAGTGATCCAGTCTCCTCCCCAGGAGCTCTGGCCGTTAGCTGCAGAGGTTTTGACCAGACTATTTGAGGGCAGGTAACACTATGTGCATCCAAGGTAAATTGTGATGGCGGCGGATGGAGTAGAGAGGGTGGGCTACGAACCGCAAGTCACCCAACCCCTAACTCCTCCCTGGGCAAGATGTAAAAGAACAACAACCATGGGTTAAAAAAGCTAAAAATGTTATTGCTTTGGATGAAAGCGTCAGCCAACCGACATGTAATGGAACTGGAGAGCTGCACTCATTTGTATTTTCTCTATACTGTAAAACATTTTACAGTAAAAAGGGAATGAAATTATTTCATCAGTTTCAATCACGGATTGACTTCTTTGAAGTATTATGACATGCAATATCTTCATTTTACTATCATTCTTCTGTTAATTGCTTTGCTCAACTTGAATGAAGTGGGTTAATGGAGACCTCCTTTACACAGCTTTTGGTGGTGCTTAAATATGAAATGAAAATGCTGATAACCGAAGAGGAAAAGAAGCGAACAGACAACAGTGATGCTGAAGGTAAGCATGTAAAGTGCTGGAAGGAATGTTTCTTTGTGTTTTTTTATAATTCTAATTTAGGGATGGTCCAGCTTTGGTTTACAGTGCAACCTTGAAGTTTGTCTGAAACCTAAGTTTTTTTTGTTGCCCTAAAGTACATTTTTTAATTTAAAATCCTGCAAAGGAATTTGTACACAGCAACACAAAAGAAAGAGGACAATTTGTGTTGCTGAGAACAAAATTTTGGGGGACAAATCATACCATTATATTGCACTTATTAGATAGAACTTGCATTACTTAAACCTGAGCATATAAATTCTATACCATTCACCAAATATTAAATTATTACAAAAGGTATTTCATTCTGACTGCTGCAGTAAAATGCTCAAGTCCTCCTTTGGTCTTTTCTATTGAGATGTTTACAAAGAGAGAAATAACTGATTACATTGAGCCGAAAGGCTTTAGTCCTCCATTTCCTTTAAGCTTTCTGAAGTCTTTAGACGCTGTATCTACATCCGATGTGAGGGTTCTGGGATAAAGGATGTGCACAGACTATAAAAACTAACTGAGGCTGATCTGTAATTTTCATTTTTGGTCTGTGCAAATACTTGCTTGTTTTCTATAAAAACAACTTGACACCTGACTCACCTACTCATTCAATGGATCATTTAAATATGTAGACTTGCATAGTGCTTGTAATATTCATCTTTCACTCTTAAGTTGACAAAATGAATGAAACATGGTATTAGTAATGTTGATTACCAATAACAATGTAATACAACCAATAATACATAATACAACTGATCCACAAAATACAACAATCAAAACATGATATATGAACTATCCAGCATCAGCGAACCCTCCAATTTGGGCACACATCAATTAAATGAAGTTGCATTTTCCTGATGTGCTTCTCTGCCAAATTTGCAATGCAGGATTTTACTTTGCAGTATGAATATTTACTGGTAATTTATTTTAGAAATATTTTAAAAACTATTAAAAAAGCTGGGAACGGTCAGTTATGTTCTCGGCAGGATTATAATCTTTATGCTTGAGAAGCGTCAAATTATTTTTTGTGGACCCAACAAGTCCAATATTCATTAAACCTTTTCATTTCGCAAATGCATATTTTGTGAAGTCACCGTTGGAAATAAGCTTCTGGATTGCATGCACAGATCAAAAGAGCACCTTTTCTTTCTGGTCACGAGTAGGATGTGGAGAGATCTTTAACGTTGTCCCTTGGCGGTCCAATATGTCGGTACGGCAGGATGTTGTCAGGTCTTCTTTGTGTCATTGTAGACTGCACATTCTCTCCTGTGGTTGAAACCTTTTTTTTGGCGGCAATCACCATCCCGCCTGACTCCCTCGTTTCCACGCCAAAGCGCCACCAAGCTTATCGCGTAAAGACGGAATATGGAGCGGTGCGAAGCTTGTTTGGCACTGTAATACCGAGCATTCCCTGGTCTGCTTCTCCTATAAACCATTCATAAAAATATATCAGTTTTACCATCGCCAAGGGACAACCAGAGGACAATATTGATGTATTCTGGAGCAATTGGAATGCATGGAGTGCTCACAGCGTCCCCTGCAAAGTGAGCCCTGTGATTACAGTGCATGTCCCTCAAGGAATGATTCAACACAATACGCACCGTCCACGCCGCATTTATGTTTTAATGAATTATATTTTCAACGAGCTGCTTGGTGCTTCTCACACAATACCTCAGGGCTCAGGAGACTGAGCCCTCGCAGAACAGTTGGAGAACAACGCTCCATTTAAATCGGGACCAGAGCGATGTCACGAGAATACAACATCACATTTTCTTAGTTTATGTAGAAAAACTTTTATCCTAAGTGAAACAAAAGTCCATTATATAGACTCCTCAACCCAGCAGGTGACCGCAGGGTTTTTGATTATGATTTATCCGAAGCACTAAAAGCGGTTTAGCGTTTTAGTCCTTAAGTCCTTGCTTTGAAGCAATCATTTGTGCATGTGAATGAATAACCCATTTTCACAAATTAGTCATTGCCTTTGCAGTAATAGTTTGTGAGCAGAAAGGAGTACTTATTTATCTTGAATTGCCGTTTTACATTTAAAGCTCTTCATAATTCATCAAAACCATCTGGTCTTATGGTTAGTAGCTAGTAGCTATTCAGGGGCAAATGGGATGTATTCAAAATTACAATATGATGAGTGAAATACACCAGCATCGTGTGTGACCTTGAAACTATGATGAAACAACCTCCATTTAGTAACTTTTATTTTTAGGTATTTGTCAACAATAACTTTACAGAAATGGTATGCATACATTTCCCCCTTCTATTTCTAACTGATGAGCTCGAACTGACTTCAACAATCTATGCAGGGAAAAAATCTTATCTTGCTGTAGCATTTCCAATCATGCGCATCTATTCGAGTCTTTGAATTTACTTGTATGTATTGTACTTGCCTTCGCTTTGACGTCTGGTGCAATTTTCAATTAATATAAATACAATTATATATATATATATATATATATATATATATATATATATATATATATATATATATATATATATATATATATATATATATATAATTGTATTTATATTAACACACACACACACACACATCTCTCACAAAGTCTGTTCAGAATGTTTTTTTGAAGGATGAAAGTTTAGGGGGAAAATGTGATTGATGCAATGCCAGGTCGTATTCACTTCTAAACATGCAACAATTAAGGTTAAAAATGTACAAAGACATAAGTTGGATTGCCATAACTTATATCTACTCATATTGTGATCCTTTTTTATAGGACTATGTGATGAAGTCCATTAAACAGCATCAGTGACCTTGTAGCCCACAGCTGATACAATTGAGACGTGTTAGTGTTCATTCTGACTCACTCAGGCAGTGTCTTTGATAACGAAGACAGTCAAATTTCTCACGAGACGGACTGCTGGGGGTTAAATGTTGGAAAGTGGAAAAGTAGGGCAGAATATTATTTCTGCCCTGCCTCCGAAAAGTCTGAATATACAAGCCAGTCCTTATCGCGGGCGCTCCCTAAATATTCCTGCAGGCTCTCTGAGAACCCAGATGCTCCGCTCTGTTCACCCACGCTGTGTGTGTTATCACAAATCCACTTTCCTTTATGTAATATATGTAAATGGAAGGGCATGCAGCAGAGCCCTTTGACTAGTTTGTTTAGTTGCTGAATTCGGACCTTAATTAAGGGAAAGTATTTGTTTTTTAAACAACAGTGGGAAAATTCATTGAGACATTTTATTTCTTAGAGCTCCGTGTATTCTAATACATTAGTAGAAAGACGTTCTGTGCTCCTGGCACACAATCTGTGGGATATTTCACTTCTCAATATACAACGTGTGTAGGGAATTCTTTTTAAACCCTTTTACACCAGCGCTGCCGTTCCCCACAAACTGTCTGAGGAGGCTTTTCTCCCAAATCAGAGTCAATTGGCACAGCCGTGTAGTGACACTGAAAACACTGTGGGGAAGGTTGCATAGCTGAGCACGGACCTCTCAAGAATTCAAGATGTGCGAAGAGGGAACAGAGGGAAGCAGAGTGCGATGCATCTGTAGCCCGTTTGTAGCACAGCAAACAAGGGACAACCCCCCCCCCCCTCCTTTTCCACCAAGCTAAAACAGCAGGACATTCATGTGGTGATTTCTTTTTTAATAAGCATCATAATGAATGTTAACAACAACATCAAAAACAATTCAACCCTGGGTAGATAATATGGCCAACGTGAAGGAAAGATTGACAGCAGCTGTTTGACTCTTGCCAATCAGAGCCCTGCTCTCTGTAATCATGTCCACCTTGAAGAGACGCTTGATCCGGGGTTAAAGATGGACCCGGTTTGTGGGAAGACGTGGGTTCAACAATTACCGACCTCCTGCTGATTGCATCTGTCTCTGTTTTTTTTTCCGAGCAGGCGTCTCATTGCCAGAAGCATACTGGCTGTCACAACAACCTCAGGTCCTAGCTGGGTTAGCTGACTCTTGGCTCTCCTCCACAGGGCGGTTCGGCTCGGCCGGCTTGGCTGGTTGGTAACGTTGAATATTAATCAAATGAATAGTTTCACCACAACAATTAGATTTAGACTAAAATTGTTGTAATATATGGGATATGTTATCATCTTCACCTTAATTTCCAGGCCCCAGAAAAGAGAAAAAAAGGCTCCTGGTGTTCTGTGACTTAGCCGACAATAGACGCAGACTGGGTGTTCAGCGTCAATCCCGTCAAACAAAAATCGATTTGGTCGCCGAGTCGAGCAATACCAGCCCGACCACATGGTGGAGTGGTGTGACTGCACCAGTAAGAGAGGGAGAACTGCCAGGGTAAGCTGACCTAGGTATACCCAGGGCTGTTGGTCATGTCTGGTCACTAGAAAATGATATCAAAGTAAAAAACACTTCAGTCAATTCAGTTTGATTTGTACTACCCCAAAACACATATTTGTCTCTAAGGGCTTTACACTATGTACACGTACAGCATCTTCACCAAGGACCCTCATGTTAGTACAGGGAAAAACTAAGAAAACCTTAGAAAATAACAAAGGAGGGATTTAATAAGCCACCAACTATTACCTGAAGAAAATATGGTGTATATACACTCACCGACCACTTTATTAGGTACACCTGTCCAACTGTTCGTTAACACTTAATTTCTAAGCAGCCAATCACATGGCGGCAACTCAGTGCATTTAGGCATGTAGACATTGTCAAGACAATCTCCTGCAGTTCAAACCGAGCATCAGTATGGGGAAGAAAGGTGATTTGAGTGACTTTGAACGTGGCATGATTGTTGGTGCCAGAATGGCTGGTCTGAGTATTTCAGAAACTGCTAATCTACTGGGATTTTCACGCACAATCATCTCTAGGGTTTACAGAGAATGGTCCGAAAAAGAAAAAACATCCAGTGAGCGGCAGTTCTGTGGGCGGAAATGCCTTGTTGATGCCAGAGGTCAGAGGAGAATGGCCAGACTGGTTCGAGCTGATAGAAGGGCAACAGTGACTCAAATAACCACCCGTTACAACCAAGGTGGGCATAAGAGCATCTCTGAACGCACATGTTACGTGCCTCGGCCTGTTGGTGGGAGGGGGTGTGTGTATGTTTTGATTTTGTGTTCCCCCAGATGTTCTGACACACCCACCAGCCAATAATCTCCCCTGCCAGCCCACCTGTAGCCACTAATCACCCTCACCCACAGCCAATCAACTGCAGGATGGAGTGGTTTAAAAGGAGGTCGCGAGAGACAAGAGAGAGGGCGGTTGGAGAGAGAGAGCAGAAGGACTGTAGTAAAAAAAAAAATAACTTGTGGGAACGAATGACCAAACTTGGGTGTTGAGCAGAGGGGTGTTCATGGGCCATTTCATTTTTGTTTTGTGTACGTTGGTGTTTGGACTTTTGAACTGGTCACGGTTAAGCTATTTTTGTTATTCTGTGTGTTTAACCCATTGTTTGTACTATGCAGTTTTTTGTTTCTTCAGTTGTCCCAGGGAAAAGGGGACCGCACAATGGGAGTGTGTAGGTAAGAGACCCTGGGGTTTACATACTACCCGTAGATAAACCTGTCTATATACACTAGGTAAGATCTGGGCGGACCACCCACCTGTACTTTTCAGATAGAATAACAAACGTGTGTTTAGACTAGGTAGATTAGGGGTCTTTTTCATTAATTTCTTTGCTTTGGTTCCTCTCAGCCCCTTTTCCCCCACTACCGTATTATAGGTCCAATAAACCTGGTTTGAACGGTACGGTGTTTTTGGTTGTCCTGATTGTGCGCCCACTGTTTTTTTTATTTCACCTCACCCTCCCTGTGAACTGCTCACGTGTGATGGCGAGTTACGGTATCCTCACTTTAGAGGAGGGCGTAACAAATGGGGGCTCGTCCGGGATCATGGATCTAATACCCGTTACTCTGAGCACGTCATTGGGAACTTAGTGTGGTTGTATGTGGTGGTGCGTTGTTATCCGTCGGTAGTCTGTACATTTAGTGAGTTGTTGGTGTAGTACATTGTTTTCAGTATGGCGACTTCGGCATTGGCCGATTTCTTTGAAGCCCCTACTCTTGAAGTGTTGGCTACATTTCGAAAGGTAGAGTTACAGGCTATAGCGGAACACTACGAAATCCCTGTTCCTAAACAAAAGCTTAAAGCTGTGGTTTTGACCCTAGTAACAGAAGGGTTAGCAGAGAGGGGAATTTTGTCCTTGAAAGAGGATGAGAGCGGTGCCTCAGGAGAGGAGTCTGATGGATCCTCTAGAGTAAAAACAAAGGATGGCGTAGAGAAAGACGTTGCTCGCACTCCTGTTACGTTGCCCCGGTTTGACCCTTTATCTCCTCCTTCAGGTCATTCTAATGGCGCAGCTAGGCTCAAAATGAGGCTGGCCAGGTTGGAGATGGAGCGAACGGAAAAAGAGAGTATTCGACAAAGAGAGTTTGAGTTAGAAATTCGGAAATTGGAAATAGATAAAGAAATTAGAATTCGACAACTGGAGCTAGAGGCTGGCTCCCGTGTGAGTCCGTCTTCAGCTCCGCCTCAGGCTCACTTTGATGTGAGTAAACATATTGCTTTAGTACCGCCATTTAGGGAATCAGAAGTTGATTGTTATTTTTCTGCTTTTGAGCGTGTGGCAGCAGCGCTGCACTGGCCACTCGAGGTGTGGTCACTTCTCTTACAGTGTAAACTGTCTGGGAAGGCCCAAGAAGTTGTTGCTGCTCTCTCCCTGGAAGAGAGTTTAAAATACGATGTTGTAAAAACTACCGCTCTTCGCGCGTATGAACTCGTTCCTGAAGCATATAGGCAGAGATTTAGGAATCACAAAAAGGCCTTGAATCAAACCTTTGTTGAGTTTGCCAGAGACAAAGAGTCTTTGTTTGATCGCTGGTGTTCAGCCAGCAAAGTTAGAGATTTTGCTGGTCTCAGAGAGTTAATTTTGTTGGAAGATTTTAAAAACACTCTACCTGAGCGTCAGGTGGTTCATTTGTGTGACCAAAAGGTGGCAACGTTCGCTCAGGCCGCAGTGTTGGTGGATGAATATACCTTGACACATAAGAGTGCGTTCACGCCACCTCGGTTCGGGGACAGAACATTTGTGCCATCTGTCCCAAGTCCTGCTCGTCCTTCACCAAACCGTTCACCCAGTCCCAAGGATGTGCGGGAGTGTTTTTATTGCCATCAAAAGGGGCATCTGATTGCCACCTGTCCTGTGTTGAGCAACAGAGACAGGCGACTGATGACTTCCAGTAGCAAACCAAAAGGTGTTGGTCTGGTCTGTTCCAGGAGTCACCCGGTGAAAAGCGGTGCATGCTCTGCACGAAGCAAACCAGACAGACTTTACAGCCCATTTTTGTTAAAAGGTTTGGTCTCCTTATCTGGGATGAAAACTGAACAAAGGCCCATCCAAATTTTGAGAGACACTGGAGCTGCACAATCTCTTATTCTTACTGATGCGCTGCCTTGGTCTTCAGAGACGTCTTGTGGTTCACAAGTCTTGCTGCAGGGTATTGAGATGGGGACACTGCCCGTGCCCTTGCATTGGGTCCATTTGACGTCTGACTTAGTTTCAGGACATTTCCGTGTTGGTGTTATGGACACGCTGCCTGTGAAAGGTGTGGCTTTGCTGTTGGGCAATGACATAGCAGGTGGAAAGGTGACGCCCTTGTTAGAAGTGTTGGATAAACCTAACCTCAATCCAGAAGATGAGGATCTGTCAAAGAATTTTCCTACTGTGTTTTCGGCCTGTGTGGTTACTCGCGCACAGTCACGACGACTGGATGATGTTGTAAGTTTGCCTGAGTCTCTGTTTGGCCCAGTAGCGGTGGAGAGTGAGGTTCCGTGTATTCCTCAGGAGCCTGCGCGTTTGAACGAGGTTCACCCTCACGGGGACGTTGCGGATAAGGGGCCCCAATCAAGTGACCTTTTTGTAGGAATCACCCCTGAAACGGTGATTGAACAGCAAAAAGAGGATCACAGTCTTCATACATGTTTTGCCTCTGTGGTGTCACCGGAAGAGGTGAAAAATAAGGACACGGCATACTTCTTAGACCAAGGAGTATTAATGAGAAAGTGGACCTGCCATAAGGCAGACAGTGCTTGGAGGGCCGTATTCCAAGTAGTTGTTCCTACCCTGCTTCGGCAGCAGGTGCTGTCTCTAGCTCATGATAACAATTGGTCGGGCCACTTGGGGATAACTAAAACGTTTGACCGTGTTCTGAGACATTTCTTTTGGCCAGGATTGAAGTCTGATGTAGCTAGGTACTGTAAGACATGTCATGTATGTCAATTAACTGGAAAGCCAAACCAGACGATACCTCGAGCTCCTCTCTACCCTATACCTGTGATAGGAGAACCGTTTGAGAGAGTCATAGTGGACTGTGTTGGGCCATTGCCCAAAACCAGGTCTGGTAATCAGTTTTTATTAACTGTAATGTGTTGTGCCACTAGGTATCCGGAGGCTATTCCTCTTCGAAAGATAACTGCTAGGACTGTGATCAAAGCATTGGTCAAGTTCTTTTCGACATTTGGACTTCCTAAAGTGTTGCAAACAGATCAGGGAACCAATTTCCTATCCAAGTTGTTTGCCAAGGTGTTACAGACATTGTCGATATCCCACAATGTATCCAGTGCGTATCATCCGGAGAGCCAAGGTGCCTTGGAACGCTGGCACCAAACACTTAAGTCAATGCTGCGCAAGTACTGTATGGACACCCAGAAAGACTGGGATGAGGGTGTGCCACTTGTCCTGTTTGCCATACGAGAGACCGTGCAGGAGTCCTTGGGCTTCAGTCCTGCTGAGCTTGTGTTTGGCCACACTGTTCGTGGACCGTTAAAAGTTTTAAAGGAGTAGATACTGGCTTCTGACTCAGTTGGCTCGGCTGATAAAAACGTGTTGGAGTATGTGAGCCAGATGCGGGAAAGATTGCATGATGCATGTGCAGTAGCCCAAGAGTCCATGTCTAACACTCAACAGCGAATGAAACGCCAAGATGACCGGAAAGCAGTTGGCCGTGACTGGACACCAGGGGATCAGGTTTTAGTTCTGTTGCCGATTCCAGGTTCCTCCTTGTCAGCACGTTTTTCTGGTCCATACGTAATTGAAAGGAAAATCAGTGAAACAGACTATGTGGTTAAGACGCCAGACCGGAGACGCTCATCCCGGGTTTGCCATGTTAACATGTTAAAAACGTACCATGTTCGAGAGACCCGTCCCAAGTCCTCAGATAAAGCGGCACAGCCTACTGTCGTGCCTATGGCTTCTGTTGGACTGCATTCAGAGTCTATACCAGAAGAAAACCAGGAGGATGATTTGGTGGTACGTAACACTCTCCAGCAATGTGAACGCTTGTGTAACTCACAACTGTTAAAAACTCTTCACTCCCAGTTGGGACATTTGGATGAAAAAGAAAGAAGGGATGTTGTTGCCTTAATTAATGATTTTCCAAGTTGTACATCCGTCTTGGAACATGATGTGAATGTACGGGATGCCGCTCCGATCAAGCAGCATCCCTATCGTGTGAACGCTGTGAAGAGAGCAGCAATGAAACAAGAAGTGAGTTATCTGCTACAACATCAAATGGCTAAACCCAGTATTAGTCCGTGGAGCTCTCCTTGTATTTTGATACCTAAACCTGATGGTACTTTTCGGTTCTGTACTGATTATCGACAAGTGAATGCTGTCACTGTGCCTGACTCATTTCCCTTACCACGTATTGATGACTGCGTCGACACCATAGGTGCTGCGGCGTATGTGACTAAGCTTGACTTACTGAAGGGTTATTGGCAGGTGCCTCTAACCTCTCGTGCTTCTGATATTTCGGCTTTTGTCACTCCAGACAACTTCTTACAGTATAATGTAATGGCGTTTGGGATGCGCAACGCCCCGGCAACGTTCCAGAGGCTGGTGAATATTGTACTAGGTGAGGTCCCTAACTGTACTGCCTACTTGGATGATTTAGTCGTTCATTCCGCCATGTGGTCTGACCATATCTCCACTTTAACAGACGTGTTTCAGAGGTTGGAGAAAGCATCATTGACCCTAAATTTGGCTAAATGTGACATTGGAAAGGCTAGCTTTCCTGCCCCTACGACCCGCCGCCAATTACGCCGGTTTTTGGGGATGATTGGGTACTACCGTACCTTTTGTAAGAATTTTTCAACTGTGGTAGCTCCTCTAACCAATTTGCTTAGCCCAAAAATAGCTTTTCAGTGGTCTCCAAAGTGTCAAACTGTTTTGGAGTCAGCTAATGTGTTGCTTTGTAGGGCCCCAGTTCTTGCAGCCCCTAACTTTGAGAAACCTTTCAAGTTAGAGGTGGATGCTAGTGCTGTTGGGGCAGGTGCAGTGCTCTTACAAGAAGATGACGACGGAGTGGACCATCCTGTCAGCTTCTTCTCGAGAAAATTCAACCCCTGCCAATCCAGGTACTCTACCAATGAGCAGGAGGCTCTGGCCCTGTTGTTAGCCTCACAGTTTTTTGAGGTATATGTTGGCTCGAGCATATTGCCTGTGCTGGTCTTTACTGACCACAACCCCTTGGTTTTCCTAAACAGGATGTATAACCAGAACCGCCGTCTGATGCGGTGGGCCATAATGGCCCAGGGATATAACTTGCAGATCTGCCATGTAAAGGGCTCCAATAATGTTGTGGCAGATGCTCTGTCCCGCGCATGGTGTTAGGTGGTAGGTTTTTGTTTTGTTACACAAACTAAGGGTTTGTGTTTTTTTAGGGTGGGCGTGTTACGTGCCTCGGCCTGTTGGTGGGAGGGGGTGTGTGTATGTTTTGATTTTGTGTTCCCCCAGATGTTCTGACACACCCACCAGCCAATAATCTCCCCTGCCAGCCCACCTGCAGCCACTAATCACCCTCACCCACAGCCAATCAACTGCAGGATGGAGTGGTTTAAAAAGAGGTCGCGAGAGACAAGAGAGAGGGCGGTTGGAGAGAGAGAGCAGAAGGACTGTAGTAAAAAAAAATAACTTGTGGGAACGAATGACCAAACTTGGGTGTTGAGCAGAGGGGTGTTCATGGGCCATTTCATTTTTGTTTTGTGTACGTTGGTGTTTGGACTTTTGAACTGGTCACGGTTAAGCTATTTTTGTTATTCTGTCTGTGTTTAACCCATTGTTTGTACTATGCAGTTTTTTGTTTCTTCAGTTGTCCCAGGGAAAAGGGGACCGCACAATGGGAGTGTGTAGGTAAGAGACCCTGGGGTTTACATACTACCCGTAGATAAACCGGTCTATATACACTAGGTAAGATCTGGGCGGACCACCCACCTGTACTTTTCAGATAGAATAACAAACGTGTGTTTAGACTAGGTAGATTAGGGGTCTTTTTCATTAATTTCTTTGCTTTGGTTCCTCTCAGCCCCTTTTCCCCCACTACCGTATTATAGGTCCAATAAACCTGGTTTGAACGGTACGGTGTTTTTGGTTGTCCTGATTGTGCGCCCACTGTTTTTTTTATTTCACCTCACCCTCCCTGTGAACTGCTCACGTGTGATGGCGAGTTACGGTATCCTCACTTTAGAGGAGGGCGTAACAGCACAGTACGTCGAACTTTGAGGCAGATGGGCTACAGCAGCAGAAGACCACACCGGGTGCCACTCCTTTCAGCTAAGAACAGGAAACTGAGGCTACAATTTGCACAAGCTCATCGAAATTGGACAATAGAAGATTGGAAAAACGTTGCCTGGTCTGATGAGTCTCGATTTCTGCTGCGAC
Source organism: Pungitius pungitius (assembly GCF_949316345.1). Taxonomy (NCBI): domain Eukaryota; kingdom Metazoa; phylum Chordata; class Actinopteri; order Perciformes; family Gasterosteidae; genus Pungitius; species Pungitius pungitius. Next base: position 22,770,547 of record NC_084902.1, on the reverse strand, counting down.
ATTCGGATGGTAGGGTCAGAATTTGGCGTCTACAACATGAAAGCATGGATCCATCCTGCCTTGTATCAACGGTTCAGGCTGGTGGTGGTGGTGTCATGGTGTGGGGAATATTTTCTTGGCACTCTTTGGGCCCCTTGGTACCAATTGAGCATCGTTGCAACGCCACAG